>NC_141415.1:6410170-6948188 GCF_034619465.1 Leptosomus discolor
TAAGCCGTGAGAACAAAACAGCCGCCGAAAACTTGGCCGCCCACGCCCGCCGAAAGCACCGCGCGGAGCATCGCCGCTCCTTGGCAGGACGATTGACATCGTGTCCCCTTCTTGTCCCCCCACCCTGGGGGGGGGGGGGGGGCAGCGGCATGGCCTCGCCAGCAGCCCAAGGGCTGCTGGCGAGGCCATGCCGCTCCCCCCCCCCCCCAATAAAAAACACCCATCGCCCCCAAGGTGGTACCCAGCGAGATGCCAACCACCCCGCATCCCTCCCGCCCCACCGCAGGGCTGGGGGGCCCCCCCCCCAGCACCGTGTGGTCCCCAAGAAGCCGAGCTGGGTGGGGAAACACACACGATGGCACCTCCGCAAGCGCCGGGATTGGGATGGGGTCCCCACCCTTGGGGGGGGGGGGTAAAGTGAACCCGCTTGGTGAGTGGGTGACCAGCCAGGGTGCAGACCCCCCCCCTCCTCTCTCCGGGTTGGGGGACAGGAAGGGGTGACCTCGAGCGAGTCACACCTGGTAAACAAGAAGGTGGCGAAGGCTGAAATAAAAGCAGGAACCGCAGGTGTAGCCGCCATCGCCGGCGGGCTGGGGGGGGGGGGAACGTGGGTTGAGGGGGGCCCTGGCACGACCCCAGCAACCACTCGGCACCCCTCTTTGCCGCAGGGTTGGGGTGAGGGTAGCTGGGGAGGGGAGCAAGGGACGGGGGTGTCCCAGCGCAGCCTCGTTGGCAAAGGAGGCGGTGAGCACGGCGGCAGCCCCGGCACGGGCACCCGTGGGTGTAAGATTGATTAAAAGCCACAAAAATCCCACCAAAACGGCGGCAAGCAGAAGGGCAGCGAGGGGGTACGGGGCTGGTGGGGAAGCAAGGGGGGGTGCTCTGACCCCCTGCACAAAATCCCCCGGCTTTTCGCACTGCGTCACCCCTGGATGGCGGCGGTGATAACCTGGGGACGGATCCTGCAAAGCACCCCCTGGCCCTGCACCTTTCCAGCATCCCCCAACCCCAGGCACCCCCCACTCTGCTCCCCCCCCTCCTGGGACTTGGTTCCTGGCTTTTCCCCAGCCCCCTCCCAAGAAGCACAAGTGGAACAGCCGAGACCTCGGAAAAGACCAAAAAAAAAAGGGACAAAACCAAGAAAAGAAACACACAGACACAAAAAGAGGGGGCCCGAGGGACCCCCACCCTGCTTGTGCCGCGGCGGCGTGCTGACTGATTCGGTAAAAGCCAGCCAGAAAAGTCACCCGGAGATGGAAAGCGCCGATAAGGCACCTTTCACACCAAAAAAAGAGTGGTGGAGAGAGGCGGGTTACAAAAAAGAGCCATATTTACAAGAAATGACCGGGCAGGGAAAGGCTGTGCCCAGGGGTGGGGGGGAAAGGCGCCCCCAGGCCTGGGGAGGATGAGGGGTGCAGAGCCAGTCGTGCCTCAGTTTCCCCATCCTGACCTGGGGAAGTTTGGCTTAAAAACGAGGTGGGTTTGGGAAATGATCTTGTCTCTACATTCGGAGTTTTATTTCCCGGTGGGGGCTGGGTATTGTGGGCAGGGGGATGGGGACAGGGGGGGACCCACCGTGGGACGGATAGCACGGGCGAGTGTGCTCGGCTCTCCCGGCCACGGCGGGGCTGAGCTTTGTGAGAAATCAAGTGAATTAAGGGGAGGCAGCGTGGGGGGGGGTTATCCAGGAACCCCCCCGGGATGCGCGGTGCAGAGGTGGGGCCGCAGCCCCCAAGGATGCCGGCACGGATACGGCCAACACCCCCCCCCCCCCCCCCCCCGAGCCCCGTGCGCTGATTTACGCCGGGAAGACAAGAAACGGCGACAGCATCCAACACCTCGGGAAAAAAGAAGGGGGGAACATCCCCCCCCTCCAAGCCCCCAACACCCCAGCACCTTCCCGGCCCCCCGTGCCAGGCGGTTTCCCACGCGTCACCTTTTATCTGTCCACAGCTCGGCACGGGCTGCCGGCCCCGGCACGGCGCAGCCCGACGTGCCCGCAGGAGCCGCGATGCCAACCCGGCGTGTCCTGCCCGGCATCACGGTCTGGGGCAGGGGGGGGACACACACACAAACACGCACACGGTGACACAGGGGTGCGAAGTCCCGCCGCCGCATCCCGGCAGCGCCGCACGCGCGAGGCCGAACCGGCGAGGCCGGCGGGGTAACGAGGCTGGTGCCTAATTAAACAGGTCACGGAGGGGTTGTTTTTAGGGAAAGGCTCAGCACCGGTGCGGAGCTGCTCCGCACACCCCGATGCCACGCTCGGCGCTGGGGAAGAGTTGTGGGGTGCAGCTGTGGGTGCCAAATCCCCAAATCCGGGGGGCTCCATCCCTGTCCCAGCGCCGCGCGGTGCCTGGGGGTGCCCTGATGGAACCCCCGGGAGCTCACGGCTGCGGCGAGGGGGGGAGGCCAGGAAGAGGCACAAGGGCTGGAGAAGGGATTCCCGGCACCGACACCGCGATGACTCCGCACCCCGTTCCCCAATTGCCAAAAGAAATCCTCCGGCAGGGGTTTGGCGCAGAGCTGGGATAAAGGGCAGCCAGCGGTGCCGAGCAGCCTGGACGTGCTCCTGGTGCTGCCCGGGGCAGCCAGGCTGGTGTCCCGCCGCCTGGCACGGCGGCATGGCACAGTTTGGTGCTGTGCGGTGCCGCACGGCAGCCACAAGCCGTCAGTGCCCTCTGGAGGCAGCGGCACACTCGTCGAGCCGTCACCGCCCAGTCTGTCCAGTGCCGGACACCGGACTGTGGCCACCCCGTGCTTGGAGTCCAGTTCAACTCCAAACTCCCCGGGGGCTCAGCAGGGTGCTTTTGGGGGGCAGGATCCCACCTGCCCGCAGCGCTTCCATGCGGAGAAGCCCCCAGGGACCCTGCCCAAAAAGGAGGTCCTGTCCCACCCGCCCGGGACACCCTGGATGTGAAGCCCAGTGGTGCCCCAGCAGCGTCCCACGTGCCCCCATCCCTCCCTGCCAGGGTAGGGACTCCCCTCAGGGTGGGGACCCCCCCTGACACTGAAGCCCAGCCCTCCTCCCAGTCCACCCCCGGCACTTACTGGTCGTCGCCCACCTTCTTCACCCAGGCCATGTCCCGCTCCGACTGGTCCTGGGGAGAGCGGACATCCCGTCAGCACCCAGACTCCCATCCACCGGGGATGGGGGGGGTGGGGGTCCCACGCAGCCGGACCCCTGCCCCGTACCTGCTCCCGGGTGTCCTGCAGGTGCTTCAGCTCCGCCTGCAGCCGCTCGCACTCGGCCTTGAGATGCTCCTCGCGGTGCTGGGCGCGCTGGGTCTCCTGCCGCGCCGCCTCCAGCTCAGCCTCCAGCCCCCGGCTCTGCCAGCCCCCGGCACGCTCCAGCACTGCGGGCAGGGCACGGCTCAGCCCCCCCCCCCCCCCCAGCACGCAGTCCTTGGGGGGGATGCCAGGGGGGATGTCCCACAGGGTGGTGGTGGGGTGTCTTACCGTGGGTCAGGCTGGGGTTGGGGTGCAGGGCGAGGAAAGGCACCTCCTGGCCGGGCAGCGGGGTGCCCAGCCCCGGGAAGGTGCCGCCGTCGCGCTGCGCAGCTGCTGCTCCAAGCTCCGGATTCGGCTCAGGTGCGTCTCCACCAGCGCCCGCTGCCCGGGGAGGGGGAGAGGGTTGAGCCCCACCAGCGCCGCACCCCGTCCTTGGGGGTCATCCTGCTCCCCGCCCCCCCTTTCCCCGGCAGACGCGGCGCTTGGGGTCCCCGTGGAGCTGGTGGCCATCATGGAGGGGTGATGGGGGGGATCTGTCCCCAGCACGTGGCCATACCCAGAAGAGGGTGGCACAGCAGGGGTGGCCCACCCTGGGGTGGCACAGCGTCGCGCTGGATGGGGCAAGTGGAAGCTGGGGGTGTCTGGCTGATCCCGAGCACAGGGTGTCGGGATGGGGGACATGCACCACGCCGGAGGCAGGAGCATCCCTCGGCGAGGCGGGAAGAGACAGGGATAAAGCCGAGCCGTGTGCGTCACTACAGCCCCCAACGTGGTCGTACCGAGCAGCCCCCCAGCCCTGCACCCCCACCGAGTCCCGGCAGCGGCACCAGTGGCCCCACGGGAGAGAGAAGCCACTTGCCCAGCTGCTGTCCCCCCGCCAGCAGCGCCCACCATCTCTCCCAGCTCCGTCTCCAGGTCAGCCTTCTCCACGCACAGCTTCTCGTAGGCCTGGATCATCTCCTCCAGCTGCTCCTCCCGCTCTTTGCTCTTCTGGAGCTGCCAAGGAGGTGTGGGGGGTGGGTGGGTGGGCAGCTCGGGGACCCCC
This sequence comes from Leptosomus discolor, assembly GCF_034619465.1. Lineage (NCBI taxonomy): Eukaryota > Metazoa > Chordata > Aves > Leptosomiformes > Leptosomidae > Leptosomus > Leptosomus discolor. The sequence continues at coordinate 6,414,447 of NC_141415.1, forward strand.
CCCCGTCCCCCAGCCCCACCGGCCCCACTCACCTCGTGCTGGAACTGGTTGAGCTGCTGTTGCAGCGACGCCTTCTCGCTCTTGAGCAGCGACGTCTCCTTGGCCTCGTAGAGGGAGAAGATGTGCTCCTCCCCGAACTCGCCGATCAGCGGGTACTGCGGCCGGCGGGCAGAGGCATCAGCGGGGACCCCCGGCCCCGTGCCTCCCACCCACCCACCCCCGGTCCCTCACCTTGACCTCGTACATCTTGAGCCGGCGCTTGAGCGTGGAGTTCTCCCTCTCCAGCCCCGTCAGCCGGTTCTTGATGTCGTCGTAGGCGGTGATGAGGGCGAAGTGGGAGGCCGAGCACATCTCACCCGAGAGGTCGGTGTTGGGGCTGTCGAGCCAGTCCTCGTCTGGCCCCAGCGCCTCCTGCGTCAGGATGCTGATGTCGTCCTCGAACATGGAGTCCATGTCCTGCCTGGGGGACGGACGGACGGACGGACAGACAGAGAGGCACTGGTGACCCTGTGGCAGGGATGAACCCAGCCAGCGGCAGCCCAAAGCTTCCCCAGAGCAGGATCTGGCCTGGGGTAGAGGGAGCCGTGGATCAGCCCTATTCCCAAAGCCCCCCCCCAGAGCAGGATCTGGCCTGGGGCAGAGGAAGCCGTGGATCAGCCCCCTCCCCAAAGCCCGGCGCGGGGTCTGCAGGAGCTCGGCGTGTCCCAAAGGCGAAGGGCGACGGAGGAAGGATGGTCCCGGGAGCCACCACGGGCAGCGGCTCCAACCCTGCAGCGTCCCCCGGGGTGGTGGGGTGACACCGGCTTCTGCCCCCGCCAGGGGAAGCAGAGGGAATGGGGGTCCCGGCAGCCCCCACAGCAGGGCCCATCGCCCCCCGGGAGGAGGGCAGGACCCGGGGTGGCAACGAGCATCCCCGGCAGAGCAGCCCTGGGGGGGGGACACGGTGACTTTCCCCACGTCCCCCTGGGAGCAAGCGCCAGAAATAGAGGCCGGTGCCGTTGCCTCCCGCCCCACGCCGCACGGGAGCCGCTTCCCACCCTCCCACGCTCCCGCGGCGGCACGCAGCCCGCGCCGTGCCCTATATACCGGTGCTGCCGCTCGCCCCCCCCCCCCGGGAGCCACCTGCCTCACGGCACAGCCCCGAGCTGGCACCAGCGGGGGGCCCGATCCTGCCCGACCCGCTCTGCCACACCGCCCAGCACCGCAGGGTGTGTTCCCGCTCGAGGATTTGGAGCAGTCGAGCCTCCCAATAAGCCGCTGCCACCGGTGGCCCTGCGGTGGCCGTCGGGCCGTTTGGCCCAGCCCGGTGGGGACAACGCGCCTCGCGCCGGCGAGGAGGCAGCGACTTGGGGTGCTGAGCGCCGGCACCCACACGGGGTGCTCTGGCACTGTCCCCACGTCCCAAAGCGGGGACCCCCGGGGTGGCCACCGGCCGCACGCAGCCTCGCCGGCTCAGGCAGCCATCTGGGAGCTGCTGCCGCACAAATAATTCATAGCGCGAAGCCGGGAGAGGGAGGTGATTTCTGCAGGGTGACAGCCCAGCCCCCCCCAAATCTGCTGCCAGAGCCTGGGGCCAGCGCTGGTACCCCCCCAGACCCTCTCTGCCCTGGGTGGGCAGGGCCCCCCCACTTCCAGCTGCTCCTGCAGCTCCAGCTCGGCCGGGGTCGGATGGTCGGGGGCTGCTTCAGCCGCACGTTTCACAGCCACCGGTGGGATGAGGAGCACAGAACAGGGACAAAACCCCCAGCACCGCGCCCCCTGCTCTGTTCCCCACCCTGTGACGGTCTTAAATCGTGGTCATGGAGGGGACTCACCTCTGCTCAGCAGGGAGGGCACCGTCATCATCATCATCCCCCCTGGGGAAACTGAGGCACCTCTGTAAGCCAAGACGAGACTCCCCAAGTCCCCGGTGACCCCCTCAAAGTAAGACCCCAGGAGTCCTGGCTTGTAGGGCTGGTGGGTGCCCAGACCCATGCCCAGGCCCTGCCTGGGTGACCTGGGGGCACCACACAGGCAGATGGGCAGCTTTTGATGCCAACCAGGGACGGGACCCTCTGCCTCTCAGACACACGGGGCTCAGCAGCAGCTCTGCACCCGCGACCTGGCCCAGAGTCCCCTGGCCTGGCTCTGTCGCTCCCCAAAGTACCGTGCCTCAGTTTCCCCATCTGTACCATACCATGACACCTGCCTTGCAGCGGGCCCCGGGCGCGGGGCGAGGCGGTGCGGGCTGGGCAGGGCTGCGGCGCAGGCACGCGTGTCTCAGACGTGGGCAGGGAGCCGCGGCGGGCAGGCGCTCGGGAGATCAGCCACGAGAGGGTCAGCGGGAGACGGCAGCGCTGTCATTAGGCTCCAGGGGCAACGGCGGAGGTCCCCCACGGCACCGCACCAGCTACGCTCGCTCCCCTCCGCGTTCCCAGCCACTGGCCCCTCCTCGAGGCCTACAAATGCCTTTAAAAAGAGCAAAAATGAGGCTGCAGCTCCCCAGCACCGGGACGCTGCGGGAGGGCTCGGCCGGTAAGCGGCAGCTCACCGCCCCGGTGTGCCAGCGGGGATGGGAACAGGCTGTGCCGGGCAGCGGGTGCCACCGGGGTGCCAGCAGCCAGCATTTGGGGGGGAGGCTGGACGCAGAGTTCACCCCCCCCTCCTCGCCCCCCCCAACACAGCCCCGCTTTGGGGGGGTCTGGGAGGATGCGCTCGGTGGGACCCAGCTCCAGCGCAGCCCAGGGTGGCCGTCCCCAGCCACGCACCCCCTGCCCCGGGGGGGCTGCGGGCGGGACGAGCCCCCTCCTCATTGCTGGGTGCTCCCCCACTGCCGGAGGGGGGGGGGGCTGTGGGGAGGGGGCTGGGGGTGCGATGCCGCCACCAGGGCCCCGAGCGACAGCAGACGGGCTGCAAAGCCGCCGTGGAAACCGGCGTGGAAAGGGGGTCGGGAGCGAACGTGCCCCCCGACCCCCGGAGCGGGGCCCGGACAGGCGGGTGAGCCCGGGCGGGGGGCGCGGGCACCGGCGGGCGGGGCGGGGAGGGGGCGGGAGGGGTGGGGGGGGGGTGGGGGCACGGACAGGCCCGGCCTGCGGCGGCTCCGGCACCTCCGGTAAACCCACCCCGAGCGCCCCCGGCCTGGTACCACCCGCCCCTCCTGCGTCCAGAACCGGTGTCGCACCGCCCCGGGGGGGGGGGGGGGTGTCACCGGGCAGGGGACGGGGAGGGGGGTCGGAGACGCGGGAGGGGACCGGGATGGAGCCGGGGATGGGGATAGGGATGGGGGTAGGGATGGAGCCCGGGATGGGGATGGAGATAGCGATGGGGATGGAGCCCGGGATGGGGATGGAGCCGCGGGGGAGGGCGGCGGGGGGAGATGGGACAGGGGCCGCGATGGGGCCGGAGGAGGCAGGCCCGGGTAGGGCGGGGGCAGCCCGGTTCTCCCCCCCCCCCCCCAACTCCCACCCCCGGCCCCGGCCCCGGTCCAGGCCCCGCACTCACCGGCGATGCGATGCGGAGCGATGCTGCTGCGGCGGCGGCGGCGGCGGCGCCCGCCGGGATGCGGCTGCTTCCCCGCCCCGGTGGGTCCCGCTCTCGGTCCCGGTCCCCGCCGCAGCCCCGGCCCCGATCGCCGTTTCTTCCGCTCCGGAGACACCGCGAAACCACGTGGGCACCGGGCGACCGCCAGCCCCTCCCCCCCCTGCCACGCACCGGTGCCGCCCCCGGGGCTGCCCACCCCCCCCCCCCCCCCACATCCCCACATCCCCCCCTCCCCTTCCCGGGGGTACGGCGGGTCCCCGGGATGCTCCGGGGGACACACACGGACACGCTGCCCCGTCTCCCCCTCCTGCAGCTCCCCCCGGAGCCGCCACCCCCTGCCCTACCCCGGGTGTGGCGGGGGGGACACACGCACCAGACCCCAAACCCCCTCCTGCGGCCGGGGACACCCCCCCCCCCCCCCCCCCCCGAAACGGGGCTGACCCCGGGGCTGGGGGGTTTCTGCCTTCCCGGGGGGTGATGGCAGAGCAGTCCCCAGCCACACGCCGTGGGGGCTGGGCTCGCCTCCCCTCCACCCCCCCCCGGGCCCCGAGAACATTTTATTCCCTGAATTGTTCTCTCGGAGCCGCTTCCATTATGGAATTACATTTTTTTTCCCCTTTGCTGCGCAGGGTTATTAATAGCTGCTCTCCTTTCGCCGGCGCTGCTGCTGCCGGGGGCTCTGCCGGCGAGGGCCGTGCTCTGGGGGGGGACAGAGCCCTGCAGCCCCCCGAGGTGTGTGTGTGTGGGGGGGCTTGCTGCCAGCCTGGCACCCGCAGCCCCCAAGGCCTGGATGGACAAACCCACGGCGCTGGAGGACCCCGACGCCACGAGCATCCCCGCCGAGGCCTCGTCCCAGCCCACCGAAGGACCCAGGGAAGGGAAGCAAAGCCCCAAGGATGGCGATCGGGGTGGGGTGGGGGGGGCTTCGCTCCTGCCCCGGGGACCAGCAGCGGAGGCAAACTGGGAGACGTCGGCGCGGTGCAATCCCGCATCCCGGCCATCTGCCTCCATCCCGCGACGCCTCGTGCTGAGCTGGGGGAAAAAGGTGTCGGCGCAAAACCAGGCGAAGGCGGCGCTTGGCTTCACCCAACCCCTGTCCCCCACCTCGGAGACCCGAAGGGAGCGAAGCCTCTGGCTGAGGAGCTCCCAGGGGCCCCCCGCCCCCCCGTCCTAGACCCCCCTTTCCTGGCACTACGTTTAGAGCAGCTGTATCATCACTCGGATGGAGCCCGGGCTGCGGCAGGAGAGCGCGGCGGTGATTCAGCGCGCGGAGCATCGCCGCGGGAGCGAGGCCGTCGTCGGCACGGCCGGACCCCCGCCCGCCCCGGGTTGGCATTGGCGGGTACCGCTCGTCGGATGCCGAGATGCCGGGTGATTCCCGCAGCTGGAGCAGGAGCCCGATGCCGCACCGGGGGGTTTCTGAGCCGAAAACGCAACGTGAGGCCCAGGAGGTTTTGGGGAGACCGATGCCAGGCGGGCACCGGGCTGCTCTGAGGCTTCGGTGAGCAAAGCGTGGCCATTTCCACCTGAATTTCTGCCGGGGAATCGGCTCGTTGCCTTTGGTGCCTGGTCTAGAGAAGAAAAACAGGTCTGGGGGGGGGTTGGGGGTGGCAGGGCTGGGCTGAAAGGCAGGAGAGCACCGCTGACCCCGGGGGAACCCCAGGGGTGCAGGCAGGGGCAGGCAGGAGCTGCGGGGCCGAGCTCTGCCGCAAACAGGGCCCCGGAAAAATCCCGAGTGCCAGCTCCGGCTTTGCTCACGCTGGCAGTTTGCTGCAAAGCGCTTTGAAGTGCAAATTAAGGTTTTTCCATCAGGTTCGGAAGTTAATTTTGACGCAAGGGAAACAGCACGGCTTCGGCCGCGGGATGGAGGCAGGCGTCGGGCCGGGGATGCGCAGCCTGGGCGGGGGGGGGGGACACGGCCCAACACCCCGCCGAGGGGCTGCACGCAGGGGACGGGGCACGGAAGTTCACCGTGCGTTGAGGACAAGCCCTCGCAGCCACCCCGGGAGCTGTCGCAGGGTCGGTGGCGGAGAGGAGGAAGGCAGAGGGAGACTTTGGAAGCAGGAGGAGCGACCCAAGCTCCTGCGATCGTCACTCGTGTATAGCCAGGCCTGGGGATTTGGGGTCCCCATGGCTCCCCTCCAGCCAACGCACCGTCTGGGACCACGGCTACGGGCAGAGCTGGATCAAGCCCGGCCACCCCACGGGATGCTCTGCTCTTCCCGAGGCTGCAGCTCTTCCCCTGCAGCAGACCCCTCGCCCTGGGGCAGCCGGAGGCGAGGGGAGCGCAGGGTGTCCCACCCTTACGACCTTTTCTCCTCCTTCCAACAGCTTCTGCAAAGTTTTAAGCCAAGAGCAGCACCAGGGAAGGCCCCTGGCCCACCCTCGTTGCTCTCTCGGGTGCCGAGGGAAGATCCTGCAACAGCAAGGGCGGGCTTGCAGCACCCCCAGACATTTGGGGTGCGGTGTGTGGAGAGATGCAATGCCCAGAGTGACAGGGACGGCCCTAAAGCCGCGTTTACAGCCACCTTTCACAGCAATTACTGCAAAACCAGGTAAAATCCCTACTTCCCAGCAGTGTCTGTGTGCAAACTCACCGGGCAGAGAGACGGCAAGTTCGTTGCTCTGCTCCGGGCAGTCGAGCCTGAAGCCAAAGGCACCAGCGGGCAGGGATGCAGGCAGGGATGCAGGCAGGGCTCCATGCACGCACCCCATCAAGCTTCACCTTTCATCTCCCGGCTTTGCTCGCAGCAGAGGAAACCCCAGCACCCACCTCCCTGTCCAGGAGCTCCGCTGGCTCCTCAGATGCTTCCAAATCCTGCTCAAACCCACGTTTCTCCAGCCCCTCCAACACTCCACGAGCCTCCGCTGCCTGCCCAGGTCGGTCCCTCGTGCTCCCTTCCCCACCCTGAGGCAGGGGCTGCCTCCTCCTGCATTTCCCAGCCTCTCTCCCAGATCCCCATCCTAAATCCGTCACTGAATTATTTAACTCTAACGCGTTTCGGGCACGCTCGAGGTCTCGGCTCATCGGCGCGCTGCCACAGCGCCTGCGGCAGGGAACGGCGGGGAGCCGGGGAAGAGGAGCAGGGGAAGAGCAACCTCTCCTGACCCCCAGCCTGCACGAACAGCCCGTGTTGCTCGGAGGCTGCAAACTCCCCGTGTTCACACAGGGCCCCAGCTGCGACAGAAACGCCAGCCGAACCCCAAAACGTCGCCTTCATCATCCTCAGCGACCGTCGCTCGTCTGTTGGCCCCATTAACCGCATTCAGCAGGAACGGAGGGACCCGTCAGACCCCTCAATCAAAGGCTTTACTTGCCCGAGCAACATTATTTATCGCATTTATGGTGGAGGCAGCGCTGGGCTCCTCGGTTTACTACCAATGGAAAAAATCAGCCTGGCGCCCTTTTGGCAGGGGACACTTAAAATCCCCCCCGGTGACCCCCAGCAGCGTTAGCCTGCAGCCACGTGAGCTTTTCCCTTCCACCCCCATCAGCTCGAGGCCGAGCAGTGACTTCGTCCGTCGGTCCCTGCTCGCAGCCGGGGTCTAACGCGGGAACCCAAAGCTCCGTCCCCACCAGCAGCCGCCGACACGGCTGCGGAAGCTCCATCGCCAGCAGAGGGGTCAGAGCGGGGCAGGGGCATCCGTACGGAGCGAACCTCATCGCCCTGCCCCGTCGAGTGGGAACCCTCAGACCATTTCCCGCTCGGCTTGATCCGGATCAGCACCGGCTTGAAAGAAGAGCCCCGCGCGTTCAAAACGCCGGCACTGATCTCATCTCCCACCGGCACAAGGCATCCCTGGGGGGGGGGGGCTGGAGGCCTCTTCGGGCTCCCCGGGGGTGTCTGAGCACCCTCACCCCCGTGCATTCGGTGCAAAAGCTGCAGGAACGCTCCCAGCCCGGTGCTCGCAGCGATGGGGGCTGCCATCCAGCAACGGGGACCGGCACAGCACGCTCTGAGCTTCCCCAGAGCCACGTCTCCGAGCACGGAGTGGCTTCGCTAAAACAGCTACGCACGCTTGGTGCGGGAACGGGGGACGTTAGCCGGCACCGGCGAGCTGCAGCGGTGGAACTCGGCGCCCATTTCTCACCGTAGGCTCGAGCTCAGCCCGGCAGGACACGAGTGAAAGGCTGCGAGTCCTCGCACAACCCTGCTGCTGCCTGATCCCCTGTCCCGGCCCTGGGAGCAACAAGTGGAGGAGGATACAGGGGATTATAAGCGAGAGGAAAGCTGCATCCTGTGACCAGAGAGCGTAAAACCCTGTAAGTCCCCGCGCCGGAGCCTGTCCCTGATAAGCACGGCCCTTCCCTAATCGCCCTGATCCTGGCTCAGCACCCACGCAGCGCACCCAGCGGGGAGGCCGGGCGTCTCCCAGCTGGACTCGCCGGTATTTCGGTGGTGGCGGGGCAGCCCCGCGTCCCCGCCGGGCGAGGGGGCAGGAGCGATGCCGGGGTAGCCGCGCGGCGCCCGGGTTTGGCAGGGGGGATGCTCCCCATGGCGGGGAAGCGCCGTTTCCTCCAGCGCACCCCAGCAGCCGACACAGTTCACGGTGCAAAACCGCCCGCTCCGCTCGCAGGCAGCCCCTCGACAACTGGGGAGAAGAGCTGGAAAATTAAGGTCCCCTCAGGTGGAAAGTTTCATTCAGAGCGGTGACACCAGCTACGCTGACCCCCCCCCCCCGTCCCCCTGCGCTGCCATTGTGCCACCCCCCCACGGGTGGGGAACTGCCGCGTTCGGCAAGCGCCGGCGGTGCCAGACAGCGGCTGCGAGCTCCGGCACCGAGGGCGCCGAGGCCACCGCGTCGGCGCCGAGGCCACCGCATCGCCTCCGAGGCTCGAAAATCAAGTTGGTGGTTGGTTTTTTTTTTCCCCCCAAAAGGGTGGAGGGAAATCGGGTTTTCTCCTCTCCCTGTAGGGATGAAGCCGTTTGGGGGGGAGCTCGGGACATCCCCTCGAGCCCCCCGTCGCCAGAAAGATGCTAAATAATAAAACCCACCGTTGCGGGGGGAAGGGAAAGAGACCGAGCTCCTGCTCCCAGAAATAGTTCTGTACGGCCCCGCTATCCCCGGGTGCCGGAGTGGCACATATGGCTGATGACACACTGCTGTCACCTCCGGCTCCCCCAAAGAGGAAACGGGCGCTCGTCACTCATTGAGCGCACACCCACACAGTCTCTCCGAGCCACCGCGGCGGGGGAAGAGACGCTGGCAGGAGGAGACGCGGCAGGCTCTGGGAAAATGAAGCAGCGAAAAAAAAAAGAAACCCACCCCAAAACGCAGAGCAACAGTAAGGAAAACAAAAATAAAGTGGCTTTTTTTGGTTATTAGTTAGGAGGTAAATAAATGGGTCCTACCGATTTGTTAGGGATTGGGTCCTTTCCAGCGGTTCTTACCGGTGGGGAGGTGACGGCGCTGGGGTGTCGCGGTCTGCGCGCCCGGGAGGCAGGTGAGCGCCGAAACGCCGGCTCCTTCGCTAGGTACGGCTGGCAAAGCGACAAAATAAGTTAATAAAGGGACTTGGTTGGGAGGTAAAATCTCAGGGTCGCAGGAAGGGGCGCTTTTGGAGACGAAAGCAGACGAGTTCCGAGGGAAAGGGCGCGACCGCGCCACCCCGTCCCCATCGCGCGGCGCTGCCCGGCCCAGGCTGGCAGCCGAGGGAGGCTCTGCCGAGACGAGCGTGTTGTGCCGGCGCTGAAACGGCGCTTGGAGGCAGAAAAAAAGAAATCATTAAAAAGAAAAATAATCAAGGATTTATTCTATGGATGAACTCTGCCAAGCAGGGAAACCAGCTCTTCAGAAAATCCGGCGTTCGGCCCTTCGCCAGCAGCGGCGGGACCGAGGGGTGAGGGGGGTGCTCAGGCACAGCCTGTGCTGCCACGGTGGCTTCGGAGGAGTGAAACAACCCCCCATCCCAAAAAAAAACCCCGACAAAAAGCCCCAAAACAAAGAGGACAGACACAAGGTTTGTTTCCACTACTGTCTCAGTGTACTTTATTCTCCTGCTGTCTACAGCTGAACAGCCACACAGGACAGAAACAGGTAGCACTGAGGAATGATCAGATTTCTTCCCTCCACGCCCCCTCCCCAACTTCAGGAATGGCTTTTTTCTTTTTTTATCATATTTTTTTTTTCTAGGAAATCCCACCCCACCTCGAGAAACAAAATAAAAAGAAAAGGCATTACTAGAAATGTGACCCAGGCCTCTTCCCCGCTCCGTGCTCCGGAGCTGGCTGGCTCTCCCAGTTCACAGAGCTCCCTCCTCTCCTCTCAACACCTGGGATTTTTTTTTTTTTTTCATTTTATTTTATTTATTATTCTTTTTTTTATTTATTTATTTTTTTTTGTACACTGGTTCAAAGTCGGCACTTCGACTGCAATCTGAACCCAGCACTGAAAGGCACATATCTGATACCCTGTACAAGAGCTAGTGTGGATGCTGCAGTGCAGATGGGCAACGAAAGTGGACTCCACTGTAATGGATCCCAGGATCAGACCGGGAAAAGGAAATCGGGGAATAAAGCAGAGCCTTGCCTGCTTTTTAGAACGAAAAAAAAAAGAAAGAAAAAAAAAAAGAAAAGAAAAAAAATACTGGCTAAGGTTTTCTACTCTCCCTCCCACAAGCAGCTTTTAAAAATGCCCATGGTTAAACTGCAGATTCAAATGCTGGTAGTTATCAACAGCTGCATTAATAAAAATGAAATGAAAAATAGTCTCAAAACCCTGCACCTCCTCCGGTTTTTCTTGGCTTTATTGCTGACGCTCTAGGATAAGCAAGGGACTATTCCTCAAAAGCAAAAGTCTCACTGAAGAGGAAACGAGAGATTCTGATCCTTCATGTGAAAAAGACGACGGCGCGGGAGCGGGGAAGCAGTCAACAGCCGATTCACGTCTGAGTTGCCCATCAGACTGTCACTACTCTAGCGAAAAAAAAATCATCATCATCATCGTTAAGGGGTTCCCCTTGTACTGGAAAGACCAAGAATACAAAAAGGAAGTATTGGGGAATGTTTGACACCATTTTATTAATCTTCAACTGCAGTGGAAAAATATAACCTTTTACAAGTGCCGTCTTGTGTAAGCTCAAGTCAGTATATATATATTTTATATAAATTTCTTTTTTTCCTTTTTTTTTGTTTTTGAAGTGCAGCAAGAGACCAATAACCACATTAAATTTGATCAAATAAAGAGCACAAAAGGCCAAGCAGTTTCCAAATGGCATTTTATCAGATTTTGTTTGAACATTGAATTTATCCTCATTTTGCAATCCAAAATATTACCTGAAGTTTTATTTTGTTTTTCAACTCTTTGGCACAATTTTTGTGGGTGTTCGGGCTGCTACAGTACAAGTCAGGAGAGATCTTTCCCTTTGCGTTCTCACTGCCAATTCGGAGCACTTAAACGTCGGTAGGTTTTTTTTCGGTTTGTGTTTGCTAAGCCTGAAACCTTGTTTGACAATTTATTTCTATTCCCTCTAACGCAAGAGTTTTTTTGTTTTGTTTTGTTTTTCCCCCATTTCTACATTCACAGTTGAACAATATTAAGGAAGGAAAGGCGCTTTGATGAAACGAGATCATGAAAAGCGTCACTCAGAACGGGAGCTCTGAACATTCGTCAGTGTTTCCCTAAAATAAAAAGCCCTAAAGAGCGACTTTCCTTTTTTTTTTTTTCTTTTTTTTTCCTTTTTTTTTTTTTTCCTTTTTTTTTTCTTTTTTAATTCCTCTTTTCTTTTTTACATCTCTTACGCTGCATCAGTAGACTGAACTTCGGTTAGTTTATGAAATGCAACAGCTAACCCTTTTTTTTTGTGGGTTTTTTTTGTTTGGTTTTTTTTGTGTTTTTTTGTGGTTTTTTTTTTTTGTTTCGGGAAAAGATAAACTGCAATGACTCGAAGTTGAGAATGTGGATACCGCCTCATTCACACACACTCACTCCTAGACTGAAAATCCTTCACCCCCCTCCGTTGACCCCCTGCACCGACAGCGGCAAAGGTGACAGCAGGCGGCTGGAGACCCCGGCTCCATCTCCCCCCCCCAGCAGCCAAAGCCAGACCTCAGACAAAGAGCACCACAGTCGAACCCAGTTTCCTTCTCCTCCAAACCGGCCGTTCCCCTTCCGCGCCGGCCGCGCCGGAGAAGCCAGTCCTGGTCTGTCGGAAGAAGAGACTCGCTCGTTACTCGGACAGACATCGGGCGTTCCCTCTTCCCGAAGATTTTCCAGGTTTTTCTACGCAAGTCAGTGCTCAGCTTCGCTAACAGCGCTGCTGCTGTTGCTGCGGCGGGATTTTCAATGTGGTGTGTTTCAAGCCTCACTCACTCATCCTCTCATTCCCAAACATTCAGCATCCGTGCACACTCCTCACTTCCGGGTTTTTTCAAAAGATTGGAGATTTCCAGTGGGGGTCTCAGGTGTCATCCCAATGGTAACAGATCTGCAAGCAAAAAGGGTCCATCAAAACAATAATCCCAACGCCACAAAACCCCCCACGTCGGGGGGATAAACCTGGCAGGAGGTGGGGAAAAAAAAAAAAAAAGGACTTTGCGGAACTGGGAGAGAAGGAAGAGGGAGGATCCCAAGGAGCTTCTCCAGGCGGGGCGACGAGGCTGGAAGAGGCTTATTCTCCCAAATGCACCATCATACCCCTTCTCTACAGCCTGCTCCTTCAGAGCATCTCAAGTCGGAAGGGACCCGTGAGGATCGAGTCCAGCTCCTCGCAGAACTACCAAAAACTAAACCGTACGACCGAGAGCGTCGCCCAGAAGCTCCCTGAAGCCCGAGGAGGCCCGAGGCCTCAACGGCCTTCCGCTACCCGGCAGCTGGAGGAGCGCAGGGTGGCCCTCGAGTAGCAAGGGTGACCTCCAGCCTGCAGCTGGGCTGGTGAAAAGCCAAGCCGTTCGCCGCGTTTCTGGGTTCGGGTTGGTTCTGGCGTTACCAGATCAGCGACAGGGCCCGTTCGCGGCAAAACAAACGAGCAACCGCCTTCCAGAGAACGAGGCTTTCGCGGAGCGTCTCGTTCAGACTCCGGAGTTCAGCCAATCGCACGATTACGCAACGCGAGGAGGAGGTGGGTGTAAGCCCTTACCAAGCTTGATTCTTCAGTTTTCTCAGCTCTTTAGTCGCCCAGGTAGCGAGGGTTTTTGTTTTGTTCGTCTTCGATCTTCTTCCTTCAGTTAGCAGTTCATGTATCATGGGTCTAGCTTCTACTAATTTCAGTACATCTTTTCCAAACGCTGTACACAAATCCCTGAAGAGGAAAGAGAGGCTTTGAGGCCGAGCGCCACAAGCAGCTGCGCCAGCACCGCTCTGATCAGCTCTCGCTAGCAAAAAGGAATCTGACTCACAGCTAATGTCCTTTTTAAAACGCTGCATATGGTCACTCATTTCAGCAGGAGGAGAGCTGAACGCTTTGCTGAAATTGTGACTAACCGGAGACAATCCCTCTCCTGTCCAAAGGCTGATCTCCCCGCTGTTCCCACCAGCTCTCCCCTAAATACAACAGGAAAGACTGAAGCACCCCGTCCCGAGTTCCTCCGTACCCAGGGAACGGAGGGTGGGGCGTTGTGGTTTTAAGCCAGATCCCTGAAATATTCTAGATCTGGAATTGCTGTGACACAGACCCAGCTTTCACTTCTACCCCCTGGTTTTCGCCCTGTCAGTTAAGGGACCTCACCTGCGTAACCACTTCACACCTTGGGTTAAACATCCAGCACCAGACTGTAAAACGCCAGAACTGACGTTAAATCCTTATGACAGTCATAAAAACGCAGCTTCGAACACTAAGGCTGTTGTACCAAGATTTCTACCTCCCTAACGAGCGCTGTCAGCTGAAGTGGGACCGGGACGCTCACCCTATCAGCCCAGCAGCACACGCCACTACTCCATCGGTGTGATCCTCGTCTCCAGCAATGTGGTCAATGTAAGACAGAATAAATTCTACTCTGGGCTGCACCAGCATCACATCCGCTGCAAGAAAACAGTTTTATTACAGGATGGTGAAACGCAGTTCACGTTTAACAGCCTGCCCTTGAAAAGGGACTCCAGCGTAGCCCCAAACGGGCAGAACCCAACCCCAAAAGAGCCCCCCGAGACAGCGAGGGGAAAAGCCGCCAGAGGAAGTGGCTCCACGGGGAAGGGCTCCAAACCCAGTCCCCGCTCGCTCCCAGGCGGAAGGGGATGAACAAGGATGGGCCCACGGACGCGACAACCCCCACGAAACAGCTCGTCCAAGCAGAGCTCGTCCCACCTCCCCTTGTTTCGGGCACAGAACCGGCCGCAGCGGCACAGGGTACTCACGATGAACGTTTTCTTGGTCTCCTTTCAATCCTTGGATGATGCCAGTGTAAGCTTCCAGGCAGCCCTCCCTCAACTCATTCAGGTAATCCACCATGTCGTAGTCAGACTAGAAAGGCCACAGGGAAGCGCAGGTCAGCGACGCCCCCGCGGACGCCGGCGCAGCCCTCGCCCACCCAGGGCTCCAACGCAGGCGCCGGAGCAGGCGCCGCTGGCTCACCTTATCGACCTGCGCCTGGGAAGCCTGCTGGAGGGTGTTCAGTACGACATCCAGGTACTTCTTGAACTCCCCTCCGATGGCAAGGGCAATATCGCCGAACACCGAGAGAATCTGAGGCTTCACAGACCTATGAACATTTTCATTCTGGAAGAGATTCCAGCACCATTACATTCAGTTGTACTTCTTTATAAGGGGGAGGGTGGGAGGAGCTAATAAATGAAGGCATTTGCTCGAAATGTAAATCCTTACCCCCAATAAAGTTGGATTCCATTCAAATAGTAAGCAAGATAGTTGTCAAACACGAGATCTTCAGAGCATGCCTAACACTTCTGCTTCTCCCACCTCCCACTTTCTTCTCAGTGTGCAAGCCAACTGTTACTAACCGGCTAATGAGGAGGTAAACACTCACCCCCAAGTTCTCCAAGAGCAGCTGCATAACCTCATCACAAAAAGGCAAGATGTTGGATTGCAGGGCTCTGCATAAGTCACCAACCAGGCCCACTGCAGCCAGACAAACCTGCAAATAGAACAGCAAGCGAGACACCCACCCAGTGAGTCAGTCTTCCACACTCCAGCCCTACAGCTCCAGCGTATGGAGGCACTCGGCGGTGGTGAGAGCCTGCAGCCATTAAACCACGGAGAATAACGACCCTCGCGCAGCTGCTGCTTCGTTAACCATTTCTGTCACAAAGCTGCCAAGAGCTGAGCTTGCTTCACCAAGGGGGAGGGGGCAAGAGAGCCAAAGGCCAACAAAGTGGCGGGTACTCGGTCTGAACATCCACCCCACGGTGGGTAGCGTGACTGGACCTTCTCATGGAAACTCACAGCCAGCAGCAAGCTCTTTCCTCATCGAGGCCAACTAACACGCAGCCACTGTGAAAACACGGGTGTCAAGTCAACGAAGGCCTTCTGCTGAGTTACAGAGAAGACAGTCTAAATTCGTGTGCGTGCGGCCAGCGACTAGAGAAAAGTCCACGGGGCTCCAGCTTTGGTTTCCTCACCAGCAGCGGTGGTTATTTCACAGATGCACACCGGCTGAACTCAGCATCTGGGAGCAGCTGAGAATTTAGAGATTGTGAACACGGGGCTGCCTGGTTTGACCTCTACCTGGTACTCAGCATAGTTCTTCAGTCCAATGCCAAGGAACGGTTTGAAGGCATCCATGTACTTCAGAAACTCTCCACCTAAGACTGTGCGTGAAAAACATCAGTTAGGGAAAAAACCCAACCTAGAAGGTATTTGCTGGAGTTCAACAAAGCAGAAACCCACCGTTATATCCCACCCAAACCCAGTACCGGGCGTGTTCCACAGAAGCACAACAAATCTCCGTTCTCCACTAGACATCACACAACAACTCAGCAGCAGCAAACGTGCCCGTCTGGACTAACCTGACCCGAAAGCGCTGCGCTCCCTGCAGACCTCTGAAGACAAACAACCCTCTCCTGGGCTCAGAAAGGATCTCGAGACCTTCCTGACCGAGCAGACCCACCAGAGGGAGAGGGGGACGCGGCGCCAGGCTTCAGGCAGGTTCGGCACTGTTACGTTGCATCGGCTGAAACCTCCACGGCTTTTCAGGGCGCTTTACCCCCGTAACATCTTCCTTCTGGCTTCCTTCAGAGCCGGGCAGCTCGAGCGGGGCATTCTTCAGCAAGTTTGTATTTAAGCAATATTTGAAGTCAAGTATTTCTGCTCCTCTCTGCCAACTCCTGCCTCGCCCAAGCCTCTTGCATTACCACGACCATGCACGCAGACTGCTCTGTCCCAGAGCAAAACGGCCTCTGTCCCGAGGATACGCGCTCTCCTTTCTCCTTTCTGGTCAGCTCAGCCTTCTCGTTCGCTTCCCAGCTTCTTCAGGCAACCCCACTGAACGTTCCCAGGAGCAGTCAGAGGGGTACCCACCAAAGCCCTGCTCTCCACAGCGCACCAGTGTGCAAAGGGGCTACTCCAAAGAGCCCAAACTAACTCTGCTGCGCTCACAAGGTGTCCTCAGAGCAACCGGGCAAGTACTTCTGCTAGAAGCAGGTCCCGTCCCCTGCTCAGACCCTCACAGGCCAGCGGCCTCAGGAAAAAAGGAAGACTCCAACGAGCCTCCCTACGAACGGAACTCCCCGAAGGCCCGTTCCCACATCACACGTGGCTTTCACCGGGGGTACGGCAGGAGCGCTGGGCCAGGAGGTCACACACAGACGTTCAGCAGCACCTCCACCTCCACGCTCGTTGGACAGCAGAGCTCTCCTAGAGCTCCACAGGACGCCACAGCCACCACTTTCTAAACCAGAACCACGAAGCCTGAACCGCCTGGAATACCACAACCCGAATTTGACTCGACTTCGCCCGTTCCAGCGCTGATCTTTGCCACCGCGACTTCTTTTAAACAAGAACCACGACTGTAAATCCACCCCTGAGGAAGCTCCACGAAACCACCACGAGTGGCAGGCAGCAGCGAGCGAATCACTGAGGTAACGTTAGGTCTGTCCTGCAGCAGGAAGGGACCAGGTTCCCATTGTGCTGCCGCCGCACAAAGCGGCACTGGGGGATTTTATTCCCCCCCCCCCCGGCAGAATTTGCATCGTAGCGACGTTCTTAACGGCAAACAAACCATTCATTCATGAAACACAGCCTAGCGTGACGGGCCAGTCTCAGCTTCACAGACAGACGGGGCGGGATGTGTGGGCAAAACCAGACTTCAAGCAAAACCAGGAATTAATAATATTTTTTTGCCGTATCGTCAAAAAGAGAAGCAAGCAAACCAGTGCTCTGCCCCAGCTCTGCTTCCCCCCCCCCTCCAGCCCCCCCAAACACAACCTCGCTCTGCAGCGATACCGACCTTCTACCAGGGTGCTGACTGCCATCAAGGCGTCCTCCTGCACGCCCCCTGAGCCCGCCGTGCTCTGGAACATTCTCAGCAGAGAGGCCATCACCACGTCGGAGATCTGCAAAGCATCCTGGTGCTGGACCTTCCGGAGGACGTTCTGGGCGGGAAAGGAGAAAGGGATTGTCATTGCTGCCATCTCGGCGAGGCCGCATCCCCTGCGCGAGCTCCCAAGGCTCGTGACCGCATCGGGCTGCTGAAAAGGAAGCCGCTGTTTCAACTCCGTCGCTGCAAAAATATGCTTTGTCAGTACCCGTGCAAAGTCCCATTCATTTCAGCTGCATTCAATTTTCCAGCTACAGAACAAGCTGAATTTACCTTTCCTGCTGCATAGGCTATTCTCCAGGCTTTCCATTTGTAAGCTGGCATTAAATGTGACCAGCCCAAATTTGGCTCTATAAAAAAAAGCCCTTTTCCATCGCAGCAGCGCGACTGCAATCCCTTACTGCCGAGCAGGGGCTGCACGTAAGCTTTGCTTCTAAACCACAGGATGAAACTTCAGAAATTAAAACTACGACATAAGCGGGTCCTTACTGCTAACAGCAGTGAAACCTCTCCTACCCAGGACGAGCAGAGAGTCAATTCACCTACAACCAACGCAAAACACATCTACAGGAGAAGCAAAGCTGATTTCTGGAGAGGGCAGAGGCAGCCCGAGGTACAAGCCGAGCAGGCTGGTGAGCCCGTGTGTGCTCTGGGTAAGCCAGCACACATCACAGGGAGCAGGAGGGCCGAGGAAACACCCCAGGTAAATACCTGAGCTTTAACCATCGATGCTCCGGCTCCTACGGTAGAGTTCTGACCCTCCCTTTCACCACGTGAGCTACAGAACACAGCTCTGATGGATCCTTACTTAAAATAAATTTGCCTTTCTTACAAAAAGAGAAAGACTGATTCCTTAACCTGCAGAGGAAAAGCGGTATTTCAACTCTGATTTTTCAAACTGAGTCGCTCCAAAGAGATTGACTTTGTCTAAGTAATTGGTCTCGATTTTCTTGTTCCTTTTAAATATTAACAAATGTTTTTCCTCTGCTGGATGTTCATAATGGTTTTTCAGCAGAAGAGGAAAAAGTACGTAACAAAATAGTGGTTTTGACTACGTAACACTGAAAAAGGTGTCTCTGCTGATTTTGACTCAGTGGTATTTAAGGGCCTGCTGCAGCCACTGTAAATACTTAGGGTTCAGATTTTGCAACGATGAAGAAACACACGTTTACAAGTTAAACCTAGCAGTGGAATCCCACCCGTTCTACACCTCCCACAGGCAAAGCAAGCTGTCCTGGAAGAGACCAGCGATCACCCTGGGCCCAAAGGAGATTCTAGAGAGTGAAGTCTTCCCCCTTAAAGCCCACCATAAGGACAGATTATTCCCATCTATCCATTGTTTGAAAAAGCCCCCTAAAAATCGGAGAGTGAAAGTTAACAGCTGATGCTCTGGGGTTTTGAACAAGAAGGATGAAGTTAATTTCTCAAACCCACATGGAGACCCCACTCAGGAGACCTCCTCACCTCGCTTAAAGAGAAGGGGAGGCTAAAACCGACAGAAACAGGGCAGTCCCCTGCCGGCGAGGACAAGGCTCCTTTTCCTGGGCAATGGGAGAAACAAAGGGCAGAGAAGAGGTACCACCACCCAGCGAAGGAATAAATCAGCGCAGAGACAGATCCTCTGCTCTGCTTTGATTTCAGGTTACGCAGTGCTCGGTTACACCTCCAGAAGCAAACGCTCCTTCCTTCCCCGAGCTGCCCGGAGCTGCGCTGATGCTGAACCTACGCCGATTCTACCGAGTTTTGAAGCAGCACCTCGTAACTGAGCAAGCTGGGCACGACGGCACCGTCCCGCCCCTCCTGCAGGGCAAACGGGAAAGCTCCGATACCAAACGTGACATATTTCGGAAGGACGGTCTGATGAACCTCCTGAGCGGTTTTGGGGCAAAAAGGGGCTGTTTTCAGTGGACTTTGTGGGAGAAAGCACGGAACTGAAAGGCACTAGTACTCCAAGTCACGTGGGCCGTTCGTTACCAGATGTTTAATTTCAAGGACACTCAGTGCATTTTAATTAGTGCCATTTTAAATAAGAACACCAACCACAAGAGGCAGATGAACGAATTAAAGCCATTACGGAGGTTTTTTTTTTGGTCTGTGCCAACCAAAGCAATTGTTCAGCCTGTAGCCAACAGAAGAGCCAATCTGAAGCACACACCATCTTTAACACGCCACATACAGCGTTCTTTATTCATACTGCCCTAAATTTTGGTAGTCGTAGTCTACTGAAGCCTTCAGAACCTTGTATCACCTCCCACATGTCAGCTGGGACACAAAATCCGGTTTCCTCATTCAGATCTCATCCACAGGACCAAGTCTGCACCCTGGGGGGCACAGAGATGTCTCTAAAACCTCCTCTTTCCCACCACCACCGGAGACAGGAACTTACCTGGAGAGTAGCACAGAGAAGAGACTGAAGATCATTGAACTGGATTCTGTCGGAAGTGCTCTGGATGTGAGACTGGAAAAGAACAAAACCCCACACGTGACAAGGCTGCACCGCGGGCCGTGCAAACCCAGTGGATTCTGGCAGCGCTACGAGCTGCAGAGATTCGACTTGAAGTATTTGTTTCTCCAAATTTCAGACGGGAGGTACTGCTCAGAACCTCAACCTATCTACCTACCCACAAAAAAATAAAACCATACTGTACCACAACATATGCCGTCAGCAGCAAACCCCCTTTTTCTGCGCCAGATGAAGCCACAGCACAATGGCAGCATCACACCCACGTAGTTTCCTTAAAGCCCTTAAACGGGTTTAAAACTCGGGTTTCACCTACCTCCATCTGCAGCACTTGCTGGAGCCGTTCCATGATGACCAGAGTTGTCTTTTGGACAGCAGGGTAA
Organism: Leptosomus discolor; assembly: GCF_034619465.1. NCBI lineage: Eukaryota > Metazoa > Chordata > Aves > Leptosomiformes > Leptosomidae > Leptosomus > Leptosomus discolor. Next base: position 6,434,234 of record NC_141415.1, read on the forward strand.
CAGTCCTTGGCACTGTTCTTCACTATTTCCATCAGCGATTCATACGCAGAACTCCTCAAGTTATTCTGGTGTCCATCAGGCCTGTAACAGAAGGAATATATTTGCAGCTCCCAACGCTCCGGCTTGCTTAGGAACAGGCTTTTTTTTTTTTTTTTTTAGTAAATCGGTAACAGCTAAATTTTAGTGTTGTGACAAGCAGAAGCACTCGCGTTCCTGTATTCCAAAACTTGAAAGTAAATGAAATTTGTGAAGCCACTTTTGGAACGTGTTTTTTTTTTTTTCCCTTCGCTATTAGCAATGACTTCCAACGTCTTCAGTCACCGGCAGCGAGCACAGGAACAGAAAAAGTCTCAAACCCACATCTTCCAGTTATCCTGCCTGGGAAGAGATGGTCTCAAGAGGTGAGCAGCATACACGACTACCTCGCTGACATCCCTCCCAGCCGCCGGTGAGGGTGTTAAATCTGAAATAAAGCCGGCTGAGATCTCTGCTAAGATGACTGATGGGCTTCAGAGCCTTGAGCTACACACTGCACTCCTGGTTGGATGTAAATGAGACAGGAAGAGTTTTAGACTTTGAACTGTTCAGACAGGGACACCATTTCAGACGAAGCAGTCCTGCAGCAAAAGGCTCCAACTGCCGATTGAACTGATCCAAGGATTGAACTCTGAGCTGTCGAGATTTATGCGACCTTCAAGGCAGAATAGGACTTCAGCATTACCCTTATTTTGGCATCTGCAGAACGGAGAAAAATATTTTGCCTCGTCTATTTATATTTCAACTGAGTTGGGAAGAGGAGAGTACCCAGCCTAACTAGGTCCTCGGCTCTTCTGGGAGTACCTGGTGCTAATGTAAATGGATGTAACGCCGCAGCAACAACCACGGCGTGAAACAACCACGGCAAAACGAGCTGTACGGTACACACGGATTCCTAATTGTGTCTTGCTGCAATCCTAATTATTCAGGGGCCTTGTAGCCAACCTTGAAGAGCCTCGTGACTACCGTTCAAAGACGTGCGCAGCCTTCAACCCTGCTCGGAGGCTTCAAAGTGAAACAGGGAAGAGGCACTCTTGGAGGAAACCCCGGACTTGCTAAAAGCAGACAGGGATAAAATACTGAGAAACTCTTGTGTGAACAGCTTGATTCCTGGGGATTAGCATTCTATATTCCATGCGACACCAAAAAAGCCCACTTCTGGAAAAGACCATTCAGGCCTAAGCTGCAAGAGGAAGAGGACCAACAGCCTGAAGTAACAAAAGCAGCATCTTTGCAGAGCTTAGGCCAGGCAGTTTAGCGTTACCTGTCTGCAGTCTCCAGAAGTTTCTGAACTATTAGCTCAAACGAAGAGGATAAGCAGTAGGTCGCTGGTTCTTCCTGATCATCAGCTACATCTGCAGCTTCATAGGCAGCTTCAGCAAGACTAGAGAAGGCCTGAAACGCAGAACAACCATCGCTGTTACTCAAACGAGTTTACCCTCAACAAGTCCAGAAACGGAATATATTCCAACAGCTTTTCATTCTAACAAAAAAAAAAACCAAACCCCAAACCCAACAAACCAATCCCCCTCCAAACACGCAGGACTAACAGCTCCCTTCACGAGCAGTTCACAGCACCAAACTTTGGTGAGAATTCCCAAGACTGAAACGTAACATTAACAGGGGAGGCACTTGCACTGTCTGCAGGCAAGTGTCTGAGCAGCGTTACTGGTCTCAACAACTGGTAGCTGTCAAGAATCAAACTGAGTAAAGGCAGATTGCTTGAACCTCGCAGGGCATTAACAGCTTCTACCCACTATCCAGCCCCACCCCCACCAGTTAAAATCCTGGTTTAGACAAGGCTGTGGGTCGCTCCAGTTCCCAACTGCACAGAACTGTAACTGCTCTGAGGTACGGGTGGATTAGAAGAGTAGAAAGCCTCCTGACTTTCACTTCCATCTAAAAACGTATAGCAGTCATCCTCTTCAGGAGACAAAAGCCACAGCTACATGGACTTTTGCCAGGATCAGCGTATCGGGGAAAAGCTTCCCAGCTGACTAGAAGACTTCAAACCTCTGGAATACGAAGAGAACAAATTCTGTCACTTCTAAAACTTGTTTTGACACGCAAATACTCATCTCCAGCTCAATTCTTATTGAGCAGCTCTCTTAAAAGGCAGTAAGGGACACATCCTCTTTACAGTGAAAGATCAGACAGGCTCCTTGGCAGTAGACAGGCATCAAGACAACGCTAGAGGTGAAGTCAGCAAACCAACCCAAGGGACTGCAGCTCTGTAAGTGGACACAAAAAAAACCTCACGCTCCTCAACTTAGTCGTGGAACCACTGCAGAAGAGGCTGAGGCAACGGGAAACACGGTACCTTGTCCCTCCCTTAATCTTGAGAAGGCAGCCCAGTCGCCCCCCAGAAAAAAAGCTAAATCCCAGCTCGCCTTTTCTAACCAGCAACCACACCTGCTGTCAAGGACAGTTTCCATAGCATCTTCAAACCAAAAGCAACTTCTACACTCGGCGAATATCGTGGTTTTCCTCCTTAAAAATCCATTTCTTCCTTTAGTCTTTCCTACCAGAGCCACAAAACAGACTTGAGGTAACAGTTAACAACAGTTGTGGGTGCTGGATGACCAAGCTGTGAGTCACCTCTGAAATCCATTTAAGTGTGTGAGTATATATATATATATATATGTGTGTGTGTGTCTGTGTGTGTGTGCGTATACGTACGTGTGTGTATATATATCTATATCTATGTGTACATTCATATCTGTTCATAGAAATTAGTATGAGCTGCGTTCCCCTCGTCGATAGAAACGCATCCTACGCCAACAGCCAAGGGCCCGCCTTACCCAGCACACGTTGGAAGCCACTCTGGGCTCAGCGCTCAGGCCCTCCATCAGACACTGCAGCAGCGGAGCGAGGTAAATGTCATTGATGGCAGCTTCTGGAAGCATCTCGCAGATCCTGCCCACGGTCCAAGCCGTCGTGTCTCGAACCACCACGCTGGGGTCCTTCATGAGTTCTATTAAAGTTGGCATGGCCTGGAACATCGATGCATCGGCAGAAAGATGGGGTCAGACGCGACCGATGGATTTAGGAATTTGCCACCATCTGAGCTTAAGGTATTCCCTACGAGCTAGTGACAGATCGGGGAGGGGTGGACAGTCTAGATCCAGCTGGGCCCTTGTTCTCACATTTTAAGATTCATAAACCTTATTTAGCCCCTTATTTCCCAGGGCTAAGACTTGAGAACTGAGGCATCTGGAGTCAGGTATTCTGAAATCCTGCATGTCCCTGCGAATCAGAGCTGTCCAACCCAACTACCTGCCCTGGGCCTACCAAATCTCTCTAAAAGATGATTAAAAGGTGGCATCCTTTTGCGTTTCCTTGCGTCAAGAACAATGTGCAAAGCGGGCATCCTCCTCGAAATAAATAAGGAAGTTTTTGCTCCAAGAAAACACACGAATCTTACCTGTATGACTAGTGGTTTGAGCTGGTTCGGCTCTGGTCCTTCCAAAATGCAACCAAAAGCCATCACAGCTGCATCTCTGTATCGCCAATCTGGATTCTTAATGTGTTCTTTAATAAAGGGCAGCACGTGAGGAACAATGTCATCTTCACAGCAGGTCGCCAGGAGCATGAGGCAGACTCCTGCCGCTTTGCAGGGGTTCCAGTCGTCGTCGTCATCGTTTTCATCCTAGGAGGAGAACAGCACCTCTGGTCAGTCTGGGGGAAAACATCCCTCAGCACTCACAGGCAAGGGGCATCCTGGTGGATCGACCACAAGTAACACTGCCCTCCTGCCAGGTGCTGTGGTTAACAAATATTTTAACTCAGGGCTGCAAGCAGCAGCGACATCTCTGACGGAGGCAACCTGAGTTACCCTCATCTGTGCCTTTCCACCCCGGTGTAAGGCTGCTGGCTCTTTGCTGACGCACCTACAGGAGCCTCATACGCCTTCCAAAAAGCTTCTCCCTCCGCTAGGTTGAGATTTCGTTCCTTTGATCCAGCCATCGCCTCACAGAGCGGCCCGTTGTACCAGTTAAATCGCTGCTGCTTCCCTCTCCCCCCGCCGACACCGACACGGAGCTCAGCCACTCGCCAAATCCCTTTGAAGCCTCCTACCTGCCATTCTCTTTATCTGTTTTATCTCTCCTGTTTTAACAAGCACTTTAGAACCTCCTGCGATTTAACTCTCCACACCCAGGCAGACAGCGACACAAAACCAGAGGAACAATTCCCCGGATTCACCAAGGGCACCGCGCATTTTCCCAGTCCACCGCAGCACGCCAAATGAACTCCATCCTGTACGGCTTAATTAACAGTTTTATTTTATAATTAGACCTGCTGTAGCAAGTGATTCCATTAATTTTGATTAGACTGTGAAACACAGCCCAAACAAGGCCCTGTGAAGTGCTCAATAGGTACTGAATAAACATGGACTTCACAGCTTAAAAAGCAGAGCTCGAGAATTCCAGAAATTGGATCTCGAACGACGCAGCGGCTGTATCTGGGTTTTAATTCCAGAAACATTTCACTAGGAACACAGGTAACTACCAAACCTCTTCAGAAATCACAAATACGAGCAGGCATTAACAGAATTCAGCACAAAGACGCCGCCGCACGCAGTCTCACAGTCTCAGCCCAAAAACCGATGCATCATCCACTCAGCGTGGTGCATGGTGTCTCATCACAGACCGAGGACTGCCACTGCAGGTGCTCTGAAAGAGCCCACCGCTCAAAACCACCCCAAGGCAGCACCTTTGGGACTTTAGGCTTTAGGATGAGGTTAATCCCACATTAACGGAATCTCTTTTTCTAGCCTGAATGTGAGAAGACCCTAGCCCAGACCTCTGCGAGACCCTAGCCCAGACGTCTGCGAGACCCTAGCCCAGACGTCTGCGAGACCCTAGCCCAGACGTCTGCGAGACCCTAGCCCAGACCTCTGCGAGACCCTAGCCCAGACCTCTGCGAGACAGACATCTGCATTTGGTCACATAAATCCCACCCGCAGAGCTGCTGCACTAATGTGACGAACCAAGATGAACGTCTTCAATTAATAACAACAATAATGATACAGATTCTATAATCTAAATATAGAGAATAATTTCCGATTATTTCTCCTCAGATGCGGGCCAGATCTTTCCTCAGCATTGCTACCCAAAGGCAGCACCTTTGGGACCCAGCAGCTCCAGAAGTCACCCACGCAAGGGAGCAACGACCACCGCTGACACTTTGCTCCTCCAGGCCACAGCACCGTCCCTCTCCCAGGACCCAAAAGCAGGCACAGTACCTGGGGGGTTCTTTTGACACTCCGGAGGGATTTTGCAACTCACCTGTTTCGTTAACGTTTGTGTTAGAATTGGGACCAAATACTGTAGCGCTCCCTTCGCATAAAATTTGCTAGTGTGCTCTGGAGGCCTTCCTTGCTCTGCTGCCTAGAAAAAACGGTTACAAAATGATTCTCAGTGGCTATACAGGCATGAGGTCTGAATTACGAACTCCAGCTGATCCGAGTTCCCTTTTGCACGCTCTCCTCCCCTTCCCTACACAAACTTTACGATACCGTAACGCACAGGAGCCTCAAGGACACCCTGCACCAATCCCAGTGAAAGACCCAATAAGCAAGTTCAATTTGCCTGGCCACACACGTATAGAGCCCCTCCTCACGCGGCACAAACGGAAATATTTTCAGTTTGCCGTTATGTACCATTAACAAGTGACCCCGAGCAGAAGCAGCAAAAGGTCTTCAGCATATAAACTAAACCTACGGGCTGCTGACTGTCCTTTTATCCTTGCTTTTTTGGGCATTCAACATAAATATATACTTAGCTGCTTTTAAAGATGGATGTGATTTATCTAGAGCCCTTCAAAGTTTAAGCTATTATTGATCTATGGAGCTAATTTATGCAAACAGCATCTGCATGCAGAACAATACCCCAGATTCATCTCCAGTCCCATCCACTGTAAGGGATAATAATTACTTTTATTTCATCCCATAATTTTATACTTCACTCCTAAACAATGTTTTAGATAGAATGGGATCAATCTTTTGGCGCGCTGGGGTAGGACCAAGTACCTCAGGCCTGTAACAGACCCCAAATCTTACACGTCAGCGTTACAGAGTCCACCAGGCCGCCGAGACAGCGGGTAGCTCCAGAAACGCTCTCTCCCTTCAACGTGGTACGTGTCTCTCAACAATTCGAGACGCTGCCTTAATGGCACGACAGCTCAAAGATCTTCGTGAGACTGAGAATTTTCTGGTACTACTGTGCCTAGTACACATGCCTAATGCACATTTCGGTTAACCTCGCAGGAGTAGCTCGAGTCGACTTTCGAATGCTAAAAAGAAATCAGGTAGCTGTCACGTACCATTTGCAGAAAGCTAGCACTTGTGTGTCACAGCGTGTTCCCATCAAACCTGTCAGAGAATCTTTATCTCAAGGAGTTTTGGTTCCCAGCCAGGCTGCCACCAAAACCATTTTCCTCACTGAAAAAGGCAGCTCATCCTGGTCTAGTAAGCAAAAGGGGTTACACCCAAGCTTCCCTAAAAACTTGACATCAGGCTACAGAGCCTACAAAACAACCCCAAGAGCTGCTCCAAGGAATCCCAAACGGCGGCCCCTGCTCCGAGCTCCGCGTTTACCTGGAGCAGCAGCACGAGCCCCCCACGGGCGAGCCCCGCGGAAGGCAGCCAGGGCCCGAGCCAGCGGCCGAGAACCGCGCCGGGCACCGCGCCACCGCGCCGGGCACCGCGCAACGCCCGCAGCCACCCTCGGGTCTCGGCTCCCGTCCCAGACCCGCACCAGAGCGGCGCACGACGGCTCGTCGCGGACTCACGGCCGCCGCGCCGAGGGGCTCGGAGGGGCTCGGAGGGGCTCTCCTCGGCTGTCCCGCGGGGGAGAGCAGGAGGGCGTCCCCCCGCGGTTCAGAGACACGAGGTCAGCGTCTCAGACGATCCCAGCGGCCGCTCGCGAGCTCACCTCAGACGCCTCTATAGCCAGGTCCATCTCCTCGTCGCAGACATTTGACCAGAACTCTATGCCCTGTAGAGCCACCTCATCTATGTCACTCTTCATTGCTTCAATAGTTATCTTTGGAAACACGAAAAGAGAGGAGGGGAGAAAAGGACGTTTTAGCAACTTATTTCTCCTGAAATACGCGGCCCCAACCTTTGGCGTTCAACCGGTCCGAGATTCAGGATTGCCTGAAATCGGACGCCACGTGAGAGTTACTGTTCTTGGAAACAATCTCCTCATTTGGAAGTTTATCAGCCCCTCGGGAGGAGCGGAACAAGCCAAGCAACCTGCACTGTCCCGACTTTGGGAGCCTCAAGTCTGAAACACCCGATGTTGGTTTTTAAGGATTTTGCTAGGAGAGGGGTTCACGGCATGGGGTCACAGCCAAAGGCCGAAAACCAAATCGGGAAGGGAAGAAAACTTTTCCTCTAGGACAAGGACGAAGGAGTACAGGAAGATCGGACAACTACGTATGAGAAAGGTGAGTACTCACAGCAAAAAGCGCAGGACCCATGTATGTCTCCATATACTGATAATAAAGGGACATTATCTTCACCAAATTCTGTAAGGCAGCCACTCGTACCTGTCAGAGCAGAAAACGGATCAAAGATGGGAACTTCCCGAGTGCTCTGAAAGCCCAGCACAGCCGTAGCCCACCGCAGGTTAGGAACCCAGCCTTCCTGCCCATTTCCTTTACTCCACACCTAATAAGGTCTTTCACAAGCAGATATTAAACCCTCCCCAGTAGTTTACTACTTCTGACTTTAAGTATAAAACTCATCTTGTTCGAGTAGGTCCACCAATCATTTCACACAAGACTGTTTATTTCATGTAACCCGCTTCAACCGCCCGTTGATGCTGGAGGGTGTAGCCAGCTTCCCCAGCAAGCTGCAGTGACAAATAAAGGATTTAATTTCACTCACCCTCGTATCTGGACACTGCGTTGCTTCACAGACTACTTGCATAATAAAGTGCCTTTCAGACTAGAAGAAGAAATAAAGGAACATTAGAACTGCCTTACAAAAGCACTGAAGTCTTTGCAAACCTTCCTAGGGAGGATGTATTTTGAGTCCGGACTAGTACAATCCCTCACGCAGCACTTCTAAAGATGAAGGAACAGTACAGGTTACTGTTCACTGCAGTATTTTAAACCATTTCTTCCCCAAAATGGGAATCCCAAGCTTCCATTTTAAAGGCGGCTTAACAGGCTGTCCAAAACAGAAAGGTGCAGCAGAACGAAGGACACTAGCTTTTTGGGAGGAGAATTAAAATCCCGCTGTTTCCTGAACTATTGCAGCAATTGCTTCAAGAAGCCTCAAAACTCACTCAGGGCATAAATTTCTCGAGGGGCAGTACCTGGACACTTGCATTTTAGTAGGAAGGAACAGACTTTTGGCCATTTACAGGACTGAATCCCAGCAGAAATACGGTGTGAGTGGATCATACACCTCCTGTCTCAGATTCTGAAAGATTCTAGTTGATCCCCATCAACATCCACTGAGTAGCTGACTAGGGAAAGTTTTCATTAGAAGATCTTTAATATTAATTCCACCTTCCCCATACTCTCCCTGGCAGAGACCTAGAGGACAGCCTTAATCCGAGAACGAAAAGAAAACCCCATCAATTTGCCTGTTCTGAAAAGACTCTCATTCCGAGGCCCCTGTTCTGAAGACTCTTACAGGCCTTCCTCCCCCAACAATTTTCAGAGGCAAAGTTAAATCTGGATTGCTGCCACGCCACTTGAAAGAAAGTGCTGATCCAAGCTTGTACTCTTACAGCAGCATTGTAGAGCCGAGTTTGATTAGGAAGCAGGGCATCTAATGGGCTAAACTCTAAGGTCAGTTCAAATTTATCCCAAAAAGGTCAGCGATGCTTCCTTTCCATTGATGAACCCCTCAAGATTTCCACAGTATTTCTGCACGAGTGGATTTACAGAAACGAATCCAAGTCTCAGTCGCCACAGAATTATGCATCAAAATTCAGCGTGGTGCATGATTTCTCGTCATAGACCGTGGATTCAGCTCTTGCATCCCAGACCAAGAGTTGTTACCCCCTCACCTCTTTGTCAAAGTTTGCTTTGGTGAATTCCAAAGAGTTCAGGAGTGCATTAGTAGCTGCTAGCTTCACATTGTTGCTGGGCTCTTCCTTTCTCATTCCCTGGATGATGGCTGTCAGGATCTCATTGGATTTGTCCTGGAGCTGCTCTGGATCCTAAAAGAAGTGTTGATGAAGTTATTGGCCAGCTGAACAGCTTTCTCCGTATTTTAAAGCACCCTCTAAGTTTGATCCTGAAACCTACAAGCAGAAGTTTTAAGACATGAAGGCCAAGAAGCCCTATGCTCCCTGGGAGGACCAGAACACAAGTACAAGGAATTCATACACTGTGAGGTTCTTTACAGCTTCCGGGATGGGGAAGAGAAGACTGAACCGAGCACAAATACTCCAGGCACTCAAGTCACAAACGCCAAATAAACTCCGCTGTCTCAACAGGCCAACAACCTTCAGACCACTTGACTTCCTCCGATTAGAAAATTTAAACACACTGACTGTTTTCCAGCTCCTGGACACGCCAGCAGCTGCGGTTGATACTTCCAGGTAAAGTCACCAACCTTTTTTAGATGTAGGGCAGAAATACATTGCCTGGACCAGCAGCAAGGACAGTAACTGTTAAGGACTCAAGGCTTAATGAATACAGCTGCGAACACTGGCTAAAGGTTAATTTTTCTTCTTCAAGATCCCCGAATAGCCGCGTTGTTACGCCAGAATTTATCCAGCAGCAGGTTCCCAAACTACGGTCACAAGCTGTAGGTCACACTGGGACTGACAAACTCCAACCCGCGGGATCCGGCTGACCAAACACCCAACCACCAAGCCAGGGCATCCAAAAACCGCAGAGGCCAACGACCCACACGACCCAAAGAACGACCGAACGCTCCAGCCTGGCGCCGACTTGTAACAAACTGACCTGGAGCTCCCCCCCCTTGCGCAGCTCCAGATTTCCTCACCGACCCTCCATGAAGCAACCCACCTCCCCAGTGAAACCAGTCCCCTGCAGCCTGATGAAAGCACCAAACAGCACATTTCTCCTCCTCCCTCACCACAGCGAGGTACATTCTCTAAGGTGCTCAGCAGCACCAAAAAAGCAGCAGCTAATTTTGTGGGGTTTTTTTTCAGCGGCAGGTCAGGCAGCACACCGGGTTTTTTTTGCAAGCAATTCACATCAGCTGCTTGCTGCCAGACACCGTGATGCTGCACACCACGCTGATAAAACCAGGGGACCTTCTGCAGAAAGTGCCTCAAAGCCCTAAATACTCATGCCTGTGCACCGAAAATCCCCAAAATTAAGAATAAAGGACTCCCCGTGCAAGATGAAGGTACTTGGCAGGCGTCCCCAACGCAGGAAAGAACCAAACAACGCTCATCTGTAACTTTTTTACACAGCTGGGGGGTTCAGCTGAAGCTTTCTGACAGCACCCCTCGCACAACCGCAGCGACCTATCGGCTGAAAACTCCACCTTACGGGAGGTGACCTGGATTTGTGCCGCGAAAGCGGGTCAGTCCTCCCAGACACCGTCCTCGCCCGCTCGCTGCCAGCACAGAGCCATGGTCTGGATGAGCCCGAAGGCAGCGTGACAGCTGCTGGATACAGAGGTGGGAGAAGGGAAGGGCTGGAAGAGGAAAGGTGCCGGCGAGAGGCTGGGCCAGCACGTCAAAGATTCCCACGGTAACGCTTCAGACACTCACGATATCCTGGCAGATGTAGCCAATGGCCTCCAACGTCGACTCTTTCATGTGCTCCGTACTGTGCTGGTTCGTGACGTTCGCTACCAACTGGGGGATGAGTTCGGGCCACTGGTTCATGGGGATCTCCGCACACGCGATGCCGGCCACGCACTGGGAGGCGGAACTGGGCCGGTACGTTTCTGTCCCCAACGTCTGCAACACCTGCGGGAGAGACGGGCACGGGCGGTGGTTTGATGTGGGCGACAGGGGGAGGCGGGCGCCGGCTGTCCTCACCCCCCGCGAGGTTCTTCCCAACCTTCCCCAACCAAGCGCTTCGCTCGGTCTGCTGCCGCCCGCCCGGCCGCGACCACGGACCAGCGGGGTTTGGAACGAACGCGGCCCCGGCTGCCCCTTCCAGGCAGGGCGCTGCAGCGGCGCGGTGACACGCGCTCCTGCCGCAGCCGTTAAATCCCGTGCACAATGCCGTGGGCCGTAACGCGCCGCTGGGATTCGTTCCTGGAACTATTCCTCCCCGCTGCTGTTATAAAGCAAAGTCAAGAAAGCTCAACGAAGTGGGGTGTAACCACCCCCCCCCCCCCCCAAAAACCCAGCTCTTCACGTCAAGATAATCTGAATAGGACGGAAAAATTTCCTTTCGTTTTAATGGCACCCAGTCAGAATGGTTTTTTGTATATGTCAATAATATTCCTTAAAAAATAAGAGGGACATGCATTTGTTTTAGCACTTCCAGCTATACCTCTTAATTTTCCATATATCCACTTAAGAAATACTCTAATTAATAAAGTTACTTGAGAGAAAACAGCAACAAACTGGGTCTGTTGGCTTCAGTTCACAACCACCTGACAGCTCCTGTGAACAGCGTCAGTTCCCCTTGAGCCATCATCAACGTAAATAAGACTAAAGCTCTATCATCATCACTTGCCCAACCTTATTCTGCTATACACAAACTGTATTCACACACAAAACCATTCTGTTCTATTCACAGAAAAATATTCTATTGTGTCAACACAAAACCATTCTATAAAGGGCAGGGCCACCTCGCATCAATTCCATAACCCCACGTACATCCAAGCACGCCATTAGCAAAAAAAAAACCCCACAAAGCCACCAGTTCTGCCACTGCAAGCCCTGAACTTTAACTGCCAAATAACCTCCGGCAAACCCCCCCATCTGTGCAAAAATCTAGGCACAGAAATTCCTATTTGGAACTTGCAAATTTTTGACCGTATCCTACTCGTTCAATTTGCTGGGCCTCATGTAAAGACGGGCGTTCCGACACAGAGCGTGCTTCAAAGATGTCCAGGTGGAGTGTGGAACAGTCGAGGGAGCTGTTCCAGTATCCACCAACCCAGCTGCACTCGCCCAGTGAGGAAGCCATCCCCATCGGCCCCCGCAATCGCAGGAGACTATCCAGGGGCTCCTTGTAAAAGCGTTTACAGGGGTGACTTTAAAAGCAGTGGCCTCCTCCCTGTTGGGGTTTTTCCCCCCTAATAATTCCACAGCTTCACCACAGTACGAGCAGCAGAACCCCCAAGCAAGCGCAGACGACGCTGCTCGTCTCGCACAGGGAGCGGCCAGCCAACGGAAGCCTCCCCAGGCGGAAAAGGACGGACACGCCGCCCACGAAATCACCGAAAACAGGCGGAGAACCCCAAAAAAAAAAAAAAAAGTCCCCCGACTTACGTAGTTCTTGACTTCCCTGCGGGCGTTGGCGTCGATGGCGAGCCATCTCTGTTGGTACTGGGCTTTGATGTCAGGGTCCTTGGACGTCAGGGAGTTCTTGATCTGCAAGCCGGCCGCCACGCGGGCCACTTGGCTGTTGCCGGGGTTTGCCAGCACTCTGGACAGTTCCACCAGGAAGGTCGGCTGGGGAAGAGAGGAGGGCTCAGCACCCACCCCTGCCTGCCCACCCCCCTCCCAAGGCAGGGGGGGAAACCCCCCAACCCCCTCAGCGAAAGGAGACCACGACGCACCGAAGCGCCTTCTGGACCAGGCCACCAGCAAACCGCGGCGGCGGCGGCTCTATCCCGAGATTACGGGCGTTAAGCTCCTCATTAGAACCGCTGGAAAGCGATGGGAGCTGGCTTTGACTTTGCTGGGTGGGGGTTTTTTTTTTAGCTTACTTGAGAGACTGTTACCTTCCGTGCTCCTGCCTGCTTTAAGTAATTCCTTTAAATAAACTACGCAGGTCGTACGCCAACGTGTGTATTTTCTGGATGGCTGTCAAGGGTAACTCTCTACTGCTTACTGCCTTGCTTCAAGGCAAACACCCCAACTACAATCTAACACAGGAATTGTTAAGATGTGAAATCAGCTGCTCCTTTGGTGCATTATAAATAGGTTTGTAAGAGCCTTCTCTGCGATCGGAGGGGCACAGAGACGACAATTATCCCCCTCCCCCCCAAAAAAGCACGTCCGCGTGGATAAAAATACCTGACATTCGTGCCCCTGGCTTTTGGTGAGAGCTACTGAGAAATGCCTCCGCATTTCAATCCTTTCCTGATCTGACAGCTTTACATTTCAGAGGCTTCCGCTGCGCACAAGGTACAGCTGAAGTTTGGGCAGCGAAGCTTTTTCATTGCGCTGGCCCTGCGAAACGCTTTGCCTGCTGAGCAAACCCTTCTAGGGAACAGTGGAAACAGCTGCACCACGCTCAAAACCGTTTCACACCAAGCAGGAACGGGGTTTTCCTGAAAACATTTCACATGAAGTTACATGTAACCCATTTCTATCATCTTTGTAACAGAATTTAAGAGACACGCCAAGATTTTAGGGCACCAAAAAGCCATTTTTAAAACGCACTTAACTTTCAAAAGTTCATCAGAAAGACAGAGCAAGTCCAGTATCTTGGATTCCCCACTTTCAATGGCCAAGCACAGCTCTTCAAAACAAGTAATTTTAGCTGGGCTCCAGCACTCTTCAACACTCAAATTGCAGAATTTGGAAAGAGAAACGTGGGACAACTGAAACTGATGAGCGTGAGCCACTAGAGATACTCTGAAATTTCAACGCCAGACCAAACCCCAACAAATATACCACACTGAACCACTTCCCAGCCATCAAGGTTGCTCATGTTTTACACATCGATTTTATTGAAGTGAGGACTTGTTCAAAAAACGTTCACAGGACAAAACAGAAGTGTTGCTGTCACCTTTGAGAAGAAAACTGTACCCAAATCCAAAGGTGAAGAAGCCTCCTTGGGTTTCTCACTCATAAATTAGCAAAAAAAATTAGTCTTTTCATGGAGCTTTAAGAATAATTCCAGCTAAAAATGAGAAGATTACATTAAGCCTTCCAGACTCAAGATTCAAAGCAAATGCAGATGCGCCCGACCCAGCTCCCACCCGTCCCGAAGCGCCAGTGGGAATCTCAGAAAAGGGTCTGAACTAACGACGGGGAAGAACAAGCCGCTCGGTGGGTGCATCTCCATCGGCTCACTGGGAGAGCACTTCCAGCTCTGGGCGCTCGGCTGCGGCCCCGGGGGCAGAACCTCTCCCTCAACCCCGTACCTCTCCCCCCCCGGGCCAGCCAGAGCTCTTCCCACCCGCCCCCCCCCCCCACATACTGCGAGGGGAAGGGCCCTCAGCCCCCCATCCCTCCTCATCCTCCCCCAAAGCCGAGCCATTAACCGCCCTCGCAGACTCCGCAGAGCTCCTCAGCCCCTGCCCTTCCCAAGGCTGGACCGTTGCACGGCCCCATCCCACACCAGGGCACGCATTTCATCCCAGTATAAACTCCAATTCCTCCACTTGCTGCCTCGATTTGGCTCTTGCAAAGCAGCAAATATAACTGAAACCTGGAAGAACTCAGCGTGTCCCTCAGCTCCTTTAAAACCCTGACACTCAGGAGCACGAGCTGTTCCAGTACCTCACCCTGAAATGCTTCACACAAGGCAGCCCAGGAAGCTTCAGTCTAACCGGGAGGATCCCAAGACTTAACCAACAGAAATTGAGAGAATTTTGACTCAAACCCAACATTTAGCGCAAAGGCGAGGTGGATTCAGACTCCAAGGGGCATCTCGCACGCCTTAAAGCGGAGCAACAGAAATACAGACCCTGTGACTCTCCCAGTTTACACCACCAGCGCGCAGAGTACTTCACTGCTTAAAAAAATGAAGATGCTGGTTTTGCTTGGGACGGTAACGTGCGTGTGACAACGCTGCCAACGCAACACTGGGAGCCATCACCCCCCAACACCCCCCGTGACACAAACCTCCCCCCAGGAGAGCCCCGTTCGGCCGGGACGGGGCTGTGGCAGGGGGGGCAGCTGCAGCACCACACCTTGACTAAGCAAAAATCCTACCCCTGGAGTTCACCTTCCCCCGTTCCAGCACACGGATGAGACATGGGGGTTTGGGGTTGGTTTCTTCTGTTTTTTGGAGGTTTTTTCTCTCTTTGGTTTTTGGTTTTTTTTTGTTGTTTGTTGTTTTTTTTTTTAAGGAGGTCACGGGGGGAGCTCCAGGCCCAGCTCCCCAGCAGAGCTCCCCCCTCCCTTCGCCAAGGTGAAGCCACAAGTCTCTGACCAACCCCCCCACCCCATTCCCCAGGTCACTGGGGCTGCTCCGGTGCTCCCAGCCCGCCACCATCCGCCTGTACGGAGAAGGAACGGCCCCAGCCCGGTGCGGGGAAGCCTGCGGGGCCGGGCGAGGAACGGCCCCAGCCCGGTGCGGGGAAGCCTGCGGGGCCGGGCGAGGAACGGCCCCAGCCCGGTGCGGGGAAGCCTGCGGGGCCGGGCGAGGAACGGCCCCAGCCCGGTGCGGGGAAGCCTGCGGGGCCGGGCGAGGAACGGCCCCAGCCCGGTGCGGGGAAGCCTGCGGGGCCGGGCGGCGCCCGGGGCAGCGATGGCCGCGGCCGCACATGGCCCGCGGCCGCTCCCGCAGCCGGCACCGCCCCTCGCCCGGCGCCGCATTTCTATTGGTTAGCGGAGGAGAAAAACGCGCTGCTATTGGCTGGACGCGGCAGCCGGGCGCGGGCAGGGTAGGCTGCGCTCCATGGCGGTTCGGCCTGGCCGGGCGGGGCGGAGGGGGGAGGGGAGCGCCCGCCGCCGACCCCGGCCCCGCCGCCGCCCCCCGGTCCCCCGCCACCCCCCAGGCGCTCACCAGGTTCTCGATGGCCGCCTGCTCCAGGAACTTCTGCGCCGCCTCGAGCTCGGAGCGGTCTGCGGGGAAGGGGGGAAGCCGGGGCGGGGGGGGGGGGGGGGGGGAACCGGCGTCAGTCAACGGGCCCGCGGGGCCCAACCGCCCGGCCCTCAGCCGCCGCCGGCGGCCACCGCGGCCGAGCCCCCCTCACCCCGCCCCCAGCCCGGTTCCCACCCCAGGCCCAGCCGCCCCGCGGCCTTCCCCCGCCGCTGCCGCCGCCCACGCCCCTGCCGGGGCCGGGACCGCCGCCCTCGGCCGCCCCAGGGGTGCGCGGCCCCCGCCCCACCCGGCCCCACCGGGCCCCATCCACCGCCCCTCCCTCAGGTCGCCGCCGCCTGAGCCCTACCCGGTGAGACCGTCTTCTCCAGGATGGTGATGAGCTCCATGGCGGCGGCGTGGCGGCTCCGGCGCCGGCGGGAGAAGGGAGGGGAAGGGGGGGGGGGGGGGGGAAAGCGGGGCGGGTCGGGGCCGGAGGAGGGGAGGGAGGGGAAGGGAAGAAAGACGGGGCCTGCCCCGCGGACGCGGCCGAGGGAGGGGTCCCGCGCGGAGGCCTGGCGGGGCGGGGGCGGCGGGCAGCGGCGGCGGCTCCTGCTGCTGCGGGCGGCGGAGGGAGAAAAGGGCCGCGCGAGCGGGGCGGGCGGGCGCGCGCGCGCACACACACACACACACGCGCGCACACACACACCGAGCGGAGCGGGCGGCGGAGGGATACCAGCCGCTACCCGCCGCCCCGCGCCGCCTCTCTCATTGGACGACGGTCCTCGGCGGCTCGCGTTTCCATTGGTGAAGAAGGCCGGGACGAGGCCATTGGCGGGTAAGTAGGGAGGAAAGTTGAAGGCGGGGCTTCCGGCGGCGGCGCTCGTTGATTGGGCGGTGCCGGGAAGGGCGCCCCGGTGGTGCTGGGGGTGGCGGCCACGTGGGGGCCGCGCCGCGGGCGGGAACCGGCACCGACGCGGCTCCGCCGGCGGTTCCCAGCGCCGCCCGGCCCGGGGGCGGCTCTGCCGGCGCAGCAGCCGTGGGGAAGCTCCTCCTGCACCCCCGGAGCCGACCCGGGGGGGGGGGAAGCCACGTGCTGAGCCCGGCCCGGGGAGCGGAACCCCGGGAGGAAACCGACCTTCGCGCCGGTGCCGCCCCCGCCGGTTCAGCGCAGCACCGCGTAAACCGGGGGGGGGGGGACGGGGACGGGGACGGCAGCGAGGGGTGCTGTCCGGCCGCGGCCCCGAAGAGCCGCGCTGGGACGGGTCCCCCGCAGGAGCTGGCAGTACCGGACACGGCTCGGTGCCGTGGGGTAGCGCAGGCCGGTGCCGGTAGCCGTGGGTGGAGGCGGCGGGGCTGGGAGGGGGCAGGCCCGCAGGCCGGGATGCTGCTGTGCAGCACCGGGCCCCGCGCTGGCAAAGGTGGAGCTGAATAATTAAAAAGGCCGGGAAAGGCAGTCTGTGTGACCGGCAGGGCTGCTCCCCGGGAGAGAGCAATTAGTAACTCAATCAGGGACTAAATAAATACAAAGGGCCAGAGGGAGAAGGGACAATTACCTGGCGACCCAGCCCCGTCCTCTCCTCCTGCGGGCAGGAGTCTCAGGAGGCAGGGAAGGACGCTACTGCCACCGGAGAGGCAAGCTCCGCTCCGGGCAGACGCGCCTTGCTCTGCCCTGGCACTCGTCCTTCTCCCGAATCATCATTGCGCTGAATATATTGCGGTTTCCTGGGAAAAGGACACGCTCCAGAAACGGGATCTGACCGAGTGCAGCTGTCTCTGAGCGGGTACAGAGGGGGGGGGGGGAGGTTTAGCCACCCGCAGCAGGGGAAGACTCTTTAGGAGTTGGAAATATTTGGGGATAAGTGACATCATCGGCGTGACAGGCTGTCCCGACAGCCCCGTCCCTGCAGCACACACAGTCCTGCAGCTAAAGGCACACCTTCACTGCAGTTGCAAACCACTGCATTTACCAACCGGCTGCAAGAAAGGGACATCACGTGTGAGCACCGCAGCACCTTCCAGGCTCCGGGTGCTCCACGACCTTCTCAAGCCCCGGCCACACAGAGGTGGCCAACATCACCCCGGGTGCTGAAGGCCGAGGCAGGCTGCTCTTCCCCTCTCCAGCTGAAAGTGAAAGCTGAGGAAAAGGAGCCTGAGCTCATCCTTGTGGTCTCCAGGCCTTCCCATCCCCCACTACCACTGGTTTCCCCCACGAACACAAGCCGTTGCCCGAGGAAAAGCTGCAGAGCAAAGCAAGGGCTGGCCCCTGAGGGCTGGTCTTACTCATTGCTGAGGGAGTGGAGTCACCCACAGCTGTGCAACACCAAAAAAGATTCATCATTCCCTAAAGAAATTCAGGTCACAGAGACAGACCCGGGCTCTGGGGCTCAGGAGACCGAGGTCCCATCCCTACCTTTGCCAGCGGCCTGCAGGAGACTCGGGGAAAACTTTTGTCTACCTGTGCCTCGAGCCTCAGATTTTAAAGTGGGTGTAAATCTGGATCAGCTTCTTTTGTAAAGTGCTTCGAGACCTCTGGATGAGGAGCACCACGTATCCCGCTGGCGGGTTGCACAGTTACAAGCAGGGCTAAAGAGCGTCCGTACGTCAGGATTTGAATCCCGTTTGTCCTGCTGCCGTCGCCTTGTTGCACGTCCTTACGGCGTCTTGCCTTGCATCTGTCTCGGCCACCGCAGCTGGAAAAACGAAGCTGAGACTAACCTCGGGAAGGTGGATGGGGACGGGGAAAGCTTTGAGATCTGGGAGGTAAGACGTGGAGGGAGCGAGGGATGGGGAAGCACGGCCCGAGGGGTGCTGCTCCCCGGTGAATCCGCCCCAGCGGAGGAGCCTGGGTGGGCAGAGTTGTAACCAGTTCACATCACTGCCTCCTTTAAGACCAATTACTATTTACAGCTTCACTCAGGGAACAGAACTACACGTTATTCAGCCTGAAGGGATGGAGCTCACTTCGTGTACAGCCCTCTGCCGCGCCGCAGCAGACCTCTGCTAAGTCAAAGTCGACTCACCCAGCAGCGTTTGGGTTGAAACCGGGTGAAATTTGCCCTCTTGCAGCTAATCTCCAGCAGGGAGGAGACAAGACGGGTAGAGAGGAGCCTGACAGGCAGCTGCAGTTTGCTGCTGGGGTTAGCTGAATACTGTCCTGCTCCAAACTGCCTCCCTGTTGCCCTCCCCACCCCTAAGCTCCAGGCCACAACCCAGAAGCACACGGCGCTGCAGCAAGCGCAGTTTCCCTGACGGTTACAACCCTTCCGTGTTGCTGACCAGGATGACTCTCCCGAGGGATCTGCTCCCGCAGGAAAGCCAGGGAGAGAGAGAGAGAGAGAGAACGATGAAAGGATTTTGTACAAATCTGGCCTTGGTAGCAATGAAAGCCCCCAAACCCAGTGTAAAATCAGGGTAAGTGAGACTGCAGAGTCAGCTCCCCCTGGTAGAGCTCGGGCTGGGGCTGTAAACTGGAGTTAAATGCAGTGTTTTGCTCCTCATTGCCATAAATGGCAACCTCAGCATTCACATTACAGAGGCTTATATCATCTCCTGCTTTCATAAACTGACTGCAGAAACTGGGAGAGAAACGCTGAAATGCTGCTGACTCTAGAGACGGGATTATTTCAGCGAGTGAAATGGTTGGAACAGGAACTCAAGTGACCAGGTTCCCCTTCCCGAGTCTATCGAGACTGCTCAGTACCTTCAGGTTTCTCAGAAAATCCTGCCTGAATTCCAAGGAACTGTCGGTGATTTTGTATCTATCCCGAGCTTGGAGTTCAGTGGAAACCACTAAGAGATCCCAGTGAACCAAGGGGAGGTTGGATGGTGCCAGGTTTAGGAAGTTCACTCGGGCACCCGGAATGAGACTGCTCAGACAAACGAGCACGTGCACCGACAGGACAAACACGTGCACCGGCGGCGGCCCTTCCTCCGCAGGAAGCCCAACGGTGAAGGCTGCTTAACTCAACGTTTCTCTACCCCCGAGCTGCAGCAAGACGGTGGGTTTCTGTGCACTCCAGCTCACCTCGCTGCAGCAGCCCCGAGGCTGACTTAGGTGCTGCGCGAAGATGCATTTTCCCAACAGGCAGGTGATGAAATCCAGTTTTGAAAAGCAAAAAAACCCAACCCAACCCCAAAAAAAACCCTGGATGAAATATCCAGCCGCCACAGCTGACTGAGTTACACAAGGCTGAGTAGAGACGCTCACCTGCTCTTCCTTGCTTAGAGAGAATCACGTCCAAGCACTTGGGTTATGTTCAGTCTTAAAATAACCTCATTTTTCTTTCCTGGTTTGGGTCCCTGTAAAAGAAAAGTTAATGAGTCCACCACATCAACCCAGTGAAGGCGCAGGGGAGCAGCACGCTATCCTCTTTGGCTCGGCGTTTTGGCACGTACGTGTGTTTTCCCCACACGTTTTCACTTGAACATGAATAATTTTAACCTTGTACCACACTTTTAGCACAGCAAATGGAGCTTTCCTGCAACGAAAGCCTGAGAGAGCCCAGATGGAGCTCCCTGAGCCAGCCAGGGCTCAGCTCGGTCCTGCCTCCACCGGGGTGGAAGGACGTGACGCTCGTGTCGACGTCGTCGCTGCAGGACAAGCCACCCACGATCCTCCTGCGCTGACCAGAGTCCGCTCGGTGACAGGACTTGACTCAAGCTGCTATCAGTCCTACGGCTGCCACGAGCCTTGTCCTGACCCTGGTGGCCAAGCCTCACGTGCCCAGCGCCTCTCACGGAGCGTTGTCACTCGCACGGGTATTTTTCCCCCAGAACCCGGGTGTCAAGCCTGTGAAACACAGCGACAAGCGGCTAATCACGGGGACAGCCAGCGGTGGGCAACACCGAGACCGCGCTGCAGCTCGTGGCCCTGCACAGAAACAAGTAGGTACATGTTAGGCGAGGATTTGGGAAATCAAGTTGAGGGTTTTGATGGGGTTTTGACTGTTTTTCAAAGGGTTCATGAAAAAAAAAAAAAAACTTTTTTTTTTTTTCGCTGTGCGCCATTTGATTTTACTCTCATTTAAAATACGGAGCATATTCTTAACCTGAGTATGGTTGGGAAAAGAGCCTGGCACTTGGGGAAGCAAATAGTCTTTCCAGATGCTGCAGTTCCACTTACGCTAGACAAAATTTTGGTCTGAAATCTGGGTATTTTTGGAGAGTAAACGGGATTCCAAAACTTTCTCTCCCAGCTGATTCCAATCCACCTGGCAAGCTTGTGCGTTTCCCTGACAGATTAAATATTATTCTATCCCATGTGTAAGAGTCTTGCAAATATCAAAGCAATGACTATATATAGGAATGTATATTTTTGTTATTACAAAACTCGCCTTTTCCCAATGGCTTTGGAGAGTTCACATGTGCAACTATTGTCTTCTAACTGGAGGGGACGCTTTCCCAGCAAACCTGGCTGTGGCGGGGGCAGGACTGGAGCTGCGTCAGCAGCGGCAGGGCAGGAAGCCACCAGTCCTCCACCCACCATAAGCATTCCCCAAAACAATTTAAAAAACTCCATTTCCAGCTTATTTGAAGCTCAGCATTTCGGTGTCGTGAGGCCAAACGCAGTGCAGGTGCCTGACCGTTCCATCCTGGCTCTGCATCAGCTTCCAGTCCCAACCAACACTGACTAGATTTCAGCTACTTCCATTATTTTTACTGCCCCTGCTAAGAAAAATGAACAAATGAACACGAGATTTCCTTAAAACTCAGATGCAATTATCTAAAGCTGATGGGGTAGAAAGAAAAAGGACGCATCTCCAACTGAAGATCCACCTAGCCAAGGCCGCTGCATCTAATCGTGACCAGTGCAAGATGATTAGGGACAGGATTTAGAACAAGGACAGGGAAAAAAACCCCACCTCTCCCCCAACCATGCCCCCTTCCTCCGAGCCCCCAACCATCTGCAGCACGGGGTTGTTACAGAAATTATTTTAAAGTAGGAATTAACCCTTTAATCCCAAGGCTAAACCAACAGGACACAAATCACTCGGGCATCCTCTGCTCAAGACCACGTAATTTGGTAAGTTTTTCCCCCTGTGAAGCGCTGCCTCCGTTCGCAGCCGGGCAGGAGGCAGCTCCCGCAGCACGGGCAGCCGCCGTCCCAAGGCCCGTCAGCTGAAATTCGAGTGAGCAGCTTCGGCACAGCAGGATCCAGCCTGCTGGGCAAGAGCCTGACCTGCACCCATCCCCGTTTTATCAGGCCGACGTTCACCTGAGCGGGAATCAAGCTCCTACTTCTCCTCAGGGGCATCTTTACGGCCAGGCAGCGGCTCAGCCAACCTGTCTGCAACAGAAACCGAAAGCATGGTCTGCAAGAAGTGCTGTTTCCTTAAGTTTACCTGAAACTGTGAAGAAAAAGAAGAGGGCAAGGTAACGGCAACACACATGGTTTATTTTGGAACAATTCTGCTGCCTCCTAGGCAGGGGGATGCTCACCAAAGCAAGCTTTTTGTGGTTTTGTTGGAGGGGGGATAGGGAGGAGAACAGAAGACAAAAGGACAAGGTTACTTGTAAATGCCAAGATTAAAGCCAGGGACTAGCGCTGTACCAGAAGATTAAGTTAAAGGAGCAACAACAAGGCGCGTGCAGCAAGTTTAATTGTTAACAAAACCTTTCTGTTCCGGATTATTAAAGGAGATTTTCACCCCAATGTTTTTGTGAGCAAGATTCAGTGCAGATTGTTGTCGTGCTGCAATCACCAGGACCCATCCCGACAGGACCACCTCGTTCCACCTGACAGGGACAGAAGAGACACGGAGGCAAACTCCTCCTGCTGCTGCTGGGAAAACTTGTCTTGCTTTTAGTTCCCTTATAAGGCTGTTCTAGGAACAAAGGACCCCACTGTTACCTACATAGTTTAGGTCTCCAAGACACAGAAACCAGTGAAACTGCCTGAGAGGGAAGCAGGAACAGAGCAAGGTTTCCCTCAACGTGCTGAACCCGAGCAGGTACAGCGCAGCCCTTGTCCAAAGTGAGTGTCTGTAGGGGGTAGGTACAGCCTGCACCCTCCGCAGCCCCTTCCGCCTCTTTCCTCACCCACATCAACTCCTGCTGTTCTTGTCCTGACCCTCTCCTGGGCATCCGTTCATCTCCAATGGAAAAAAAAAAAAAATTAAAATCTCATTAAGTGGACAAATCCCAAACTTACTTTCATGAAGAATTAAAATCTACTTTCTTTGCATGCAGAAGAGACTAGGACTAGTCAGTCTGCTGAGACTATTCAGTTTGTTCACTGACCACAAGCTTGTTATTTTTGTCACTCTCCTTCAACTGCTTGCATGTCATTTGCATTGTTTAAAGTCAAAACAAGATCACCTCAACTTGCAGCTACAGTACTTCTCATTTCATACATCACCAGTCATGCTGGAATCACAACTTTGCATGTTATTTTGTCAATGTGCAAGAAGCAGAAGAGAAACCAGCTTACTCTTCTGAAATGACATTGGCTCTGCAGTGCTGACAGCAGGAAAAAACATCAGTCAAGTTCACAGATATGACTCAGGATAAACAGAATTCCTGTTTCAGCCTCATTTCTGACCGTGCAGCCACACTAGCCCATGGGACACCAACCCACGCGATGGTGTTCGAGCTCCTCCACCAACTACAAACGCGCCCGTTCCTGGCGCACACCCCCGCCCCGGCTCATCGCGGTCGGCACCGGCCCCGTTGGCACAACACGATTCCCTCTCGCAAAGTCCCTCAACTTTTCAGGTGTTTAATAGAAATTGGCTTCTTCTACAATTCTTTTCCCTTTCCTTCCCCTTCCAAACTCGGTCCTGGTTAGTTCCTCAGACCTTGGCTACCGTCTCTATCGGATGACACAAGATCTACTCACGATCAGCGCTGGCTCAGCTGCCCTACCCCTAGCCCTGACAGCAGAGGAGAAGGCTGAGAGCAAGGGTTTGGTTAGAGACACACGGGGCTGTTAGAGACACACGAACTCCGCTGTTCCCTCGGGGGGTTCAGGTCCTTTGAAAGCAGCACCGCCCTTTCAGGCTTCCCACAGAACACAAGATCAGGACGTGACTTTCACATTGACATTTTTATTAACGCCAACTGTTTTAAATTTTTTTTTTTTTTTTTTTTTAAACAATAGCACAAAAATGTTTCAGGGAAGCAGTCTGACAGTTAGTCTGATGACCTTCTGAAATACAGTTAAGCCACACCAAATATGAATTCCTGCTAAAGAAAAAAAAAAATAAAAATAATAATAATGGAACTCCAACCTTTGTATTAGAGGGTGTTGTGTCTGGTTAGTAGACCACGCTGCTTTGTGAAGGAAACGATGGCACACAGCTTAGACTTCATCATCACGCCAGTCATCACTAATTTAAGGCTTCTGAATCAAATTACCATCAACATCACAGAAAGGAACGAAAAAGCTAGTGTTGCTACGGCCGTGAGGAGCTTGAACAAGCTGGATCTTTTAGACAAGTAACGGTGTCTTGAACAGAAGAGACCTGCCCTAACAGCAGCCAGGAGAACCAGTCACACAGTAGTTATCTCCTCATTTGCATGCATTTTGAGGGTGCAATTTAGTAAGGAAAAAAAAAATAATAAATTGCATGAATCTTTCTCTTATTTAATGTGGCTATGAGAGATGTTTCCTTACAATTCCGTTATCTCTAAGAAGGACATCAGCAAGTGGAACCAAGGAGAAAAACCGAAGAGCAACAGAACATTTTTCTTTTTGCTGAGAGGTAACACAAAAGGGAGGGAACCTACTATCCTCGGATTGGGGGGGGGGGTTTGCGGGAACATCTCCCCAAAACCTCGCACTTAGAATGATGCACAGACTCTATGTTATATCAGCTACCTGCCTTTCCGAGTGACCTGTTCCACACAACGCTCAGAGGCATTAACCCATTCCTGCCCCAGACTCTCCACAAAATTTCACTGACCTAGAAACCACTGGTTTCCTTTTCTTGGGGAGGGCCGGGGGAGGGTGTAAAAAACAGAACATCTGTCAATAAGAGTGTCAGGAGAGGGGTGTTAAATATTTTAACCACTGACAAGGCTTGAGGAAGTTTCACAGTTTTGTTATGCTCTATTTTATTACTATCATATTTACAGATTTTTCTTTCTTTCTTTCTCTTTTTTTTTTTTTTGCTGAATTGCTGATAATTTTAATAGAATTTAAATCTGGAGTGTGAGCAGGAACCAGTTAACTACATTCATTGTCCAATCCCCATTGGTTTGAGAAAAAGACTCCAAATTCTTGGCATATGAATCAGCTGTTGGGTAGCTCCTCCCTCTCCCCATGAGGCGGCAGCAGGACTGCAGCAGTGGCATGCACGGATTCACACCATGGCTGGCGGGGCCTTGCGCTGCAGGAAATATTGGTGGATGTTCTCGGCGTCCCGCTTCAGCCAAGCGGCGTTCAGCAGGATATTTTCACAGCACTGCTGGACAGTGCGTTCTGCCGACGGAGCCGGGTGGCTCTCAAAGAAGGCCTGCGTGAAAAGCACACAACCATCCATAAGGGGACAAACAGGCACAGGCACGATCGTATTTTTACGTGGCCGAATCCCCTCGGTTATAGAGATGCTCTTGTGAATTTGTTCCTTCTCTGACCACACCTCAGGCCATCTGCTCCCCGCCCCCCCCCGACCACAGGCAGGTCGCAGGGCGCTCGCCGAGCGCGCGAGGCAGGGAATCCCGGAGCGGGAACTGCAAAGCGCCGCCTTTTCTCGGCTGAAAGGAACCCAGGGCAGAGCCCCAACGCTGCCTCCTGCCCCGCCTTGCTCCTGCTGCCAGGGACGGCGAGCGGCACCCGAAGAGATTCGGTCAGTCCCTCGTTGGGAGGCAGCAAAGGAGCAGCAAACCAAGGGTGTGTTTCTGGACGCTCGGAAGACGACACTAACGGAAGCCCAAGGCCGTTTTGCAAAAGCATTTGTCTTGCTCGCAGACCCCTCAGCGTTCTACCTAGGCCTCTCTCCGAGCTGCGCAATGACCTCCGAGCAGCAGCAGCACTCAAGAGTTTGGCTGAACAGTCTCCCATTTCTTCCTCCAGAATCAACACTATCGATCCCCGGCGAAGAGCTGAAGAAACTGCACCAGCGGCTGCTGTGACTTTGCACTTTACAACTGGTTAAGGGGTGGAGTAAGCTGGCATAGCCCGGCGTCATCCCCACCTTCCTGCGAGCAGGCTTTTCCCGGCATTTGGCAGATCACCTCAGGCTAATGTACACCACAAGGTGACATCAAGACTCGGACACATTAACTACTCCCGCTAAAAGCCAGGTAGACTGTCCCAGGAAGTTCTCTTGGAAAGTATTTATGATTTAGTTATGGATGATGGTTCTGGTATATGTTTTCTTTAAGAAAAAAATTAACTATAGTGCAAGACTTCTCTGTAAAATCATTTAGGCTACTAAATTTTTTCTAAGAAGAGATCACTAGGTGATAAAAAAAGGGAAGATAGGGCTCATGCTCAGCTTAGCTTTGAAGTAAGAATTCCTCCTGAGCATTTTCCTAACAGGAAAGTGATAATTAAGGGCCATATATTTCAGTTTCTTCTTCCTGTGAAAGTGCGGGCAAAAAGTAAACAATAAAACCTAAACATATTCTCAAAACCCTGCCAAGACCGGGCCAAGTCGGAGGGGTGCTCGAGTCCCCTAATGACATCACATCACCTTCAGCCACCAACTTCAAGACAGACTCTCAAACCCATTAATCTCCTCGTGCCAAAGCCTTGCTCTTGGTGCACAGCACCAAGGACTGCAGGCAACTTGGAGCTGGAGGATGGAATTGAGCCAGTTTCTGCCGCGGGAATACCCCCAGGAGTCCCTGGGCGCTACTGCGGGCAGCCCCAACCATGCCCTATCAGTCCGAGGAGGAACAAAGCGCTGGCGTAAGCCTCAGCTTACTGTGGAAGCTGTAACTACTACAAATTTTTCTACAATTATCTTCAGAGGTTGTCTTTTGGAGAGCCTCGAAACCACTGCCACAAAGTGTGCTGGATTTTATGAAAGTTTAAACGAGTGAAACTAACAGAAATCACTAGAAGTTGCACATTACTTCTAGGGAAATGCTAATTTTAGACGTTTCAGTAAAATAACTCAACCTAAAGCAGAGCCATTCGGGCACTAGGCAGCAGTCAAATAGCCACAGGCAGAGCCACAGTTCAAAAACTGCACCGAAACTCACGGCTCTTCCAGCAGGTGCTTACAGTCTAGAGCACACAATGTTTGTCATAGAAGAAGTTAATCACTTCTTTAATTACAATTTCTTACCTTAACTTCTGCGGCCATTTTATCGTTTGCAAATCCGTCCACTGTTAGCTGAAGGGAAAAAAAAAACATTAACCAAGGGTAAGCATTTGGCATCCCACATGTAACAGTTCAGGTTTGGTCATGGATGTGAACAGGACTCTTCTCACCGCTGCACATACCTTTATTAGTCTGGATATTAAGAATCCACCTTGGTATCGATTATAAAGTTCCTCCCAATTGTCCCTTACAAATTTCCAAGCAGCTTTCCTCCCCTGCTTGCTGCCTCCAGCCACTCCACCAATAACAGATACCGTGTCCTGGGGACGTACCTCTTCCTGAAGAGGAAAAGGTGGACAAGGATTCAAGACTTTCACCAAACACAACACGTTGGCTTTAAACATTTCTATGCTGCCTTGGCTTTAGGCAGTTCTACACCGAATCTGTCAATGACGGGTTCCCCCCAACACCAAACTTTGAAGATCAACTCCAAGATTTTAAGATTACTGCCCCTACTCCAGCGCCTTGCGTGCGCACAGCGCTCTGAACTGCAGCAGCTCTTCCAATAACTTACTGAAAGTGCAAAGGTGAGAACTTTTTGAATCAGTTCTGGTTGAGAGATGGCTCCAAGGACGCGTTCAATTCGGTTCTTCTCCTCCTGCATGTCTGCTTGCTTGTGAAGCTTCAAAGCCAAAGTGAATAACATTAGCACAGGGTGTTGAATGCCAACCTCTTACCCAGCGCTACTGAACTCGCTCTGCAGAGCTGCTGGATTAGTCTTCAAGCCTAATATGTGACAAATTAAACTTGCTCATGCATCACCCTGCAGCTATCCACATTACGGACCTCATTACATACACCCCAGCAGAAATTACTGTTAGTAATAAACTGATCTTCACCGCTGTTTATATAAGGTCAAGTAGGACCGTGCCTCCAAGCAATGAAAAATAATCCTAAAACGAGATGCAGCAATCCACTAGGTGGCAATTTCACACTGCACGCGGGCTGAGGAACGCCAGAACGAAGCCCCAGCGTTGGCATCGTCCATAAAACACCGGATTTGAGCCCGTGTGCAGACAGACTGCGTCTTAGAGGAAACTTGGGAGGGTGGAATGGTTAGTTTTTCTTCGCATAAGCTGTCAGTGTTAACAGCAGAGCGTGCACTCACCTTCAGCATAGTGTCTAAAGTAGTACTATCTCCGTGCTTCAAAATAGTTACATATACCTAAGACAGAGCATAAACAAGGTCCTTCAAAAGCCACACTTTCAGAAAGGCAACAGTCAATTTCTACATATTCAGGGTGGGTTTCAGACAAGCGAACAGATCTGGAAGATACCGGCACTGAGCCCTTCTACCGTGTAAGACTGGATTTGAAAGATGCATCAACGCCTTTAGCTCTTCTTCAATTTCATCCCAATTTGGGTAACGTCAACCAGAACGAGAAGTCTTTGGGCCACACAACACCTAGCTAGCAAGTACCTCACGAAGGCTCGACCCACGTCCACCACAGTAAGACTTTGTGCTCTGCAGGGCCAAGCTGACATCGGCAGAGCTCTCCCACGATCCCTGCAGTGCTTTTAACCCTGGAGGACGTAGGTGGGTCACGGATGGATGTAAACGAGTAGGAGTCAGCTCGGGTTCGACACTGCACTCGAGCAGCCTCCAAAACCCAAAAAGCAACTCACTCTAGAGACCAGAGCTGGTCTGTGGCAGTCAGTGCGAGCACAGCTGAGCTTAGCAGTTATGACTAAGCGTCGGCCACAACAGACGAGGCTTACTCGAGTCAAGAAGCACGGGGATGTTTGTACCGTGCCCCCCCGTACAGTTTTCTTCATAACTGGACTTATCCAAGCTCCCGCCACCTCTGCCAAAACCAGTTGGTCTCATACCTCGACACTGGTTTCCTCTAGCTTCCCTATTCTTGGAAACACAAGAGTTCAGTGCTCACAGTGCTGAGTGAGCGGGGGCGGACTTTTGGGAAACAGAATTTACAATAACCTACAGGACTCCTCAGATCAGCTGACAGCACATGTTTGCCTTCCACGTGGTCCTTAAATCGGCGTCGGGCTTCTTCTAATGTTGCCTTGTGCCCAGCTTTTCCTAGTTTGCCCAAGACCAGACCTCTCAGAAGGGCATCTAGATGACCTAATGAGTGAGTAGGAGGGAAAAAAAAATTATTATTTGGAGATACAATTGAGCAATTAAGTGTTCTTCCATCTAGAGTGATCAGGGCGGAGCTGTATAACAATCCTTCCACGTGCTTGAGGATATCTAAAGAAACTAGGCCTTTTCTTACTCTCCTTGGTGCCAACTGGAGAACACGTTGATGTTTTTATGGCAAGAGGGTCAGGAGAAGACGATTCTGGCCCAAACACAACAGGCTCGGCCTGTAACTTGAGTTAAGTCAGTAATATTAACCATTTGCATCTGCCACAGGACTGACTAGGACAAGTAAACAGGCACGTCCACGGCTTTCCATCCTCGTAGTCTACTAAGTTCCATGCACTCCAACAGATGCAAAGCTCAAGCAGAAAGTTTTTATCAGTCAGTGACCAGGTAGGGAAAAGTTTTACCATTTTAAGTCGTGCCTGACAACAAAGGGTTGTTCTGGGTTTTGTGTTTGTCTGCCTGGTTTTAAGTACAAAACCACCCCTAAAAGCTTACTTCAGACTCCTCTTCCTCCCTTCTGTCCCCTTCCCCAGCTTCTTTACACATCAGTTTTCCAAAACCACTAATGGATTTCACAGCATAAGTTTCCTACCCTCTCCAGGTTTGGGGTCCCATCCCAGTCTCTCCCCTATTGGTGAAAAGACATCTTTCACGAACACCTGGATTTCCTCATAGAAGTCTGTGTGGGACAAGAGAGTTGAGAGAATCCCCAGGTTACAGCTGAGGTCGCTCCACACAGTATAATTGGGCTCATTCACAAAAGCTTCCATGACTTTTAGAACCTCTACAGTGCTAATGATTCCAGCTCGGGCCTGGGAGAGGAAAAGACACAGATTAATCTTACTTCCAAACCGAATTAAGACATTTAATAGCTCATCACATTATTCTACAGCGTTCCCTGTTCAGTTTGCACAGCCTGCATATAAACTCTGTTCTCTCTGTTGTGGGGTTCTGCCAAGGTGAGTTAACACCAGTGGAAGCACCTTAGCTGTCTGCTAACGGCACACAATGCTTTTTATACACAGGTAAGCACTTCACAAGGAGACAGCTACGTAATTGTAAGCACATTTTGCAAGCAAGAAACAGACAAGGAGATCAAGTGACTTAACAAAACGGCAGCACTGCTGGCAAGAAAAAGCAAACCCCCAGAGTTATTCTCAGCCAGATAAAATACCCACCAAAATCTTATTTTAACTAAAAATGGTGAAGATTTAGAGATTTAGTTTTTGCTTTCCATTAAATTGAGAGTGTAAAACCACAGAAGACATTTTTGCCTCCCGCTTCCCGTGCATTAGTACAAGAAGTATGGCCTTTCCACCTCTGCCAGGAAAATTTTACATTAACTGCTTCACAGAGTCCTGAAAACACTTCTGTGCTTAGTGCAGTTGCTAATACCTACAGTAGGTATCTCCAACCAGATTGCTCAGATTTTTGTTAATCTGGAACCAGACCAGTAATTTAAGGTACCGGAAAAGAGGTGAAGATCAATTTTTATTACCTAAGCTATATTCACCTATGAGGAAAAACATGATTAAAACTGAAACCAAAATAAACACAATGTTCCTATGGGTCTTAGTTGCTCAGTTTTTTGGTCCCATTAGTCTTGCACTATTTGGGAAATGACTCAGGCTACAGTTTGAAACCCCTTCAACCAAGCCGTGACAAGAGTCACAAGCTTTGAAGCTACAGGCACAGGGTATCAACCCCACGGTCCCGAAAGTTTCGATATACTTGTGGACTAGCAAGAATAAGAAAGTAAAATCTGAAATACAGAGCACAGTAACTAATTGTTCAGAGGTACCAACACCTGCTTTGGGGGTAATCCTTCGCTTTTAAACAGCAAGAATCCCCAACAGCCACCTCCCCCAGCGGAGGACAGCGATAACAAGCCCCACTGAATAAAGCACACGGTGCTGACAGTAGTGGATAAAGTCATCGAGGGGATCATCAAAATCTCCTTATTTTGACAACTTAAAGGAAGGCAAGTTCTCAAAACCATTCTGTGAAAAACACTACAGTACAACACACCCCTACAGAGAACAGTGCAGCAGGAGGTATGGACAGCCTGCTCCATAGCCTCTAAGTCTTATCCACAAGTTAGAACTCGTCCAGCTAATTAATAGCTGGATGTATGCAGTAATCCCAAAGGCACTTTGCCTCCAGAAACTGAGACTGACTCTTCAGACACCGATTTCTGCAGTTACTGCAGCCCTCATTATTAGACAGAGCAGCAAAGGGTTGCTTACCAGAGAGAAAAGATCATTCTGCAGGCCAAGCCTGTCCACAGGGGGTAGGGAGAGGTCTTTGATCGCTGGTATTAAACTCTCCAGCATGTCAGGGCTATACTGAGTGCGGTAAAACCCCACTGTTCCAAGGTTTAACTGAAAAGCACCAAAAGAGTAAAAGATTAAAAGTAAGGAACAAATAAGGAAATGCTTTTTTTATTTTTAGGACCGCTAGAAATTTCTCAAAGCATTGCGGCTTAGAGAAGGCGGTCACTATCATTTAAATAAAAAGAAAAAACAAGTCATAAGGGAGAAAGGCTACAGATTTCAAAGAAGAAATGCTCACTAAGAGGTACAGAAGATGAGAGAGAGCTGGCACAAGGGAACAGGCTAGAGTTAAAACGAGGAGCAAGGAGAAGAGAGAAACTTATCTTCTAGGGGTAAATCCTAAATTAGGTGTAAATCCTGAATTAAGTGTAGTCACGCACCAAGGAGACTGCAGGTGCTAGAATCTTAACTTTTGTGACCTCTCCCCCACAATCTGCTCCATTAATTTGTGACAGAACTATTTTCTTAAGAAAGAGCAAGCGCCTCCGCCCGGCGCAGTCGCAAGTCACGGTCGGTAAGCTTGATGATCTACACCAGCTACTCGCGACGAGCTACCAACATTTTCGTGTAGATGGTCAAATATTGTGGTTGGTTGAACAACAGCACCCGACATAAACCAAAAACGTTGCTGAGCTCATCAGGAAGTCACTCCCTTTGCTGCTGCCCTGATTTGGGTCAGTCCAATTGCCAGCCCTCAGGACTACGGCACTAACTGAAAACCTCACAGACTGAGAACCTTCGCAGCCAGCAGTCCCGTGAATTCACCTTGGGCTGCGCTCGACTGTTGCCTTCTCGGGCAGAAATCTCCAACTTTACCCTCATTTAGACAGGGCATTTTCAGAATTGTTCGTTTCGTGCCCCTCTGTTACCAGGGAGGACCTAGATATGGTGAGTCAAGAGAAGGCCTGACAGCTGGAATGCCCGTGTTAGTTAAATGGGAAGGTTTGATTAACATTCAGAGAGACTAACGAATATTCAGAGAGACTAACCCTTCATGTTCCTTCACAGTCACCTCTCAGAATACAGCTCCAGCTTAGAAACAATTACTTTTCAACCTCAGTAGCTTGTACAGCAAGAGACCCAGCCAGTTGCTGTCTTTCAGTTTTTAAATTCAGTTTGACTGTTGTCTGCAACAGACCTCAACAGCGATTTTTTTCTTCACTTACAGATTTGTCCTTGTCTGGCAATAGCCAGTAGAAAACTTTCACACTAATGAAAGATAAACAGGACTATTTTTGCTCAGGATGGACTTTAACTAAACTGTGGTTGCCATGGGATACCAAAAAAGCCACCGCATTTCAACTCAAAAGCTGCCTCTAATTGCACACTGTTTTTCCAGGCTTGGACTCCTAAAAGGTTCAAGTTTACATTGTCTAGCCTACCCTCGGAAGGCAAAGGACTTCACTGAGCAAGCGTTATAGAGAGCAGCCAATATTCAACAGCAGCACAGAGAGGCCCCTCCATAAGAAATACAAGAATGCAAGGGGGAAAGGAAAAAAAAAAGAAAAAAAAGGGAAGAAAATGACACGCAAGGGGACATTACAGTGTCAATCCAACTTGTTCCCAGTCATATGTTCTCCTTTGTGACAACTCACCTTCACCCACTGGTCTGGTTTGATGTCTTTCAACACCAAAGTGAGCTCTGGTTTGTCCATCAGTATCTGCATTTTGGCACAGGTGGGGTCATCGCTTGTACAAATACTGATGGGGACCATCCACATGGGGAAGTCCTCCCCTAAAAGAAGAAACGAGAAAAAGGCAGGCCTGAGGGAAAAACGGATGCACACAGCTCTGAGGAACTCTGCCTGACGTTCAAACAAGTTTCAGGAGCGCTTTAAGCGGGGCTACTGAAATTTA
Organism: Leptosomus discolor; assembly: GCF_034619465.1. Lineage (NCBI taxonomy): Eukaryota > Metazoa > Chordata > Aves > Leptosomiformes > Leptosomidae > Leptosomus > Leptosomus discolor. The sequence continues at coordinate 6,467,674 of NC_141415.1, forward strand.
AACCTAAAAAGGCACAAATCTGAAGGGAATCGGTGGTTCTAGAATTAAACCCCACGAATCGATAAATCGCCTTTCAAGCCAAACATTTTCATTTCTATACGCACAGAAGATGGGTAGAATCTGTGATTTAAGACAGAGCTGGCTTCCACACGAGGCATTTTTGTTTCAGCACTACTATAAACCCGCCAGCTTGCAGAGCTCCTCAGGTGGCAGCACTGGCCTTAACTGGACGTCGGCGGAGGAGCAGCTTGGAATGGAAACTGCAGATGAATGCCGTTCTCCGTGCAAGGAGGACACGGAAACCACATGTGTGAGAGCGTTCAACCCCCGATTTTCTACAGATTTAACAAACACCTGAACCCGAGCAGGGCGCCTGCCTGCTCTGTGGTGCAGCTGTTCCATCTCTCAGAATTGCTGCCATCGCATGAAAAGCAACGAATGCTCCATTCCTGCTCGTAGCGCTCATCTTACCGGTATATGGTCCGCTGGCACAGAATTTCTTCTGGACTAACTTCAACACTTTGTCATCTTCTTGCTGAGGAAAGAAAAAAAAAAAAAGAAGAAAGAGAGAAAGAAATGATGAGAACATCTCATCTCAGCTTCGGTATATCACAATACATTCAGGTGCCCTCTGTTAAATGGAGTTACTTGTATTCTGCTCCAGAAAAAGCAGCTACCTCAGGAATCATTCCGATGCATGAATCGCTGTTAGTGTTAACACACACGTGCCCTATTTCTCGTTTGAATTTGTTGTCTGACTTCAGCTGCCAGCCAGTCACCCTGCAATCTTGTAGAATAAGCACAACTGAACAGGGTTGAGAAGCAAAACGTGCGGCAAGTGGAGCTAAGGCAGATATTCCCTCCCCCCGACACACAATTCCCACACAGAGGGCAAACGGGCTATGTCAGCAACCTCCAAGCACGTGATCTAGAGCGCTTGGGGAGTAACCCCACGCCACTCGCGCTAGGTTCCTCAAGTGAGCTGCGCTTCCCCTCCCTTCAGAAACAGACTTGTCACTAAACAGAGCACTTCCTCACTAAACAAAGCAACCTGCTGTACCGCCTCCTGATCAAAGAGAATTTTTAAAATAACTGGATGCTACTAAATTTGATCCTAAAAGTCATTTAAAGGCAGAACTTCTGATCCGATAGGCTGAAAACCACACAGTTATATTTACCTGTTCGGCTTCCACGTAAATGAGCGGAAATCCCATTTGTTTGGTCCATGTATTCATCACAGCAGCAATAGGTTTACCACTAGCTTTTTCCAGGCTGTCCCAGAGATCCTCTGCAGAAGAAAAGCCTGACTAAGGACTCCCAGAGTCTCGACATGTCAGATGTTACTAAGAACACTGTATGGGCACTGGAGGGCGGGAGGCTGTATTGTTACTCCAGGTGGCCCTTCACGTTTTGGGCTGTTTTTATCAACTTGTAACAGGTGATAGGCAAGAAAAAGGAAATTGTTTAAACCACTCATAGGGGCGAGAGGGGAGAAGGAAGCTGCTTTACTACTAAAAAAATGCAATCAGTACACACTGAAATGCACTATAATTTTTTTTAAAAAAGCATTAAATATTCAAAATGGTAACTAGAAGAAGCAATTCCTGAAGTTTTTCATCTGTTATGCCAGAAGAGCCAACCGAACAACACGGACCGTTTCTGGCTGATAGAGCGCGATGTTCCACGTCCGCATTTATGCCTGATACACAAAAAACGCTTCAATAAAGAAAGGGCTGTGAGGTGTTAGACAAGACTTGGAACTGTTTAATCACACAAACAGTCAGTAACTGCAAAAGGAACCTTGCAAAAGGCTTACCTGGCAAATCAACACACTCTTATTTCTAAATTAGATTACTAAGCAGATGTGGTTATTAATGGTAAATGCGGCCCTTTCGGGTTACCTCAGCCACGTACTCCTGAGAGCCCCCCTAGAGCATGCTGAATTCTGGCTGTGCAGGGGACAGGGTATGAAACTGGAAACAAGCCCATTATTTCCTTGCATTTCAGTTATCCCAGGTGGAAAACCAGCCATTTAAGGAACCACCACATTAGCACTGAAGAGTTTGTCTCCAGAAACCACTTTTCTTAAGCAAATAACAACCACCAGTTACCTGTAGCGGCGTTCTTCTGCTGGAACTTCGTTAAATACAAATTCATTCCTTTCCGAAAGTCCTGGGAACATACAATTGAATACATAATGGCACCAGAACGGAGGTCTTTCCCATCCTCCCTCTGTGCTGCATTTATAATCAAGAATCAGCCAAGGAATCCTAGGACCAGCATGTACATCTATAACTCCATCCGTATTTTCCCACTATCTTATTTCTCCCAGGTAAGTTCAAATAGAGCCCAAAGACAAATTGGAGAAAAGTTTTCAAAATGCAGAACACACAGATTTAATTGTTTTTTTAAAACAGTATTTTTAACTGTAAGAAGTTTTGGCAACCTACATTTGGCTTTTTAGCAACAATCTTTTTACCTCATCACCAATGTAGTCATGTAGCATTCGGATTACAGATGCTCCCTTGCTGTAAGAAATAGCATCGAATATTTCATCTACTTCGGAGGGATGGCCAACACTAACCTGCGGAAAACAGGATAATTAACAGCGAGAACTGTTTTAACTGCCATAAGATTTTGATTTTGCTCGTTCTAGTGTGCCAGGAGCTGACTTTTCTCACTGAAGCAAGCACGTGCACATCCATCCCTAGATTGTCTTAGTGGAACCTCTGCGCCCAGTCAATTAAACTTACATATGGCTGGGCTAGGATTGGTTTACATGTCAAACATACTTTAACTTAAACTTTGGTACTCAATCAAATAGACTTGGGGATCTTGCTTCAATCCTTTGGTTCAACACATACCCAAAAGCAAAAAAAAAAGACAAAACCCAGGGGAAGTTAATTCTGGGACAGCGAACAACGCACGCTCAGGAAACGTGCCCACGAGCAAGTCCCTCCCGAATGACCTGTCGTACGAAGCAAGGTCATTTTCCAACATCGATTACAGCAAACATCTCTTAAGCATTCAGAAAACTTTCCATGGAGGTCTCTAGGAATTACAAGGGAGTTTTCTTTCAGCACGGCTCCCAGTTTCGCTGTAACTGAGCTCGCTGCTGCTGCCTCGCCTCCAAAGCGGCAAGCCCAGCCGGATCCTACTTATTTCAAGACCGTCTGCAACACACAGTGCTGGGAGTACGACGCAGAGACACCTAAGGTGGCCTCAGATGGAAACTGGCACAAGCCCAGCAAAGTTTGGTAGCCTGGGCTCTGGGCTACGCTGCTCTTTGGTTTATGGTGTTGAGCACTGGAGTAAGTCAGTAGCTGCTTCCCTGTGCTCAAGGGCCAGAAAACCACCCACTTGGATCCAAAACCAAACCAACCCACAAATAATGGTGAGTTTTGATCACAACTTTGCCCTTTCAGGTCAGTAGAGCAGAAAAACTCCAGAAGGAGCCATCAGACCCTCAAACCTCACTTCTGAAATACTGATTCAAGGAGAGGAAAATCCACAAGGTGGAAACGCAACCTGAGATTTTCCTTTGCATCACGAACGACTGCAGCGTTCCCTTTTTGATTAATACAAAAAAGGCTTACACACAGCTGGTTGTCTCCCAAGCAAAAAAAGAGAACTCACTTCAATAGGATGACTGTTGTCTAAGGCATCAAGCTCTTGAGCTCGTGTGTAATCAGCAGAAACAAACTGAGTCCAGATATCGTACTCTGGGAAACAGTGATCTACACATAGGTACTCAATCCAGGAGGCAAATCCTTCATTCAGCCAGAGATGGGTCCACCATTCCTGGGAAGATGAGAAGGCAGGATAAAGAACAAAATCCCAGCAGCTTCATTTAACCAACAATAAGTTTGCAGCAAAGATATGCTGATAACGGCCCAGTTTAGTACAAAGCAGAGAAACGGGTAACACTCGTAAGCACAAACTCCTCTCTATAAAGAAGTCATCGGCCCAAGAACAGCATCAGCACCCAGTAAGTGGCTTCCCCTTGTCTTAAGTTTGAGAAACTCTGCATGGAGGAGAACTGTGTCAGGTACAAATGCCCAGAGACTAGACTAGAGGTCAGAGCAGAGCCGCTGAGGGGACAGCATGAACGTCACCCAGATTAGGGAAAAGAGTCAGCGACACACCGGGGCGGTAAGGCAGCAGAACCGCGGGCAACACGACGGCAGCGTCTTTTCCAAAGCGAAGAGCAGCTGCTGCAGGAGGCTGGCTTGGGTTTGGGTTTTTTTTTTGCTGAAGAGCACCCTCACATAAAGGGGAAAACCTGGAATCTGAAGAAGCGTTCTCGTCTACGGAAACCCAAAACCTAGTAAAGAGTTAAAAGCTGTTTCTCACCAGCCAAAGGCGGGCTTTGGTTTTTTAAGGTCAGAATGTTACACTGACATTTTAAAATTCTTCCTTTCACTTCTAATATTTAACTGCAGCAGGAGAGGTAAGGAAACAAGCTACGGCTGCTGCGGAAGAAAACACCTTTTTCCATCACTGCACTTACCAGCCATGCTTCAAATGGAAATGGGGCAGTTAACTCAGCAGAGCGTGGCTGTGGTGACACGGGCCCTTAAGTAGAAGAAACTCACCGGCATGTAGAATCAGGCCAGCGCAAAGAACTACTGCTTCTACTCCGAATGAAACATTTACCCCAGGGAGGGTGGAATTTCGATAAGGAAAGCTGTTACTGAAACTCTACACAGATAAGCCCTGCTTTATTTTTAGAGCGGAGACTATCCAATTTTCTTTTGCATTTCTGATCACGTCTGTTTCCAAGACAAGGTTCCAATCCGTACAGATTGGTGCCAAAGGATTAATTAATGCAACTGCAAAGTAGATTCCTGGGCAATTAAGCTGGACTTCTAAATCTTTCTACCTCCCTGTGCTTCTCCCTTATCCCTCCGACAACGTAATTGCTCACGAATCTATTTCTTCCTCTGGAAGTATTGTCATTTCATTTATCTTTGCTACAGAAGAACTACTGGCATACTGTGCTGGCCACTGAGATCTGGTACTGGCAAACTAAACCAGGGATGCTACTGAGGCTTTCTGCACCTCAGATTAGCGAGGAGAAAAAAAAAAGACTTTCTGGAAGTCGAGAAGCAACACTGGACCGTCTTTTCATATTCCACAGAACATGAAATAAAAACCAAAGAGAAAAAATTCTCTAAGAACGTTTTTGGAAGACCTAGAACTTCAAAAGGAAAATAAAAAGCTAATTCAATATGAATTTTCGAGGTTCTTGTAAGTGATCCTTTCTCAAGCTTACTGCCACGGTCTCAACGGGCAGAAGGACCACAAATGGTTCGTGGGACACTAATGGTCTCTGAGACACTTACTGGCGTCCTACAGTGTTGTCTAGTCACGTGACGCTGGCTCTCCTTGCTTCCAGCTGCTCAAGTGTACTAAAAGCTAAAAATATACTACTTTAATATTACTTTTCCATTCAAATATTGTTTTGCTGTCACATGGAAGCTGCTCGTGCTACCACAAACAGGAATGGACACAGTTGACTAGATTTTAAGAGGCACGGCGCTGTAGAAGAGTGTGGCAAACTTTAGTGTTGTAATTAATATTTACACTGGGGTTTTTCCTCCATCCACTCACAATTTAAGCAGCCAAAAAGCCAGAACAATGCAGGTTTGGCGCTCCAGAAGCCACACTTTTTTTTAACAAACACACCAGTTTCTTACTGCAAGAAACTTCCCAACCTAGGAAATATTTGGATTCAAGCGTCTGTTTGCAGGGTTTTGGGAAAAGCAATGTCGGATCTAATTAACAGAGTAAGCTGAAGCCATTTGTTACCAGCAGAAGTTCTGACAGATACAGCTTTCAGCACTAAACGGAATTTATTTACGGATTTCAGTCTTGCTGCCTCCTGTATGTTTTTATTCCCATCAAAATGACTTAAATATCAAACCATTCAGGCAGCCGGCTCCCCATATAGCCGAAGTAATTCGTAGGAGTTACTACCAAGCAACTTTTCAGCTACTGGACTAGAACAATTTGCAATGCTGAGCTGGTACCGATGCGCCTGCTTGGTATGAAAGCCTGATGAGTGAATCACGCCTATCCGAAAGGAAAACAGTGGATTATTCCTTCTAAGTAATCTGACTAGCCCAAGTCATCTCCATGGAGCACCTGCTCAACTCTACCTAGGACTATATTCAAACAACTGAACATCACTTCACATAGGAAAGATCTAGGAATACTTCTAAAGAACACACGAGCAAAGAAGAAAGTGGTAACACAGCGCCATTTAAATATTTCCTTTTTTTCTTTTAAAGATAGCACGCCTGCTATTAAGGGGCACTTGAACACACAGACGATACAAAGCACATGTCAAAGAACATTAGAACTTGTAACGGTTAGATACCATGGTCACAAGGTTTCCAAACCACTGATGAGCAAGTTCGTGTCCTACAACCAGAGCAACCCACTGGCGAGATGAAGAACAGGAATTTTTGGGGTCAATGAGCAACGCAGTCTCCCTGTATTTAAGAGAGAAAGATAACTGAACAGGGTGGTATAAGCCTAGGGAAAAAACACAGTCAAAAGCAGGTTAAATTACCTAAGCAAGCTAAAAAGTGATCAGTATAACTGAAAAAATCCAAAAGCTACTTCAGTTTAGACATTAAATTATTTCGGTAAGTTCCAGAGCTGTTGGAATGCTTTGGAGCAGTAATTCCTTATGGCATGCAAGAAGACAAGTGCAAAAACCCAGGCAGGAACAAGAAAGTTTATCCTTTATTTATAAAACAGCTCACCTACATAATCTAGGAACCTTAACTGTACCTCCCTTGGCACTGCACGCTGTGTGCACAGCGAGTCTTCTCTGCCTCCCTCCTCCCCAAAGGAATTCCAGCTCTTCCAAGCGCACACCCAGCCGTGTCACACTCGCCGCCGCAGCCGCACAAGATGCTCCACGCAGGGCACACGTGCACGCACGCACACACACATCCCCCCCCACAACCTGCCCCTATAAACACCCCTGCCACGATCAGGACCGAGTGGGTCCCTCAGAAAGGATTTCTGGACTGCTGCCACCCCAAGGGGGAAAACGTGCATCTCAAAACAGAGATGGTGCCTGCAGATTATGCCAACCTTCTGTCCCCAAAGGGCTAAAGCAAGCGTGCCAAACTGAGCATTAAGGGGGGGGAAAAAAAATGAACAGCACAATTAAGAAAGGCTTCCAAAAATTCTACTCATCCAGGACAAATGTTTTGTTGTTGTTGTTTTTTTTTTCCACAGGGAGTAAAATATCAGATTTCGTCAGAATTGCGATAAGCAGACAAGGAGATTTTAAACCTGGGCTCAAATTTCCATTTCAATTTTTTAAGGCCAAATTAAACGTTTAGCAGAAGAAATTCAAACTATTTCAGGATTTAAAGTCCAAAGCTTACAAGACCAATGTCGTACAAAATGAAGGAAAATCATTCTAACAATGAGCACAGATAATGTAATAATATCAAGCAAAAGTACAAAAGCTTGATCAGATGAAGAAAAAAACCAAAACCCAAACTGAAAAGGAAGGCAAGTTAATGATAATTTTGATTTACTCATATCCACATGATTGTACTGTGGTTGCTAAATTTACCAACTTGCCTACAACATAAAAGAAGGAACTCTTCCAGCTGTGTCAGTCAGTACGTAACTTTTACAGGGAAAAAAGGGGCCAAGAAAGTTCTCCTGTAGAACAGACAGTGCTGCCAGACACTTAAAAATCTCACGCCCTTGGACAGTAGCTGTAATGGCTCATTCTTGCCTTCCTAAGGGCTGTACAATAACGCACGCTGCTGCAGAAGTCAAAAATCACCCAAACCGAAGCAAGAATTGAAGGTATTTACTCTGTCTTATTTGGGATGAAACCCAATAATTACAGGTCCCTACAACTAATCCAATTACTTCCAAGAATTAGTGAACAAAGAGGGGGAAAGACAGTATTTTAACAGCATACCTATAAGTAACAAGGCCCCAGTTCTCCATGGCACCTTTATAAAATAAATACAAAGGTTTATTGATATTGATACACACCTCTTCCTAAACGTTTAAAATTCAAATAAAATACAGTTCATCAATAAAGTGAGTTACTTTACCAGCAGCAAAGTCTGCAATAGCTATGAGATCAATTTTAGGAAGAGGGTAAGGAACATTGAAGTAGTCCTTATAAAAAGGCAGAGTTTTAGCAGCAACCTGTAAGAAACAAGAGGAGAAATGTTACCTTGGAACAATTAGGATAACTTCAAGTTGGGATTTTTTTTTTAATTTTTGAAAAAATTCATGACTGAAACAAGCCTAAGGAAGCAGCACACACAAGATTTCTTCTAGAAGCCCCACTCCCGGCTTCCAGAGCACAAGGGTTTGGAAGATTTCCCCTCCTTTTTCTCCCCGTCTGTATCCGACCCTTCGGTACTTCCCATCACCTTTGCACTAAAGTCTACATCATCAAATCAGAACGGAATTAAACCGCCTGTTTTCGTTAATATAGACATCAGTTTGTCCACAACTGAAATCCTGTTTGCTATCAAGCCCGTTAAAGCAGAAAAGCAGCCCCGGGAGCTCTGCAGGGATGCAGGTGCCTGAGGAGAGGATCACACCCCGTCCAGCCTGCCGGGAACGGCTGCCGCAGGAACGGAGTCGCCCTGAGCGCATTTACCTCTAACGCAAACTTTCCTTGCTCCGCTTTGCCAACGGGAGTGTAAACACGCACTAAGACGCCGTCCAGGGACCGGGCCTCTACGAAGTCGTACTCTCCCACCACAAACGCTACGAGATACGTCGACATGACAGGGGTGCGAGCAAACTTCACTTCCACCAGGTTCTCATCATCTGGGTATGGCTTTCGGTCGATGACATTCTTTCAACATGAAAGGGACTCGGTTAGTTTCATGGAAGTGACACTCTGTCACACACTGCATTTGACTGACTAGTCCATCCTGAGGAGTCAGGCATTTAAGACAAACGCATTTCTTTTATGATTTTAAAAGACAGACCACAGCGTAGTTCCCCTCAGAACGCCCTATCACACACGGACGTGTACTTTTATAATATACAAGCGAATTTCCATCACTGCAAAGGCAGCTGAACACATCCGCTATCAGCTGCTGTCCTTCGGAGAGAGGATTACCCACATCCCCACAAGGCATCAGGCTTTCACTTTAAATTCTGAAACAGAAACCATCACCACGTGGTCAGCGGGCAAGGCCAGACTTTACGGGTAACTACGAAGTTAGCTACTGCAATAAAAAAAAAAAAAAAAAGTCTTTTTAAACTGACTTGCTCTTCTGCAGCAACATCATCGAGACATACGGGCGCTATATTTGAAGTAGCCACCTGAAAATGCCCACTTTATTCGCGACAGAGGTAGGTCTACTCGCACATTTTATCCCAGTTCTGGTCAGAAATTCTCTAGAGCAGAAACCACGTTTATTTATCTCAAGTGCTTATGGAGCTATAACAGCTACATAAACACACAAAGGTGGTGGGTTTTTTCCAGTCACTCTTAATCAAGAAGCACGTGGCTTGACATATGCTAAGACTTTTTTTTTTTTTCCTCTAAAGCAGCACCACGGCGGTTTGTACAACCTGTTTAGGTTTTGCACTAGCATCTGACATCACAATATCATCTTTTCAAAAGCTCTCTCAATTTCTGGCCGCTTAGTAATATCCCTAATTCTGTCTGTTACCGAGACACAGTATTAACTATCAAGTAACCAGCTGGCATTATTACAGTTTTACTTAAAACACTTTTTACTTGCACATCAAGAACTTACCATATTTGACAAAGCTACTCTGTCTTTAGGAACCACCAAAGAAATATCAAACGTTGCCTTAATAGCAGGCTCATCCCAGCAAGGGAAAGCTCGGCGAGCATCAGTAGCCTGAAGGAAAGAAAAGCATTAAACAAATCAATCACAAGAGATTGTGGCAATAAAACACACACAAGAATCCTGCCTATTTTACAGGCAAGAAGTCGGGTGAACGACAGGCAGTCATTGGTGTAGAGTCTTTTCATTGACACCCTCAACCTCTGCATTAGAGCATCTTAGACTTACTTATTTCACTCTTGGTTTAAATAAATAAAAAAAAGCATCTGAAAAGCATCTGAAAAGCACTCTGTGCTCTGGTGGAATTCTACAGTCTGAGCAAAATTTAGCAGAGTCATGACAGGAGCAAAGCTCAGTCATGTGAAAGCAGAGAGGGCACCCAGGCGTTCACAGACCGTACACACAAGACCACCTATTTATATTCCGTCAGCAGACTGCACCCAAGAAATGTTCTATTTGTACTGGGTAAGTACCCCACGTTTTTATGTAACCAGGCAGATCACTATGAAATTACAATATGGTGTAAAATTCTGTCATTATGTCCAGGGTTTACATAACACTTGAGACAGAATCTGGCTCACATTTTGGATGTCATTAAGACGCTGAGGTAAAGGCAGAGTGTCCTATTAAAAGAATTAATATACTTCATAAAGGGAAGTCTTACCGAGGTATTTGACCACCTCTAAGTAAGGAGTTGTTCTTAAACATTGCAGCTACCGCATATATATGATGCACCACACATCAGCACGATCCTTGGCTGGGGAATTTGCCAGATCCAGAATTTACTGACCTTGAAGTCACAACGTAAAGGCTGCTTTTAGCATTACCCATCCACACCAAGAGGAAGAAGCAAATAAATATGGATTTTTTTCAAATTTACCCAGAGGGCATAGCTAAAGCCAGGAAATCGTGTCTTTGCTTCTTCCAAGCACAAATCCCGTGTTACGAGTGACGTTCCCCGAAAACCAAACCCCAGCCCGTACCTCAAACTGAGTGACAGCAGCATAGCGTGTGTCTCCAGTAGGGGTGGTGTATTTACTTCGGTAAAAACCTTTCATTTTATCATTCAGCTCCCCTACAAAGTCTATCTTTAGCGTCCCTGTCCCTGTAACAGAAACAGATGGGACATTGTTATTCACATGCACCAAACAGAACATTTATTCCGTCCGGAGCTTCAGGCCGGGCCGCTCAGCTGGCCCCTGCCCTCCTGAAATAAGGTGGCCCGTCAGCTCCTCTCCACCCAGCGCTTTTTCGCCGGCCTCCCTCAGAGCCTTCGCTCTCCTTACACAAAACAAGCTCCAATGCAGGCAAAGCCAGACTCACCACAGCATTTTAGCATGGACTGGAGATCAGAGGCTGCTGCAGTGCGCGTTCTCATCTTCTAAACACAACCTACCTTAAGACATTCGAGAAGTCCAATCCTACAATTATTACTTTTTAGCAAAGTTTGCAAAAACATAGTATGGCTACTAAGTCATAAAAGCATCCTATGAAATCCACCACAAAAGCCAAGACGGAGCACTGGCTGCGTTGGAGCTTGTAAGTCAATTAGTTTCAGGATTTATTCTGCCCTCGATGTCTCAGTGTAAAAGGGGAAACCTGATCTTGATCGGAGAGGCAGCACGCCAATATCCCACAGAATGAAATGCTAAAGTTTTATCCCCCTAGAATCTTTATATTTGTATTTGTCAAGATGAAACAAAACTGCTTTATTCAAATTGAGGAGCCGAGTTTCAATCAACAAACTCCTCAAAGCAAAAAAACTGCAGCAGTTCCAAAAGGATTAGTACATTCACGCCTAGGAAAATATGGCAGTAATTCAGATTAGCCCATTCTCATTGAGAGGAAGACAGATCATCAGTAGCTTCTGAGCCTAACTCCCAAGAGCAGGTGAATAATTAGAGTCACCTCAGGTGTTGGAAGCAAACATCACCATTAGTGAAAAACCTTTTCAATTCCAGAGGCCCACAAAGCGACTTAAGAGTGGACAGGCTCCCTACGGAGCACTACGTTAGTTCAGTCAGACACTTCAGGGAAGACAGAGCTGTTCTACTCCAGCTTTTTTCAAGTGCAGAAAGCACGAAAATAGCTCTTACCTTTCTGGAGAGTACTGGGAAAGGAGAGAGTAACCTTTTCATCCTCATTTTGATAGTTGAACCCTGTGGCATGTACCTCTGAAACAGAAAAACAGACTACTTTGTTTGAAATAAGCCCCAGAGATGTTTCTGTAACTCACAAACATTTAAAATTAACTGACTCAGCTGAACGCAACAACATGCTGTCGTTACTGAACAAATCAATGAAGTCTTTGCACAACCCAGGACGATGTAAATGCAAGCAACCAAAGAAACGCCGCCCACTGTCAGAGTTCCACGTTATAATACCTTGCTTCAGACAAACAAATCTACCACACGTACATCAGACTACACAGCCCCAGACTCAAAGCACCACCTCCGTGCTCCTTCCACCTCTGCCATCCACCCTGTCCATCGGAACACCGTCCTCCTACACGGCAGGGAAGCCTCCTGCTGTGCCGGGTCCCGAAAGCTGCACGGTTAAGTCGTAAACTTGCAGTAAGAGCAGCACACTGCACCCGCCAGGAATGCAGGAACAGCTGCTACAATCCCGACAAACAGTAAAACACTGAACAAAACCTCCCCTCGATATCAAATGCTTACGTCAGCACAGCAGGATTCTTATTCATTATTCCAAACAGGACACTTATGATTCAGCTCAACATTGTGTTTTTCTGTGTGGTTAAAACCAAACAAAACCACCTTGCTGCAGATGTTAGTGTGCTTTTCAAAGCGAGATCCACAAATTAACGGAATTTTATTTGAAAATTGTCTTCAGAACCAGGGACCTGCCTTGGGAGTTTATGCACCGTCCAGCAAAGGCACCCAAAATCCACCAGGATTTTAAGCAGCACAGCACATAGCACCGGATCTATTTGCAGATGCAAACATCCAAACTATGAGGCCAAGCTGGATAGATGGGGGAGGGAATCGGCACACAGGAATTACACTGTCCTGCAGCTTAGGGGTAGCAGAGCCAAGAGGGAACACCTGGTGTTGCCTCTTCCTTCCCAATTCATCAAGTCCCACTTGCTGCATCCAAGGTGATGGACATCTACTCTCCTTCAACCAAAAAATATCTAAACCAGCTACGTAGGACCTCACTTCGCCAGTACCTATGTCACTCTAAACTCAACCGCTGCAATAACCAGCCGGCTTTAAGAAATGCAAACCTGCACCAAACCAACCGAGCAATGTTTTCTGCCCCATGTCAGCATCCTGAACTTCCAAACTTGGTAAGCCTGGACACACCGACACAGCTTTCCACGCAGACATACTGATGTATAATTCTTTATAACTACAATAAACGTCCAGCAGTTCTGTAGAGGTTTGAAAGAGATGGGAAGTGTACAGACCACTTTGAAGTAACAGCATTCCTAGTACGAGCTGCCTGTCCCATCCCACTTACATCACTGAAATCGAAGAGAAAACACACCCAGCACGTCGAAATGCTAGCAAGGGTCTAGCAACCTTTTCGGGTACTTTCAAAATTGACCTAGGAAGAAAGATTCAGTAAATAGCTCCAGTGAGCTACCAAAGTAGATGCTAGTTTTGAATGGTCACAGAATAAAGGACAAAAAGGAATACTGCAAAGTGCTGTGATACGTAAACATCCCAAAAGAAAAACGTACCACTGTATCCACCTCTTCATTACATGGAATTCTGAGTGACAAAGCTTGTCTGAAACAACAGTTTAATTTACGGAATGACCTGTATTCCACACTCAAGTATCACGACAAGAATCCAGGTATTTGGTTTCAGAGGCAGCCTAAGCACACTCACAAGACATTCGGCTAAGTTGTTCCATATGTGACAAAAGTAACTGGAAACATGTTTTTATTTCTATAAAATTTAAAGTGCTATTTATTCTGGAATAGTATGATTTCAGCTTTAAGTCAGAGTTAATACCAACCTCTGCTCACAGAGACGATAAATGCAGAAACTGCATGAATGCATTAGTCTTAACTACTGGTTTCACAGTGCTCTGCTCAGTGTTTAATCAGAGTTAACCACCACGGTAGGGTACCTAATACATAAATGCTTACAATAAAACAATTCCAGCTGTAAATATATATATATACACACATATATACATATATATACACACACACAGAGTACAGAAACAAATTCAAGAAAAAGAAATTCTTTACAGGATCGAGAAGAAGAACTTTAGACTACCAGTCTGTACTGTGGTGTTCCAAGATTTTGAAAATCAACTGCAAGAGGGATGAGATAGACCATTTAAACAGCAGACACGCCAAGGACATCAAAATGCCAGGAAGCGCTGGGCAATGAGCAACAAAAAGTAAAGGTTTAACTTTTCTTTGTATGACCGGGGAAGAGCGAGGCAGAAAAGGAGACACTGTAAGAGCTGCAGAGGAGATAGTCAGAGGAACAACGCTCACATACAACATCCTAGTCCGAAAATGGGCTTCCCAGCAACAGAGCGTAGAGCTGACTGCTGACTCCATCGTTCAGATCCAGGGAATTTTGACCCCAGCTATCTTTAGAGTCCAACAGACAGCAACCCTGTTGTTCTGCGATGGCATGTTAGTGACCTCGGTCAGGGGGGGAGGATGGGCTTGAATACCTGTCGGAAATTTATGTGAGCCTGCCTGGGAGGAATCCCGCTGCTGGACAACCTGCAGATGCTGAGCTGTCAGCCTGTGGTCAGAGGCTAAACGAAAACCTGAGAAACGCCTGATAAAGATCAGCACAAGAATGCAGAAACACCTCCCCCCCTGCAGTGTGTTTTAGAATGACCACAGCAAACCAAAAACATTTTTATCTTTTTACAACTTCTAATGGAAACAATCTGATACCGAAGACAAACAATACCATGACTTCAGGATCATGGTTCTAACCTACTGAAACTGAGAAATACAGAAGAATGCGTGTTATGCAGATCTTCTGCCAAAAGTCGACAATGAGTATCAAGTTTCCCCCTCCTCCTCTCCCAAATGTGAAGCCTTCCTAAGTGTATTTGAGTTCGTAGCTCCACTACTTTATAACCTCTCTAACCTGTACTAGGAAAGCCATAAGCAAACGTTACCAGTGCTAGAAGGTGCTGAAGACCTTCAGGGCTTTTTTTTTTTTCCCCCCTGCAACAGCCTGGGAAAGCACTGCAGAAAGCAACCTTCTTTGTTTGAAAGAACTTCTCAATCTTAATTTTAGAGGGTTAGATCCCACTTACCCTAAGGTTAGAAACACTGTTTACACAAGTTACGGTTTAAAGAGGCTGGAAGCAGCCATCTCCTGAGTGATGCTGTGCACTCCCCGCACATACTGATCACAATCTCCACCAAAGGAGGCCGAGAGAGTCTCCTGATGGCCCAGGACTGCCCTGCTTGCCATGACAACTAGCCTCTGAGGCACACTCAAAAGCAATGGCAAGAGTACCTCTCGAATGGAAGGTAACACTCATTTACAGTTTCACAAGAGGAGAACTCATCGAGGAGTTGGTGTTTAGAAGTGTCTGTCTTTCCATGCTCAATTTTCTGTAACTCTCAAATCTCTATCAATTTCTGAAACTGCAGAATGTAAATGAAAGATTCAAAGTTACTTCTTTTTTTTTTTTTTTTTAAACTATTCAGTGCCGATAATTTAATCCAGAGCAAAGGAACCATGGAAAACCATCAACAATACTTTTTGTTAAGAGTTTAAGAGGACTGCTTATAACAAAGATGTAATTGCAGTAAAAGGCTGTCTGAATTCCTAACAGTGCTGAATACAAAAGCTCCTGAAGAGAACAACACAATTTTGGCAGCCTACTAACTTTGGAGAGTTTGGCACTGCAAGGTTGCAAGTTAATCACTAGCACATTAGTACACAGTCTGGACCAAGTCGCATGAGAAAATAAAAAGCTGCTAGTGCTCCATGTCTTTGGAAAAAACGCATAAAAATCCCATCTAGCAACCTTCCCAAACTCGGAGCACTACATATCAAATTTTACAATAGCATTTTAAATAAATCACAGTGCTTCTACAGAGTCCTCCCTGAAATCGCCCAGTAACCACATGGGTACATCAATTAACGATCCCAATTTCTGTACTACATGCTTATAAACGTGGATCCTGGCCAAAGGTTTTAAGCAGTGTCAAATGGGCATGTATTTCACGGCGAAGACAAAGCCAAGTGCAAGAGATGGAATTTTTTCAAGTAGCCCTCATTCCATGGCATGGAGAAGTCACAGGCAATTAAGGTATGGTGGCTTAATGAACTCGCGTTCATCAACTGAGCTGCAGCGACTGCGTGCACTCTGCCTCCTCCCTCTGCAAATTAAACGCGTTAGCCTAAGCCACCGACGTGTCGACACAGCGTACACCGTCCTCCTCCAGCACCAGCCACTGAGCCACGCCGATGCGGTTCCCGAGAACCCTAACGCTTTCGAGCCCTTCCACATCTTTTCACGTGTTTCAAACCAGGAGTCATAAAAATCCTTCAAGGAGGCAGAAGTATTCTCGCCCATCAGACATCCCCACACTGGCCGTGCCAACACAGCCCAGGCCTCCTTAAGAATCCCTACCATTACAAATGCCGTCACATCGAGTCCTCTCCAGGAGAAAGGATGAAGATGAGCTTTTCCATAACAATGAAAGGTTTCACAACCGGCTTAAACAACTCTAGTCTGCCGCGGGCAGAGACCGTTGTCTCATTTTTCCCACCTGGCCCCAGCTGCATGTTCCCATTCCCTTCCTTCCTTCCACTGGCACTCGCACACAATCATCAGGATCAGGAAGATGATCTGTCTCCAAGTTGCCAGTGCAGTTTCCTGATCCACACGGCGGATCCACGAGCAGCAGGACGAAGGTGAACGCCAACAGAAGGGAGGGAGCGAGGACAAGCGCCGTGGCCCCTTCCCGCAGCAGCATGATCTCAGGCTGCCTTGTCATCGTCATGAAACGGCAGCGCTCCCAGGCCAAGGGACAGCACTGCTTAGATGCCCTTGGGTCACACTGCCCAGCCTTCCATAAGCACCAGTGAGCTTTCGTTGGTGGTTTCAAACATCAGCTGAGGCTCTGGTGTAACCAGCATCTAGCACTAGCATCCATGTCCCTACCATACTAGGAAGGAAAAGACTAAAGTAATGAGTTCTGGCCTCAAAATCTCTTAAAGGTTGAAGTACAAATCAAAGTTCACTGGATTATTTCTGCTAAACAAACATCACAACGGCTGCTTGTAACCTTCTATGTGAAATTGCCAACTACTACACTCCAAGCACCTCCAAATTTAAGAAGCTGCTTTAGATCCCCCAGCACATGGAAAGCTTTCCCATTTAAAGACAATGTAATTCACTGATGATGATTCCATCACAATTTTACAGCTTCTTAAAAAGAGAGATTCACAGGAAGCTCAAACTACTGAGTAAGTATGAAACTCAATCCCCTAAAACTTAAGAGCCAACTTGCTTAGGAATGCCTTTCAGTTCTTCGTTTAGCCGAGCAAAGTCAACCATTGGGCAAAGGTGATTCAACACATACACACCCCTGAACACTAAACATTTCACTACAAGCGCTAAAAAGTAGCTTCTGGAAAAAACAAACACACTTGCTCGATATGATTAGTGGCAGGAGCCACTCAGCAACCGAAAACTCAGTCTTTTCAGCAGTTTTGTTCCATGACAGCATACCTGGCACAAACAGCAAATCCACAACCTCCAGTTACAATCACTACACTGGTTTTATGATGAAACAGAGAACTTTTCTACTCCAAAGTATCACATAATCAATCTCTCCTATCATTATGACTCAGTTGTGGATTACGCAGCAAAATTTTTTACTTTGACTTTAAAGCTTCAGCGATCCTCCCTCAGCTTCCTGTCAAATATTGGGCAATAATCTGATTTCACTGCAAATCTGTATTAAAATTCCAAAGACCAAGTTCTTTCTACTTTCTTCTGTATCCATCTTTAGAAGAGTGAATAGGAGGGGAGAGAAAACACGGCCCACAGATCTAGCTACGATTTCTGATGTTGTACAAGCCACAGCGCAGCGGGCACTCGAGACTAACACGAGTTCTTAGGAGAAGAATAAACTCTCCTGCACAAAAGTCAACAGACCACTTCCATAAACCAGGGAAAGGTGTCTGTTGGACAAGAAGGTCTCTCTCTCACACAGCTACTTCTCGGAACAGAACCACACTTCAAAGAAGATAAGTGACCGATTATCTTTTGTCTCACATTTACAGACAAGCGCGAGACAAATTCTTCTCCCCTGAGGTATGGAACTAAAAAGAGGTAACGATTCCCCACCGGAGCCTTTAAAGGAGGAAACGTCACTAACTTCTCACTCCTTTTCAAACGTACTACACAGGCAGTTGGTACGAGGCTCACCTACATCACCAGATCCAAATGATCTGGCTGATACTTCTGTCGGTTCATTGGACTATATTTCGTACTCTGGTTTTGAGACCAGTTATACAATTACCATCCAAAAGCTGTGCACAATAGAAGCATTAGTAAGACTGACTTGATCTGTATCAACAGGTGCCAGCAAATAGTCTGCCAATTTCATGCAATTTTACTTCCAAAGCCATTACACTAGTTGGCAGTTCACCAAACTGAAAGATATGGTTTAACCCCGTGGAGCCCGAGTATAATTGGAGTAAACAGGCAACAAAGCTGCACCTCAAATATTTATGATTCAGCAGTTGGAGAGGCGAGTGCCTCTAACCTAGCCAGCGCACTGGACTCTGTGGGTCCAGAGTACCACGTTCAAGGCTATCTGAAAAATTAGAATGAAGGAATTTAAGCCACAGGATTTACTTGGGTTTAAGCCTCCGTTAAGCTCTACTATGAATACTTTGAAGTTACAAGGAGAGCGTATCGCTGTTAAAGAATAGAAAAATAGAGGGGAAAAACCAGCTCTGAAAACAACAAAGATCATACATTAAAACAGAGATCCTCTCTGTTCCACGTCTTTTTCCTGATTTGACTGGAAAGAGACTTTATTCCTCGGTGCCTTTTCCATTCATTTTCATTTTCTCCATGACAAAATAAAAAATTAATAGGTGGTTTGGGCCTATGGCACAGTGGTAGGTGGAACAGACTCCACACACGCTCTGCTATTACTACCACGGGCGTTATCACCTCATTGCTCAGTGCAGGAGCTCCGGGAGAGCTCGGCAGCACAGCCTGCCCCCCAAGCCCAGCTCAGCGCCGGCAGGAACGGAGCGCCAGGGCCCAGCCCGGGAGCCCGACCCAGGCCCGGAGGAAGCAGCGCTCTATTCTTTCGCTATCGACACTCGGTGGCCGGACTCCAAGCTCTTTGGTCATCCTCTTCTCTGCCGCCCTCTCTCGCCGCGACGGCCCTTCCTGCAGAGCTCTGCTTCTCCACCGCAGCCCCACCCCGCGCTGCCTCCCTAGGACAGTTCCCCATCCACCCAAGCACCGCCCGGCTGCTACGACTGCGCTTTTAAGCCCTCTGGTTTCTTTAATACTATATTAAGAACTTAAAAAGTCAAACCAATTTACATGCAAAGACTCACTGCAGACACTCCGCTTGCCACAGACAAATCTATTGGCCACAGGACAATGTCACTGCAACAAGAACTGAAATTGTCCAAATCTAGCCCAGAAAATTAAGATTTCTTTTCTTCTTTAGGCGTTCGGACAACCACAGTCCTTCTCTCCAGCACCCTTCAGCTGCTGCATAAGCATACCAGGGAGGGTTAAACCTAATCAGAGGAACACCCTTCTCCTATCCATCATCAAGAGGAGATTCCTTTAATTCACAATCATGGTTTTAACAAAGTGCTTCATGACATCATTGTGGCATTTTCCTTACAGAGAGCGAAGCTCCGCAGACCCTTTTGGCTTCTGAATGCCTTAAACACAGCGGACCAAACAGCTACTGTGCTTGAAACAGCAAAGGCTCCCTAAGAAAACCAGAAGGGCTTTGCACGCTGTTAGACGGTCTCTGTTTCAAGGAGCTTATTTTCCACACTTCAATCATTTCACGCTTCAATTGCTAAAACTTTTCTTGTTTCTGCTAAATCCGCTCACAATGAAATCGGAGAAGACATCAACGACTGTAACTGTGTGTTTCAAACAGGTACCGCTTCTCCGATTTCTCCAGTAGCTTCCAGCCTTTCACTGAACCAAATCCCAGTCATCGTCTCCTCCACACAATCACCTTTTTCCGTGTTGCCCTACACTCAGAACATCCTGCTAACTGTCAGTTAAGGGTCTTCTGTACTTTTTCAAATCCTTCCCAAGGAGTATTTCCTACTGCAGGCCGTTATTGATGCATTCTCTACCTAAGCCCTCGCCACAGATTTTGTCAATATTGCCAAGTCCACAGGTACAGACCTTGTTCTTACACAGTTACCCAGTATAAAGAGCAATAATGATGTAAAAAACAGTCAAACATCCTTTTGCCCACAACACTCAGGCGTGATGGAGTAGAACATAGATGTCACGGAAGCCTGAGGTACCGTTTTTGAACATAATGGTGGCGATGAGAAGAGAACGAACGTTAGATAATTCATTTTGTGCTTCTGGGGGTAGGTTAGCTTATCAAACTGTTACGTAAGATTGCAATCAAAGTTGTTAACTGTTGGCAAAGCACCTCGGGTCAGAAATGAAATGGATTAACACGGAAAAACTCCAGCAAAAAAGCAATCCTACCTTCGTCTCCTTGTGGCGCATAGGAAGCTGTAATAATGTCAATGTCAGCACAGTTCATCACAATTTGGTTGGTTGCCTGTTTCACCTGGAAGAGAAATTTTATGAGCATCAGGAAGAAATGGTGTTCCCTGCTCGCTTGAGCTCCCTTAGGTAGGCATTCCCACCTCCCTTTAATCTAAAAACCCCTCCATCATCGAGTGTTTGAAATAAAATTTAGCGCTCAAGAGTGGTAAAAGAGAAAAAAGCTATTCCAGTGACTGCTCTCATTTGTTCCGGAACATGCGCACTTGAATCACGTTCAAGCCATCTAGGCCTACTTATCAGCACTGTAAATTATTTAAGGGAATGAACTGCCTGTTAAAAATTGGTATGAAAGCTTGACAATAGGGCCCTTGTACATGCCTGGGAATCCAAGACCAATAAAAATAGACAGAGAGCCTGTAAGCTTCCTTTTAGAAGCGACCTACAGAAGACTATAGTGAAAGCCTTTGAACACAAACTTACATCTTTTGGAAATGATCGGAAAAACAACCTACGGGACTGTGTTCTCAACTGTCGATGCTATAAGAACTTCTTAGGGTAAAAACATCTGCCAAGAAATTCGCCTTTACATTTTCCTGAAAGCCTTCCTTCTGCCAGCTCTTGGCTACACACACTTTGCTTTATTTAACAAGTGGCCAGCTCCCAGCGTAGTAATAAACTGTCTCGCCGTGCCAGCTTTCTATTTGGATGCAAGAGCTTGAATGCAGAGGAATTCAAATTAAATATCAATTAATTACAAAGGGGTAAAATATTTGGGAATTAAACTAGGAATTATTTAGAAACTTATGGCTGAAACCACTGGAATCATCACACTGGATGGAGCTGGTAATCCTGCTAGTCCAGGATACAAGTCCTAGCAGTAGACAACGCCAGGTCTTCAAATAAAGGAGCAAGAATTTCTGCAACAGCCAACTAGGACAAAGGAACTGCTTCCTACCCCAAGGAGTAAGTTCCTTAAAGCATAAGAACTTACATCCCTTTCTTGGGTTTTCACTATTATAACCTTAAAATGCCCTACTAACACCAGTACCCATCACTCTACCCATATCTTCAACACAGCAGAAACCACCCGGACCTCTCTGTGATGGAAACTGGTTCCCAGGAAGCAAGAGCTCCTTCGTCCCTGCAGCCAAACCAGCGAAGCGCTCTGCAACGCGCGCGCCAGCTCTCGCCGATCAACCACCTGAGCCCACGCGCCTTCGTGACAAGGAACACCGAAAGAATAAGCTGAAGTGTCACAGCTGAAGCTGACACTTATCGCTGCCGCGGAGGAGCTGGTACCTACACGGGACGAGTAAACGGAAGCAGATCCTCAGGCCTAAGCTGCTCTACCTGGGCTCACTGAAAGAATGTTCCTTAGTCATTGTGTACATAAAAGGCAAATTAAAGTCTAGTCAGTGATAAGGAAGGCTCAAGAAACGTAAGTGTGTAACTCATGAGGTGTACCCACACCATAAGAATGGTCCATCCACTCTAATAATCTGTTAACCAAAGGGCTAATACGAGATAATCCAAGGAAAGCCAACCCCCCACAGCCGATGGGTAACGCAAGCCAAACCTAACTCAGAAGTTTCTTTCTAACCTCAGTCACCAACTGCACTTCTGAAGAAATGTCTACGGCTTATTCCTGTCAACAGACTTGTTTGTTTAATAAATTTTACGTAAGGGCTTACACTTTTTGACAGGCGTGACTACTAGTGACCCTCTCCGAATCCTGCTCGTCGGTCACCCTGCAGCGGTGTGCCGCGCAGAGCAGCGCAGAGGACCTGTGGTGTTTCCACCGCGTTGCCTCTTTATGGTAATAAAACCAAAACAATGTTACCTAATAAAACCTAACCTGAACCTCAAACCAACACGCTTCCAAAGCATAAAGTGAGAAAATGCAACAGCTGAAGTGACACAGGTTAGAGTTGATGCTTCTAGTAAAGATTTACAATGCAAAATCATTTTTGGTTTTGTTTTTGTTTTTTCAATTTGGTGCGCATGAAACTGAAGGATTACAACACTTCCCAAAACCCAAGATCAAAGCCCAACAATTTTCATCACAATATTAGGGTTTGGGGTTTTTCAAGGTCTTCTAAAATGCAGAAAAATCAGAATGAGAAAGCTTTTTAAAGTGTCCAGTAGAGACCTTTATTCAATCTACAAATCCAAATCTCTCTGGATTAAGAATTCAAGACGCATAAAGAGCTGTCCAAATTGCAGACAATACTGGGTTTAACAATAGGCTTGATCTCTAAAAAAAAAAAAAAAGTCTTCTGAGGACAGAAGCATTTTCAGTGCAGCACTGCGCCTGCAAAATAAGAAAGTTCAGGTTTCAGCAGAGACAACTTCAGAGGCTCCTTCGAAAGACAATTACTTATTTTTAGATTTTTTTTCTTACCTCCTACAAATCAAGCCAGTTTTACAAAAGAGTGCGACGTACCAGAAAACATTTAAAGGGACTGAGTGAACCGGTAGTCTAAAAAATATTTACCCTCCAACTCCCAAAAAAACCAAGGGCAAAATTCGGCAGGCAGCTACGGCGTACCGCACGGCACGCTTCCGAGGCTCTCCCAACTTAACTCCATGGGGAAAAAAAAAGTTTTCACGTTGGCACAACAGGCTCTAGCACGAGAGCCTCCTCCCTCTGATCCACTAAAAATAACGACGGGCAGGCACACCTGTAAGAACAAAACTATAAACTGCCCAGCACACTGCACTTAGGGGCCCTTTATCTCCCAAGAACCTACAGCCCAGTGCTGACGGACACCACGTGCACCGTGAAGATGAATGAGTGCGTTTTACTGTGAGGGATAGCAGAAATGTAAGAGCGGTTTCAAGGTAATACTGTGTTTTGGAAGACCGATATTCTGCTCATGCAGTGCTTTTCAAGAACGCAGTCGTATTAAAAGGCAAAAAAGCGTTTCACTGCGTAAGGTATAACCAACTACAAAGCTGTACACGTGCAAACTGTCACCCTGCTTTACCTCGCTCTATAATATAATAAATTTACTCTTCAACAAGAGGCAGCTAACCCAGGCAAGAGCAAGGTGGAAATGCCCTCAGCGAAAGTAGAGTTCACCATAAGGCTGACGTGGTTAAAAGCAGCAGATGAGCCAAGAGGAACATCTGGAATGAAGGAATGTTTCAAAACTTTAAACCTTTTCGTTTTTGGTGAAACTCTAGTAACATTAATTGGAATTCAAACACCTAGTGGGATGAGCCAGACCCAGATACCACGAGCAGGTCTGCCCTGCAATAAAACCACAGACCTTTAAGACGTTTTAACCGTGTCAGTAACCTGCCCTTAAACTGAGATGACACACACTTCCCAACCCCCTACACATCCACATTCGTGCTCAGCACTTCTTTCTGGGAAGGAAAATCTCACCCAGCAGAAGACAACAGCTTAAATTCCTCATGAAAAGTTTTCCAAGGTAGCATCACCTGAAGAAGAGCTAAAAAAGGCTAATTCCTTGGCTCTGCCAAACAGGAGTCAAAGGTGCTGTAAAGCTTTTGATTTTCACCGGTTATCAGAGCGGGAAAGGACTTGATGGAAAAGCCTTTTTAGGACATTAGAAACAAGAATTTGAATGGCTTCAGTAGAACCTGAAAGACAGGGTGAGGTACACCGAAAGACATCTTCTGTAGTTGAAACTAGCTCTCTAGAGCCATTCATACGGCGAGATAATTAAAATCTTGTCACTCGGCTTCAGAGTCCTTTTCTAAATGTAGCATTGTAACAAGCATGTATGTTTTTAGCATTTTACTCCCTAAAAATAGACAACTAAAATTACCTCAGCTGCGTTCTAGGAGGGATCTTTTCAAGAATTTCAAACTTCAACGAGAAACGGAATAAAGAGTTCTATCAACCTGCATCTCGAGCAAATGATGGTAGCCGGGTCGTAAAATCACCAATGCCACGACTAACCGGCCCACTGGAAAATTCACTTCATTCCAAAGAGCAGCAGCTACACTCCTCTGCAGCAGTCACACATACTTCAGAAGTGTCAAATTCACACAGACAAGTAAATCCCTTTGTAACTATGATCAATGTAATCATCTTAGCCTTATGAATTACAGAACTCCAAGAGGCCTTTTGGCGGGGGGGAAAGAGCAAAGGCATTCCTGGTCTTGAAGCCGATGGCATAAGGGTATGCAGAGCCCCGAGGTTCTGACTCTGAAGCACCAGATTTGAACACTCCGCGTGGTGCCTTTGATGCTCAAATTCAGATTGAATTTCATGTGCTGGAAACATAAGTTATAACGATGGTATATTTATACTGGGCAACTTTCCCCCCCAAAAAAAGGTACTGAGCACAAATACTACACCTACTAAGCTTAATTTTTCAAGGTTTACATACAAGAGCGTCACAATTAATCTTTAACTGGCACGCAGCAGGCCCAGAAGACTACACACTCCTTAGCCTAGTAGATAATGCATAATTAACCTACAAAAACCAACAGATACAGGTTAAACATTGCCAAATACAAGAGTATCCTTAAGGTATATTGAAGGGACTGCGAAAGGTATCGAAGAGAGCCATCTACCTCAGGTTGTAAATTCTCTACGGCAAAGGTAGGCGGCTTTGCAACCAAGAAACACCGCGCTGCAGTTTGCAATGAAAGAACCGAATCTCCACTCCACACTCGCCAAAAAGGGCTGTTTACACAGAGGTAGGTACCAGGGAGGCGGAAGACAACCGTGCACCTTCCCGGAGCTCTGCACCGCTACACCTGCGCCGGAGAGGTGACCGTCCGGAGCTGTGACAGCGCGAAGAGCTTCCATACAGAAGCTCAGAACAACCATCGAAGTTCAGGAGCCAGCTGTTTGTTTCTCTTGTGAGTTACTCATGTTTGCCTTTTCAGCACGATGCTGAAGAACAGAACGGCCACACATCCCCTCTTTGTTCCAGCCCTCCGTTAGGCCTCCCAGGAGTCAAAAGCAGAATGGAAAAAAGTTGACCTAGACACTGAGTAATACGAGTGTGCTGCGCTGATAACTGAACCCTGAGAATCAGGGTTATAACAATTAAATCTCCAGCTAACAGACGAATAAAGTAGATGAACCACTTCCACTGAAAAAAAACCCAACCCAAAATTTAAATTGTGCTCATTCAGAAACATCCCCACACCACCAACAAATCAACCGTTTAAAATGCTAAAAGATGACATAACTGACAGAGTGACCACAAGATTGTGAGCAGGAAACTCCAGTTCAGCTCCAGATCTGCCACCAACACGCGCTGTCCGACTCTCCCACAACCACGTTTCGTCCCAGCTGCGATAAGGGTCACTTGGGAAACACTCCCTTTAAGGATTTTTAGGTTTTTAACTATGAGAAATGGCAATTATACACTGTCAGCTTATATAACTGTTACAGAATTCTACAGACTTCAAAAATATTCGTATGACCACAAATTACATTATTTAAAAATCTTGAGTCACCGAACAAAACTTAATATACAGGTTATCAGATACTTAACAAGTGAAGGCTACAAAACTAAACTATCCAGAGACAGATTTCAGTGTCATTCCTTTATCAAGAAACAGCAAAAACTAGACAAGAGGGTCGATTCCCTAACCTGAACAGTAGAAGTGTCACAACAAACTACAGCCACGTATTGGGGTTTTTCAAGGCTTTGAAATCAACCTGGTCACTGCTGACACTGAAGCAACAGCCTTATCTTTTGAATCACAAAAGGCTTTCTCCTCCAAAAGCTTATGTGAAGGAGCTGTGTAAGTGTAACATTTATTATTGTGGCATAAAGACAAAATGTTATTCGTACGTACAAGAGCCAACACAAGGGGGCCGCCCCAAAGCCAAGACTGGAAGATGATTTAACATTTCTTCAGGGCTTGGTGCTCAAGTTGAAAGACTTACCAAAACCCTACACCGGGGCTGCCAAGTCCTGTGTAATGGCTGTGAGTGAGAAACACAAACGGACTGACCAAGTGTTTACTTGTAATATCTCGAGTAAACATCACAGCCTTCACTAATTCCAGTTTGCTATTAAAGATGCAAAATAACAAAGCAAACACTTTTGAGGTACATAATGAAAAGTTTTCCTAATTTTGTGATCAATCATGATTTTTTTTCTGGTGTTAAAGTTTCAGTACTCACCCTGCAGGTCAGAAAGCATCACTGCTTTAAGCACTCGATGTGGATTATTGCTTGCCCAGCCCAGTCATTACCACACTGGAATGGAGCAGAGGGACTAACAATTATTCTGGATTGGTTATAAACAATGATACCTGGATCTTCAAGAGAAGGCAGTGCATGTACTTCCCTACCCAAAATCTGGAAAATTCAAAGTTTGTGTCTTAACATAAAATCACTTTTATCTCAATGACTGTACTACGTACGCCAAAGCTCCCACGAACGCCGAAAACAGGACATCTCCCACGAGCCCCACCCCACCGTGTTACAGGGGGCCAACAGCAACGGCCAACAGGTCCTTCATGGAACCAACTGGATCCAAAAGCACACTAATGAGGTTTTATTTTCTAGATTCAATCCCAGCTCAGTAACGAACAACTGGTGAACGTTAGCATATTCTTAGGCAAACCATTCCCTCGTACAAAAAGCATCCTGTCCGCCCAGTACGGTAAGGCAAGCTGGTCATTCTTCTCTCCATCAAGGTGCAGAAGAGTGACCCTCTAACTCTCTGGAAAGTGCCTTTACTGTGCTTTGGGCACTGGCAGCCACAGCAAACCTCTCCAGATCTCGGAGCTCAAGACAAGCCTGCCAACACTCACCCCACACACCTTCCCGCACCTCTCCTGTACTTGCTCGCACGCAGCTGGGACGTGGCCTCATGATTCCTCGGTCTATGGTTGTTACAAGTTATTTAAAAATAAAGATAGATACTTTAGATATGTTTTAAGAACCTCGCCCTAAATTTTTTCAATTCTCTCCACTGTGGGAACATCAGATCAGCTCACCATGACGTGAACAAGAGTTTTTTTACAACGTTGAACCTGCCAGATCAGTGTTCTTCCTTAACACATGCCCTCAGCTGGTAGGAAAGTCC
Source organism: Leptosomus discolor (assembly GCF_034619465.1). NCBI lineage: Eukaryota > Metazoa > Chordata > Aves > Leptosomiformes > Leptosomidae > Leptosomus > Leptosomus discolor. Next base: position 6,495,266 of record NC_141415.1, read on the forward strand.
AGGATTTCGCATTGTCAGGTGGTATCCATTGCTCTAGGAATCCATTGAGCAATCCCCTGAACAGCAAACAATATTAAAAATATTTCAACAGGACTAAAATCTGCAAACCAACTACCAACTCTATGAGAAGGCTCCAAATCCTCGTTATTCCTGGATTTAGGCTAAGTTTCCAAGGCTGCTGTTCACTACTGCTCTCTCCTCAGCAGCAACGCTGGCTTAAAAAGCCACTACTCCCCTCCCCCCGAGTGTTATTTTTAACCTGGATGATTTCAGTGATCCCATTTACAGCACAGCCCCACAGCTGTAACAGGACTGAGGAGCAGCAACTTGGGTGCGAAGACAGGAATAGGTGGCTGGGATTAAGGCGGAAGAGATCGGGCATTTCCTAAGCCAGCGTTTGCCCCATCAAACCGAGACCCCACTGGTAGCAGCGGCCCGAGGACTTGAGCGACAACAAAATCCCCAAAGCGATTTACGTTTTCAATATTTCTTCCACACGACAAACTTACTCATCTCTGGTCGTCTTCCTCCAGGTCCCAAAAGTCACAAGGTTCACTATCATTCACAGCTTTTTGCCCTCCCCAACTTCCACAGCCACCACACACTCGCCCAGTGAGGCACTCGCTCTCTTCTGTACCTGTGCTTCAGGTGCAGCAGTTTTATTCCCCCGATGTCACCTCATTTTAAAACAAGGATTTAACCACCTCTTTAGACCAAGATTTAAATCTGTGCACATCTCAATATCTAAAATCTCCCTCAAATACTTTTGAGCTCTTGATACCGTCACCCCATTCTAAGAAAAAGTCCAGTAAGCCCTTACCATTCCGTATCTATTTCAAACCATTGCACAAGGAAAGACGTGAAAGCAAATTTAGGAAATCTTGGCACAGCAGCCTGAGAATGACTATGAGACTTCAGGGCTTTCATCAAACATTCTGGCTTTGAAGCATGAACACGGGGAAGCTTTTCCCTTTCAGAAAAGGCAGAAGACCCGGCGTTTGCAGCCTGCACACCCCTTCCCACTGTTAACCGAGCCTCCCGCTTCACTGGCTTCAAGCTTCTCATGACACTGAGGCCTACCAGCTTACCGTACTACACCGGGGGAGTTCGTGTTTAACTGCATATGGGGTAGTTTGTCTTTCCAGCAAAATCCCGAGCCATCTGAATGGCTGGATAGAGATAAAAGCAGCACGCTGGAGGCTGAAAACAGGAACAGGGTGCTCACTACGGCTTCGGGGGAAGCCGGGGATACCAGCGAGGCAGACATCCGTGGCTCCCACCGCTCCACGCCTAACCTACATACAGACTTTCGCTAGCGGGGCCGTGCTGGCAGCAGGAGAAAAGCCGGGGGACGGTCCGAGCTGGGACTAAGGGGGGGGGGGGGGGGGACACACGATGGAGAGGGCCTGGCACCCCCCGCCCAGCCCGAGGGCCCCGGGGCGAGCCTTCCTCCCCCCCCTCTCCCAGCCCTTCCCCGGCCGCTCCCGCTCCTCTCGGGGGACGGAGCGGGGCAGGGCGGGGCCCGCGGGCTGCCCTCTCCCCTTCCCCGACGCCTGGCCGCGGGGAGGGGGGGGGTGTATATATACCTATAGACGTATAGGCTGAATGGAAAGGGAGGGTGGAGACCGCGGGGGGGGGGGGGGGGGGGGGGGGGCAGCTCCGTGCGGCCTCCCTGCACCTGCCCAGCCGGCTCCACCGCGCCGAGGGCCGGGCCCCGGCGGGTTGACGGGGGCGGGGAAGGCCCCTCAGGGCCCGGCGGCGAGGAGGGGAAGGGGAAAGGGGGAGGGGGGGGGGGATCGGGCCCCCGTGGGCTGCCAGGGCTCCCTCAGGGCTCGGCTGAGGGAGGGGAAAAAAAAAAAGGAGGGGGGGGGCTGGGCCCGGCGGGCTGCCGGGGCTTCCTCAGGGCCCGGCGGCGGGAGGAGCGGGCTGAGGGAAGGGTCCCCTCAGGGCCCGGCGGCGGCGGCGGGAGGAGGAGAAGGAGGAGGAGGGGCCGGGCCGAGGCCCTACCTGCACGGCGGCCTCCAGCTTGCCCTCGAAGGTGAAGTCGATGAGGTCGGGCTTGAGGCAGAGTCCGTAGTTGAGGGGGGACACGTCGGCGGGCAGCCGCTCGAAGGGCCGCTTCTCCGGCATGGCGGGGCGGCGGCAGGGGGTGCGGGGCTGCGCCCCCCCGCGGCGGGGCGGCGGGGGAGGAGGAAAGGGAGGAGGCGGGGGGGGGGGGGGCGGCGGCGGCGGCGGAGCGGCGGCGGTGGCGGGGGGGGGGCGGGAGCGGGAAGGCTTCCTGCCGGCGACGCGGCGGCCCCGCACCAACACACCGAGAGAGCGAGAGCGCGGGCGAGCGGCGGCGGCGGAGGAGGAGGGAGGGGCGGGGGCGCGCGCGCGCTCCCGGCACGAGGCGGCCGGTAGGGGGGTGTGGGGGGGGGGTGGTGGAAGAAGAGGAGGAGGAGGAGGAGGAGGAACAGCGCGTGCGCGTGCGCGCGGTGGTGGTGGTGGTGGCGACGGCGGCGGCGGCGCCACGCGGCCGCGCACGTAGAGCGGCGCGAGCGCGTTGCGTAAGCGGCGCGGGCAGTGCGCGTGCGTCCCGCCCCGCCCCGCCCCGCCCCGCCCCGCCCCGCGCTCCCGGTGGTGCGGTCTGCCCGGGAGAGGGGCTCGCGCTGCGCCCGGCGCGTGCGTCGGAACCGGTCTCGGGGCGAGCGGGCCTGGAGCGGTGCAGGCCCTTAACGGGGGCTCCCGGTACAGAGCGGGCTGGCCCCCTGCAGCCCGTTAGCGGGGGCTCCCGGTACGGCCCGGGCTGGCCCCCTGCAGCCCGTTAACGGGGGCTCCCGGTACAGAGCGGGGTGGCACCCTGCAGCCCGTTAACGGAGGCTACCGGTACAGAGGGCCCTGGCCCCCTGCAGCCCGTTAGCGGGGGCTCCCGGTACGGCCCGGGCTGGCCCCCTGCAGCCCGTTAACGGGGGCTCCCGGTGCAGAAGGGCCTGGCACGGTGCAGCCTGTTAATGGGGACTCCGAGTGCAGAGGGGTCCTGGCCCCCTGCAGCCCGGTAGTGGGGGCTCCCGGTACAGAGTGGGCTGGCACCCTGCAGCCCATTAACGGGGGCTCCCGGTACAGAAGGGCCTGGCACGGTGCAGCCCGTTAACAGGGACTCCCGGTACAGAGGGCCCTGGCCCCCTGCAGCCTGTTAACAAGGGCTCCCGGTACAGCCCAGGCTGGCCCCCTGCAGCCCGTTAGCGGGGGCTCCCGGTACAGAAGGGCCTGGCACGGTGCAGCACGTTAACGGGGGCTCCCGGTACAGTAGGGCCTGGCACGGTGCAGCCCGTTAACGGGTCTCCCGGGGCAGCCGGTACGGGGGCAGCTGTCACGGTGCACCCCTTGACGCTGCTCTGAGGGGCTGCACGGGGCTCCCTGTGCGCTCAGCGTGGAGCAGCCCGGCAGCCCCGGGAGGGCCCCGCGCTTGCACTGGCACTCAGGGCTCCCGGGGGTGGCGGTGGGTGACCCTGCGGGGGGGGGACGACACACAGACGGACACTCCAGCCCGGTGCCCCCGGGGCAGAGAGGGCTGGGACGGTCCCCTGGTCCCCCGGTGCTCGCATCCAGCGTGGCCCTGGGTCACAGCGGGGCAGGGCCGGGTCTCCTCACGGCACCCATGGGTGCAGCCAGCGGCCGCGCAGAATCTGTTGGGTCCCAGGTGACCCGGGGAACGCCTCCAGCCCCGGCCTTGCCCCCACCAGAAAAATACGGAGTAATTTTTTTCCTGGATTACAGTTTTCCCGGCACCGAGCAGCCGGCGGGGCCTGCTCGTCGCCCCCTCCGATCCTCCCAGCGCCCACCCAGCCTCTGGCCCTTGGATCTGGAGGACGCAGGTCCCTTTCTCCGGGGGTTCCGTCACTTCCCCGCTCCCCGGGTCCGGATAACGCAGCGCTGCTCGCGGAGCTTGGGGTAGAACTCACATCGCTAACCTCCAGCGCCCAAAAAAATCGTGAAATCAGCTTAAACCTTTTGGATTTTGCAGCAAAAATACTGCCATGTGCAGAGAGAGCAGAGAGGAGGTATCCTGTCCTCCAGGCTCGCTTCACCCGTCCGGACAGCTACGTGGGGTTGCTTTGCTCCCCACCCCGTGCTACTGGCCGTGCTCTTCCTCCTCCTCGTGCTTAAACCGCAGCGTCGAGGTGAAACCCGGGGGTCGCAGGGTTCCCGGTAAAACCCCAGGGCTGTGTGCGTGGCCCTTCGTGGCCAGGCTCACGTCCCCGTAAGTCAAAACAAAATACTCTGAAGCTCTTGAGCAGAAAGGGGCTTCTCTGCCGTTTCCCACGGCCAAGCAGCCGCTGCTGCCCACCCCGGGGTACCGCAGCCCTTTTCGGGGCTTTCCCTGCTCGCCCGGGGTCGGCAGCGCTGCGGAGCATCGCTGGGGCCCGTGGATGATGCTATGTGAGGAATCCGGCTTGGAAAGCGACGTACACAATGCAGCGAACGGTATTTACGGGGTAATAAATGTCCCAAGTGGGTGATGTTGGATGAATGTTTGGGTTTGTGACAAACACCAGCAGGAAGTTTAAAAATTCTTAATAAAGACTTTATATGGGAAAAAAAAAAAAGCGAAAAATTGAATTCCCCTGGAAGAAGGGAGCCTGCTCTGGTGGACACGGTGGCTTTCCCCACACCCAGCTCGTAGCCCAGCGCTGCTCTCGGCCTCGGGACCTGCCAGGGCAATCTTGGATCCAGCGGCTCGGCCGTACGGCGTTAAACAGGGACGTGATTATGTCTCAGCCCCCCCGAAGGAAGCGTGCCGTGTCTTTGCGGGTGCCACAACCTCCCTCATTCTAAGAAGGAAGCACAGCTCGCAGAGGCAGGAAATCATTAATTGCCTTCCCCCGCTAGAAACTGCAATCGCTCTTTCTTTTTTTCCTTCCCCCCCCTGCTCCCCAAAAAGATGTGCTTTTGCTAAAAGTGATACCTCGCTGTTTAAAATATGAGTTAGCGCCGGGCGAGAGAGGGAGCGGGGGAGTCGCTGAGACCTGGAGGAGCCGGCGGCACGAACTGGGGCGCGGAGAAAGTACGGGCGGCTCTTCGCACGTCGTTATAAAAACCAAAAGGCTGATGAGCCTGGGTTCATCTGGGGCTTCTGCGGGGCCGCATTGTGCTGCAGAGCCCCGAGGAGAGGAAGGGAGACAAGGGAACAGCAGGAGCCACGCGCAGCAGGGGGAAGGTTTGGGCAGCTGCCGCCCTCCCCTTGTTCCTGCCACCACGCCTTGGTGGGGTGCGAAGCCCCGCGGGATGCGCGGACCGACCGTGGGGTGCGGGACGTGTCGGTGCTGGGACCTGGGGCCGGGGAAAGTTTCATCGCCGCCGGCGAGCTCACGCCTGCGATGGCAGCGGGGTGCCGGGGAGAAAGTCCCGTCTCCCCCACGGCGAGGGAAGGGCCGGAGCGGTGACCCCGCGGTTCGGCGTGGGTTGGGTGGGGAGCTGCCGTGCGTGATTTGCAGCCGGAGGAGCCACGCTGGGGGTCCCCTGAGGCCACCGCGGCTGGATGGTGGGGCGAAGCAGCCCAGCCGTGGCACGGACGTGCCGAGAGACCGGAGCAAAGAGCCCTTCTCCTCCCGCCTCGCCTCCGCTGTCGATGCCCTGGCACTGCTCGTGGCCGTGGGTGACTCTCCCCGGGGCAGAGCCGCAGCTGGGCAGGCAGCAAGGTCAGGGGCAGGATAAACCTATTCCTGGAGCAGAGCTGCTCGCCACGGCGGGAGGGAAGCGGAGGGGATTGTCTCCTCTGAGCTTTAATTCCCGTCCTCGATGGCTACGCGGGTCACCGGGTGCCCTCCCGGTGTGTGCCCGGCTCTGGGGGCAGCGAGGGGGCTCAGTGGCCACGCTGGCCGTGGGGCTCGTGCTCGCCAAAGGGCTCCGGGTGCTTTCTGCGGCTGCTGGTCCGTGCAGGAGATATTGTGAGATGACAGATGCTGCTGTCAGCAAGAATCCAGCGAGAAAGAAAGGAAGAAAGAGCGAACCTCCACCGAGAAAGCCGGGGGGAAGCCGCCTCCTCCACCGTGTCCCGACCAAACCGGGCTCTCCTGCAGTGCCAGACTGGGGAGGGCCTGGGGACAAACGGATGGGGTCGAAGCCAGGAGCTGTAATTAGCCCAGAGACTCTGCATCCACCAACCGCTGTCAGTGCACCATTTTAATTAGGAAAACAAGGGGAAAAAAAAAAAAAAGGAGGGGGAAGAAAAGAAAAAGAAAGATCCCAAGAGAGGCTTTTCTTTTCTTCTCTCTTTTGCCAGAGTTTTTGCCGTTCCTGCGGAGAGCGGGAGCAGCCGGAGGGCACCGGCTAATCCTGCCTCGCAGGTCTGGGCCGGCGGCTTAGGGCAGGAATCTCTGGTATTCGGGAGCACGGGGACAACGGCGAGTTCGAAGCTGCAAAGTGGTTCTCGGGGCCTCTTGCTCCACAGGCTGTTCCCGGGGTGGGGGTGGTTGGGAGGCGTTTTTGCATCGCTTCCCCTTCTCGCAGCACGGTGATGCGTGCGGGCGGGTCTGCCCGTCGCCCTCCTGCTTCGCCGTGTACCTGGGGCGAGTTGCACGAGGATGGAGGCAAATGTGGCCGAGCCCCTGCCTGGAGCTGGCGGGGACAGCTCAGCTTTGGGCGGGTGCTGAGCACGTCCCGCTTCTGCTGGTGCTCAGGTCCCTCTCCAAATCCCAGCCCTGGTCCGCCTCTCCCAATGGGGCAAATCCCTGCGTGGTGGTTTTGCAAGAGGAAGGTGACACGTGGGCTGGGGACACCGTCAAGTGGCATCTCCAGAGGCCACTGCTGCTGGGGCGAGCCCCGGCCCAACCCGCAGCAAGGCAGGGATGGCTCCTGGGCCATGCTCCCCAGCAGCTCTCCATGGCAAAGATGGGGCCCCCAGGGGGCTGCGAGAGCCCCGATATGGCTGCTCACGGTGGTAAAACCGGCTGAGATGGCATCACGGGGCAGCTCCGCAGCCGGGAAAGCCAGACGGGCTGGGAAAATCCAGCCCCACGAGTCCCAAGCCGTGGGAAAGCGCTGAGGCCGTGGGGCGCTGGGGCCGGTGACTCAGCCCCGGCTGCTCCAGGACTGGCTCTGCAGCCCTGGGGGCTTCATCCCTGTTTTCCAGAGGGGAAACTGGCTCCAGTTTTCCTGATGAGGGTGTAGCGGGGAGGATTTTTGAGCCCCCACAAGCATCAACGCCAGACTTTCGGAGCTGCTGCTGGGATGCAGATGCAATCCTCCCACCCATGGGTGCCTGGCTCCCCGCTGTGCCCCCCAGCAAAGCCCTGTGGGGCTGCTCCCAGCTCGCTCCGGCACAGATAACAGCGTGGGCTGGGATCAACGGTCTCGGGCACCGCGGAGCCGTCACTACACATTAACCAGCTGTCCGATGGAGCAACGCTTCCTCGTAGCCAAGATCAACAGTCCCCAAAGCGAACTGGGAGCACGGCCAGGCGAAACGAACCGCAGCCCGGAGCCTCCGAGCGAACCCCCCGTTTCCCTGGGTCGCCCTGGGGTGGGGTGGGGTTTGCACCCCCATGTTGCGTTTGCACCCCCACGTCGTGTTTGCACCCCCACGTCGTGTTTCGGTCTGCCAAAGGGACCGAGGCCTCCCCCTGCAGCTGTGGGCAGGCGCTGAGCGATCCCGGGGTGTCTCCGGGGCTCCCGGAGCTGGGATTTCAAAGGGAAGGGGTTTGGGTTTTTTTTTTTTTGGGGGGGGGGTGGTGGGGGTGCTTTGCTTTAGGGGCATTGCTGCTGCATCCCGGCTTGCCAGCGGGACATTGGGATGGGACCCTCGCCCCCCTCCCGGTGCTCCTGCGGTTTGAAATGCCAAAAGCACCGAGCACCGGAGCCGAGCTCAGCTGCCGGGGGCACCCCCCTGGGCGGGGTACAGGTCCGCGGGGGGGGGGCACGGGTGGGTCCGACACCCCCCCCCCGCATTGGGGCGGGGTTGTGTGTGTGGGGGGGGGTCTCTCATCTGTCGCATGGGTCGCCGGTGTCGTGTCCCCCCCGCCCCCCTTTCTCGGTGCACCGGGAACCCGCTGCAGGACGCCCCCCCCCCCCCCCCAGCGCACTGCACCAGGCGCCGGGGGTCCCCCCGCCGCGCGCGGGGGGCGGAGCCTCCCCCCGGCCCCCGCCCCCCTCCCCTTCCGCAGCCGATGGAATTTTCCACTCGCTGCCGCGGCGCGGGCTCCCGCCGGCCCCACCCACTCCGCGCGCGGGCCCCCCGCCCCCCCTCGGCTCCGCCTCCCTCCCCGTCTCGGCTCCGCCCACGTCCCGGCAGGCAGCGCGGCGGGAAGATGGCGGCCGCCATGAAGGCGGGTGTGGGCCGGCTGGGCCTGCGGGTGTGCTGGAAGGTGGGGACCGGGAGCGGGGCTGGGGGCCGGCGTAGGGGCGGAAGGGAACGGGCCGAGGGGCTGAGGAGCCGCGGGGAGGCTGAGGAGCCGCGGGGTGGGGGTGTGTGTGGGGGGTCAGGGACGAGGGAAGATGGAGACGGGGCGGGCTCCAGGTAGTGGCGTTTGGTGTGTTTACAGCTGCTCTGTGTTTGGGAGGGGTGAAGGGAAACCAGTCAAGATGGTGGAGGTGTTTGCTGGCCGTTGCGCTGACTCCACGGCTTTGTGTTTTCTCTTCCTTAGGCTGCAGAGTCCGTGCTCCGTCGTGCTGGAGCGGGTCCGGCCTGTCTCGTCCCAGTGAGAACGAAGAGGAGGCTTTCTGTCCCCCACTGGGTCAAAGAGCTGTCTCCTGAAGCGAAGGAGAGGAGGATCCGATCTTTGATGGCCTCGCTTCCTGAGGATCGTATAGAACGGCCTTTCTACTTGGCCTGCACAGGTGGTAGAAAGGCTGCTGTGGGCTCTTCTCGAGGGCAAAACTCGCGCCAAGCAGCAGCACGGAGCAGTTAGCCTGAGCGCTGTGACCCTGCTGAGAGTGTCTGTCTGCAGGAGACTGAATTACACACTCTGCTTCCCGGTGAGGGAGAGCAGCTCTCCTGCCTTCCCTCAGAAGCGTGTCAAGCTCCTGGCCCCTTCATACCTTGGAATAGCAAGGGAGGTCGTGTTTCCTGCTGCTGAATGTGCCTTCTCCTCCTCTCTGTGTGGAGGAGGAGAGCGGAGAGCAGGCGCCTGTCGCTGCTGATGAGCTGTGTTAGACCAGCAGTTCTTTGCCCGCTCGTATTTCATCCTACAAACATCTTCAGGGAGGAATCCTGCCACGCCAGGCTGCTGCCTCTTTGATTCTTTCACGTTGGTGGTTTTGAGCCTCCCCCTGACCTTTCTTCTCTCTCCTGCAGCTGATATTATAGACCCCTACGTCCCTCCTGAGGGCGACGCCCGCTTGACTTCCCTGTCCAAAGATGGGCTGAAGCAAAAGGTGGAGAAGCTGAAGCAGACCGCTGCCTCCCAGCTGGCGTACGTACCTCCCTTGTCGTTCGTCCGTGGTGCAGAAGTTTTGCTCGGTTCTGTCTTGTCAGCGGTGAGGCGGGGCCTTTTGCTTTCTGCCCGCTTCTTCCTGTTGTGCCGCTTCACCAGCAGGCCCTGGTGTGAGAGCGAGCACAAGGCACGTGCTCTGGCGCGCAGCGTGCGCTCGTTTTCTTGAGGATTCTGTGGGTTTCCAGCGCTGTGTCCGTTTTGCGAGCACCTGGAGGGGTTATGTCTCAGTGGGGAGTCTCCAGTTTGCAGTTGCTCCCTGTTAAAAGCTGGGCTTGAACCGGATAAGATCCCTGTCATCTCAAACGTGGAAGACTGTTCCAAGTTGTTCTCCGCTTACTGTGGAAACTCTTCTTGTCTTTTCAGTCTGCGGAAGGTAAAAGATCACGATCCAGATTTCAGCACTAAAACCTTCCCAGAGAAGGCGCAGGAGATATTTATTGAAGCTCACAACTGCCTGGCAAAGTAAGACCCTTTCTCTGACTGAGGTCGTTGTGTAGGTCCTGCTTCTCTTGCCTTGGGTGCTCTGGTTTTTCTTCCTCGTTTCTCTAATCCTCGTACCTCCTCTGCAACAAGTACGTTATCTTTTTCCGCCCCCATCTCTGTGAAGAGCAGAGAGTTGGAGATTTGATCAGTTCCTTCTTGCGTTTGAGAATGAAAAGCAGGTCGCAGAAAATTCATCTTGACCTGCCCTGCAGAGGAGGTGAGCTGTTGCACCACCGGTGTTATCAGCAGATGAGTGGGTGGTTGGTGCTGTTCAGAATCACGCTGCAGGGAAGGGGTTGGATGTGAAACGATGCTCCCCTGGCTTGTTCCGCTTTCCAGTAATGGAACCGACTTCCAGACTGCCTCATTCTTGGTTACAATTCCAGACATCAATAAAACATTTAGGTCGTCGCTGGCTTCCAAAGGACGTTGTTGTGTCTGTCCCCGAAATCTGGTCAACCAGCTCGCGTTCGTGTTCCGGTTTTGTGCCGAGATCACAGCGGAGAGATTTGCTTTTAATTGTTTTTTGCCAGTAGATTGGGTGTCTTCTGGGGAAGCAGGAATTTGTGGGTAAGCCTTCTTAATGACATCTGCGTTCAGGTGACGGCGTGTGTTTCACTTGCAGTTTTAACAAGCAGAAACTCCACTCCCTGGTGACGGAGCGCTGCTACCCGGTGAGTGTTTATCTGGATGTAGCGTGTCCTTGATCCCTTCTGTGGTCTTTGAGGCTCTCTAAACCCGAGCATCTGTCTCATTTTTTTCTGGGTACAGTAACGACAGAGCTGGGGGGGAAGCACAACTCTAGTGAACGAAGGAACGCTTCGTTGCGTGTAGTAGTTTGCTCGTCGTTCAATTTGCATCCTAATTAAGTTGGTGCTTATTTTTTTTCCTCTATAGGAGATGGTCCGTGGGAACAGGTACAAGACCATCCGTTGGAGTTTTGTGGAGTCGCTGGAGCCTCCAAGAGTGGTCCATGTTCGATGCAGCAGCATCGTCAACCGCGGCAACCTGTACGGCCAGGTGACGGTGCGGATGCACACGCGGCAGGTACATCCCCCGCTGCCCCCTGCCTTTCCCGACGGACTCCGACCTGTTCCCGGCCCGACATCTCTTTCTTGGCTCTTTTCCCGTAGATTCTGGCAATCTATGACCGCTTCGGGCGGCTGATGTACGGTGGGGAGCAGGCGCCCAAGGACGTTTTGGAGTATGTGGTGTTTGAGAGGTACTTGGTCAACCCGTACGGCACGTGGAGGATGCATGGCAAGATCGTTCCGGAGTGGGCTCCACCGAAGGACCCCATTGTTAAGGTAAAAACCACCAGGACAAGGCACCAGCGTGGCCTGTGCCTGGGAAACACACAACCTAGAGTCTACCAAAGCAGCAGGAATGGAAGATTGGGATGAGGCTTATTGTGCTTGGCAGCCGCCTTGGCCGAAGCTCGTGCCTGATTATCTGGTCCAAAGAAAGCTTTTTGAAATTAACCTTGACTCGAATTGCTTTGTTTTATTTTGTTCACTGGTATTTTATGCCGTGTTTCTGTTCTATTGTGTTAGCACGCCGTGGCTCAGCTCGTGTTAGCCACCTGGAAGCTGTAGTTCATCCTCTTGTCAGCACCTGAAAGGGGGTAGCTGAGTTGTGGGTTTGCCTGGCTGGGTTCAGTATCTGAGTAAGAAATGTCAATATAGCAACTCAGCTTAGAAAACAAAAAGCTTAAAGGTTGCAATATGGCAGTCTTAAAAATAAGAAAAAAAGGGATATACGTTAAATTAAACAAAACTGATTTTTAAATCCTCTCTTTTGGTATCTATCAAATATAGACCAAATGCTATACACTGTCAGTTTGTCTTATCATTTGATAATTAACAGTTAGTTAATTCTGGACAAAACCAAAGCTGAGTTTCCTGTAACGGGGAGGTGGTGGGTTGATCTGCAAGCAGACCTCTTGATTAACGAGGCGTTACGGGCCTCTAGCACCCCGAAGCTGTCATAGGAGCCTGAGGGCGTTTGACCTGGGTTGGGCGTTGCTGTAGGTGATAATTTAGGGGGTTCCTGCTCCCTGGACGTAGCCTGGCAAAGAGGTGTGGGTGCTCTGGCTTCCTCTGCTCCTGAAAACAGGGCCTAGAGAGAAAGGAGGTGAGAACCGCAGCGTAGCGCAAGGCCTGTCGTCCCGCTCGCCCTCGGTGTCCTCCCCCGTGCTGCTGCCGTCTGGTCGTCGTGCTGTGCAAGGCCCTTGCGTTGCCAGAGCCCCCTCCTCACCCTTTCTCACGCTCTGTCACGTGGAGAATTCCTAATTCGAGCAGTTCAGAGCTGCTCTGGGTCGTGCTGATTTTACTCCGTGCTTTTTTTCAGACGGTGATGATTCCTGGCCCGACCTTGGATCCCTCACAAGAGTATGAAGAAACGAAGTAGGAAGTTCCAGAGCCTGCGCAGGGACAGCAGCACGGACAGCCCTGGAGGGAAGAAGTGGTGAATGTGGAGGCAGCTGGTTGGATGTGGCTGTGCCTTTCCAGTGAGCAGTCAACAAAAAAGAAAGAGGCTTCAGGAGTGGACTTGAGTCACTAAGAAGTTGTCCTTAAAGGAGCAAGAGGGGCCTGGGAGGGAGGTTCAGATGAGCTCTGAGAGGAGCTTTGCTCTATCCAAGTAGACTCAGTGTGCTGCAGCGTAACCCTCTCCGTGTTCCTGCGGAGAGGAGAGCTCAGCTCTCTTCAGGACCTCTCTCCAGGCTAACTTCTGCCCTGAACTTGCATCGCGAGAGCTCTCGGCAGCAGAAATCTGTCCAGACGTGGGATATTTGGCGCTTCCATGGGAAGCGTCACAGACCTGGTGGGCTTTCATTAAAACTTGCAGCAGGAGGTGTTGGCGCTTCCTTTTTCCCTCTCTGTACTGATTCCCAGGCTTCTTCCCAGGGAAGAGCAGCAAGCACACTTTAAATCAGATTCTTCTGGGCAGGTACTGCAACTGGAGTCCTGAATAGGGGCTTGTTCCCGGCCAAGCCTCCCCACGGGGCTGCAGCGCAGCGCTGATAATTTAATAAAAGATTTTGACTCCGACGGTCAGAGTTATTGCCAACCAGCGCCTTCTTGCAAGGCAGCGTTTCTCACAGCTGGTGGGTTTTGGTGCATTTGTTACAGACAACTCCCCGATGGGATGTTGTTGGTGAGTGGCTGGCACCATCCTGTGGACACGATGACATTTGCATCGCGTCCCCTGGGTTTGCAGGCTGTGTAGGTCGGGAAAACGCGCGCCCAGAGGTTACCTTTTTCCATGGCTGGGAGTAAGCCAGTCTGCTTTGCTGATCTGTTCTTGCTCTGTTTTGCTCAGAGAAGTGCCATTTGCTTCCAGTCACTGAGCAAAATATGCACTGGTCCTGAAACAACAAAGCATTTTCTTTTTCAACCTTGTCTTGCTTTTTAACTCGGCTGTTTTCCAGAGCTTGGGAGGGTTAAGTGCATTTTTTTTCTTCTTCCTTGAAAGATTTTACGGAGCGTGCTGTAAAAGAGTTACAGCTCCTTATGCTTGCGGAGTTGCTCGGCCTTCCTGGTGAATGATATTCTTTTCAAAGGGCAGAATATCAGCTTTATCCTCAGTTAGGAGAGGAGCCAGCGATGGAATCCCTTTCATCTTTTTGGAAATCGGAGGGGTGTCACAATCTGTCTGCCTTTCCTGAAAGAACCTACTATATTGAGCCTTCTGCCTACGCTTCGTTCACGAGCTGAAGAGGGATTCGTCGCTCCAGCCTGTGAGCTGGGCGAGGAGCTAAAATAAATGAGCGTGAGCGGCCTGGCTTGTGTCTGGTGTGCCTCGGGCAGCTCACGAGCAGGTACGGACGTGACTCCTCAACTAGGACCAACAGACAAGGTTCTTCAGCTCTGGCTTTGAGGGGAAAGAGCGTGTTTTCTGGTGGAGTGGCTGCCTTTCCTGGGAGAATGGCCTTTCCTTCCAGCCTAGCAGCGTGTAGCTCCGAATCTCCTTTGCCAATATTCAGACCTCTGCACCTAAACCACTTCTGGGCTTCCTTCGCAGCCTCGCTGCTTTCTGCCGTACCTCTTCCTCGAGCATATCTGGTATCTTGCCCCCACCCCATAAATCAGGCACTAAGCAGGCACTCGGTAGATAATACCTTTTATTTTCTGTATGTACACTTACTTACACGGTTGGGTGATGGTTTGACGGTCGGCGCCGGAGACCACAGGCAGCAGCACGCTACGGCAACGCCGCTTTCTAGGGAGGGTGGAAATAAAACCACAAAGGACCGGCAGGACGAGCCCTGAGCCCCAGCCTCGCGTGGAGATCGGAGGGAGAACCGAAACCTTCCCTTCTGCTGGCTGTGTTTTCGTTTGCTGCCATCTAAGGGGAGCGGAGGGACAAATCTGGGGAGGCTGGAGGCTTTCTTGCTTCCCCGCTGCTGCCTTCCCGACCCTGACGTACGGCTGCGTCCCTTCCCGTGTGCATTTGTGAGTGAGTAATGGCAAACCCCATCTGGTGCTCTGGAGGTGGGAGTGCCTCCGTGGTGTCCACGTCTTCTCTGTCATCCAGGATCTCAGCACCTTCTCTGTCATCCAGGAGTCCGTTTCCATCTCTGCCCCAAAGGAATGGGCCTTGCAAATAGAGGGAGAGGTTGGAACGGGGGATGACAAAAGGCATCCGGCGCTTCTGCAGATGGGCTGTAAAAGTGAAGGCTTGCTCCTGCCGGCGGAAACGTTGATGGAAGAAACTCTCCCGTGGTGGGAAGGTGAGCCCTGGGCGTGTTTGCACACGTGGTGAACGTGCACACGCGGTGCAGGAGAAGAAACCAGTCATGAGAAAGTGCTTTGAAGAGTTAGCGGCGTTGGTAGTTAAGACAAACACCTTCACAGCTGAGCTGCTGCGAGTTAGAAGCGTAGCCGTGCTGTAAAGTTAGTCAGAGAGGAGCTTAGGAGAGGGAAAGCCCGTCTCGGCCTCTGTGCATGGGGAGGTTTCTAGAAGCAGAGCAGCGGGGTGGCCTGAAGGTGGGTTTATCCCACCCAGGTCGAGCGAGGGGACAGAGAGGACGGTGAGCATCGCCGAAGTGCGGTGTCCGAGCCCTGGGCTGCCGTCGCTGGGCCAAAACAGAGTAGAAAGGTTTGCTTTGTGTGCGTGGGAGCCCCGTGGCTGCCTCGGTGACTTCAGAGGATATTTAAAAATAAATGACTTTGGATCAAGGAAGCAAAACGTGTCATGGGGCTGGCTGGGAGCAACAGCTCTTTATCCCCAGCTTCAGGACCTGGTCCTAGCGGGGCTCACAGGAACCGCCCTGGCTTAAAATAGAGGTGACAGCAGCGCTGGGGGAGATCAGCTGGGCTGTGGGAACGCGGAAAAGCCGTTTTCCTCCCCAGTTGCGTTGTTTGGCAGCTCCTGGTTTGACTCTCCCCTTGCTTCATTGTCCAGCTTGCGTCTCTGGCCGGCGAGGCGCAGCTTTGTGTCCGCTGCGTTGACGGGAGCGAGCAAGGTCGGCCCGACGGGGGTTTGAATAGATTTGGGTGCCCCGCTTGGACCAAGGGGGCCCTGTGCCGGGCGGGGTGGTGGTTGCAGGCTGCTGCCTGGCTCAGAGCTTCGATGAAGGCAGGAGGTGGTAACCGTCCCCTTGCTGCATCGGTCCCCAAGCCTGGCTGGTTGACGGCCACCACAGGAGCCCCCATGGCGTGTGGCAGCGCCGTTGGTGTTGGTGCACGCTTCGGTCCCCCCTTCCAGGCCGTGCAGGTAGGCAGCAGCTTTCAGCTCAAGACTTTCTGCTCCTGAAAGTGGTGTCTGCACCCCGGCTGGTGGCCGGACGGAGGGAGCTACTCGTGGTCCCACGGGCAGACGTCTGGTTTGGTTTCACTCACACCCCTGCCTCCATCCTGGGGGCTTACCCCGGCTCTGCCCTGCCCGCGGAGGGTCGGGGTGGGATCCACGCTCTCCACCTCCCACGGACACACCTCGGAGGTTTTCCTCGTGTCCGTGCTGGTCTTGTCAGATGCTGACGGAGCCTCTTCTGTTTCCCAGGGACAAACCTCGGCGACGCTAGCGCTTGGGCTGGGGCTGCTGCCCGCCGCGGGGGCTGTGCTCGCTCGCCGAGGCGGCAGCTCTGCCGTGGGGCCGGGCTGGATGCCCGGCAGGATGCGGCACAGGGGCTTGTGCTCAGCCTCACCGTCAGATCTGCCCTTGGATTTTTTCAGCAGGGCTGTTGGAGCCACAGCCCTGGCTCCTGCCACCGCCTGTGACTTCTCTGTCCCCATGGGGGATGCTCTGCCAGCTCCCTGTGGGGGCACGCTTGGTTCGAAGCTTTCCTTCTCCGAGCCGGTGGGCTCTGCGGCTTCCCAGGGGCAGATAGCGGTTTTCCTGCTCTCTGAGCTGTCGGACTTCTTGGACGGCTCTTTGCCCGGTGCTGTTTTCAGGGAAAGCTCCTCCGTGCCCAGGCTCTCCCAGGGGCAGATGGCCTCATGCTCGCTGCTCCCCTTCTCCGGTAGTTTGGAGGCACCCGCTTTTTTTGGTGGGAGGCTCACCTTACCCGGGGCTGCTCCTTTCTCCTGCAGAGGTGCAGCTGCCTCCCAGGGGCAGATTTTGGCTTTCTCAGGGGCTTCAATCTCCGGAGCCTCCCAAGGACAGACCTCTGCCTTCAGGCTCTCCACGCTCTGGGATTGCTTTGAAGGCGATGGGGGCAGCGCTGGGCTCCTGGCACGAGGTTGTTCTGGGGGTTGCTCCGCGCCCAGGCTCTCCCAGGGACAGACAGACTCACGGTCTCTGCTCGCTTCCTCCTTCTTCCCAGACGTGCCATCTCCAACCTCTTTCGAGAGACCTTGACCTCTAGAAGGCCTTTTGCTCACTGTGGGCAGAGCATCTCTGTCCTGTCTTGGTTTCTCCTTACTTGATGGTGGAGCAGCCGCCTCCCAGGGGCAGATTTCAGCTTTATCAGTGGCTTCAACCTCGTGAGACTCCCAAGGACAGATCTCTGCCTTCAAGCTCTCCCCGCTCTGGGATTTCTTTGAAGGCGACTGGGGCAGTGCTGGGCTCCTGGCGCTGGGTTTTTTCGGGGGCTGCTCTGAGCTCAGACTCTCCCAGGGGCAGACCTCAGCCTTCGTGCTCCCCGTGCTCCCTGATTTCCCAGCAGTGGCTTTCAGCAGCTCTGTGCTCTTCGTGCTGTACCCTGTGGAGGAGCCCTCTGTGTCCGCGCTCTCCCAGGGACAGACGGACTCACGGTCTCTGCTCGCTTCCTCCTTCTTCCCAGACGTGCCATCTCCAATCCCTTTCGAGAGACCTTGACCTCTAGAAGGCCTTTTGCTCACTGTGGGCAGAGCATCTCTGTCCTGTCTTGGTTTCTCCTTACTCAATGGTAGAGCAGCCGCCTCCCAGGGGCAGATTTTGGCTTTCTCAGAGGATTCAAGCTCCCAAGGACAGACCTCTGCCTTCAGGCTCTCCCCGCTCTGGGATTTCTTTGAAGGCGTTTGGGGCAGTGCTGGGCTCTCAGCGTGGGGTTTCTCTGGGGGCTGCTCTGAGCTCAGACTCTCCCAGGGACAGACCTCAGCCTTCGCGCTCCCCGTGCTCCCTGATTTCCCAGCAGTGGCTTTCAGCAGCTCTGTGCTCTTCGTGCTGTACCCCGTGGAGGAGCCCTCTGTGTCCGCGCTCTCCCAGGGACAGATGGACTCACGGTCTCTGCTCGCTTCCTCCTTCTTCCCAGACGTGCCATCTCCAATCCCTTTCGAGAGACCTTGACCTCTAGAAGGCCTTTTGCTCACTGTGGGCAGAGCATCTCTGTCCTGTCTTGATTTCTCCTTGCTCGATGGTGGAGCAGCCGCCTCCCAGGGGCAGATTTCGGCTTTCTCCATAGGTTCAAGCTCCCAAGGACAGACCTCTGCCTTCAGGCTCTCCCCGCTCTGGGATTGCTTTGAAGGCGTTTGGGGCAGTGCTGGGCTCTCGGCGTGGGGTTTCTCTGGGGGCTGCTCTGAGCTCAGACTCTCCCAGGGACAGACGGCCTCTCGCTCGCTGCTGCCCTTCTCCAGGGATCTCACCGGGCTGGCCAGCGCTGCCTGGCGCCTGATGCGCTTGTCCCCCTTTGAGCCCCCCCCCGGCCCCTGCTTTGCCTTTGGTTGATCGGAGGGAGCTGCGGCCACTTCCCAGGGGCAGATTTCGGCTTTCTCAGGGGCTTCAACCTCCGGAGCCTCCCAAGGACAGACCTCTGCCTTCAGGCTCTCCACGCTCTGGGATTGCTTTGAAGGCGATGGGGGCAGCGCTGGGCTCCTGGCACGAGGTTGTTCTGGGGGTTGCTCCGCGCCCAGGCTCTCCCAGGGACAGACGGACTCACGGTCTCTGCTCGCTTCCTCCTTCTTCCCAGACGTGCCATCTCCAACCTCTTTCGAGAGACCTTGACCTCTAGAAGGCCTTTTGCTCACTGTGGGCAGAGCATCTCTGTCCTGTCTTGGTTTCTCCTTACTCGATGGTGGAGCAGCCGCCTCCCAGGGGCAGATTTCAGCTTTCTCAGAGGATTCAAGCTCCCAAGGACAGACCTCTGCCTTCAGGCTCTCCCCGCTCTGGGATTTCTTTGAAGGCGTTTGGGGCAGTGCTGGGCTCTCAGCGTGGGGTTTCTCTGGGGGCTGCTCTGAGCTCAGACTCTCCCAGGGACAGACCTCAGCCTTCGTGCTCCCCGTGCTCCCTGATTTCCCAGCAGTGGCTTTCAGCAGCTCTGTGCTCTTCGTGCTGTACCCCGTGGAGGAGCCCTCTGTGTCCGCGCTCTCCCAGGGACAGACGGACTCACGGTCTCTGCTCGCTTCCTCCTTCTTCCCAGACGTGCCAAGTCCAATCTCTTTTGAGAGACCTTGACCTCTAGAAGGCCTTTTGCTCACTGTGGGCAGAGCATCTCTGTCCTGTCTTGATTTCTCCTTGCTCGATGGTGGAGCAGCCGCCTCCCAGGGGCAGATTTCGGCTTTCTCCGTAGGTTCAAGCTCCCAAGGACAGACCTCTGCCTTCAGGCTCTCCCCGCTCTGGGATTGCTTTGAAGGCGTTTGGGGCAGTGCTGGGCTCTCGGCGTGGGGTTTCTCTGGGGGCTGCTCTGAGCTCAGACTCTCCCAGGGACAGACGGCCTCTCGCGCGCTGCTGCCCTTCTCCAGGGATCTCACCGGGCTGGCCAGCGCTGCCTGGCGCCTGATGCGCTTGTCCCCCTTTGAGCCCCCCCCCGGCCCCTGCTTTGCCTTTGGTTGATCGGAGGGAGCTGCGGCCACTTCCCAGGGGCAGATTTTGGCTTTCTCAGGGGCTTCAACCTCCGGAGCCTCCCAAGGACAGACCTCTGCCTTCAGGCTCTCCACGCTCTGGGATTGCTTTGAAGGCGATGGGGGCAGCGCTGGGCTCCTGGCACGAGGTTGTTCTGGGGGTTGCTCCGCGCCCAGGCTCTCCCAGGGACAGACGGACTCACGGTCTCTGCTCGCTTCCTCCTTCTTCCCAGACGTGCCATCTCCAACCTCTTTCGAGAGACCTTGACCTCTAGAAGGCCTTTTGCTCACTGTGGGCAGAGCATCTCTGTCCTGTCTTGATTTCTCCTTACTCAATGGTAGAGCAGCCGCCTCCCAGGGGCAGATTTCGGCTTTCTCAGAGGATTCAAGCTCCTGAGACTCCCAAGGACAGACCTCTGCCTTCAGGCTCTCCACGCTCTGGGATTGCTTTGAAGGCGATGGGGGCAGTGCTGGGCTCCTGGCACGAGGTTGTTCTGGGGGCTGCTCCTTGCCCAGGCTCTCCCAAGGACAGATCTCCTCCTTTATGCTGTCCACACTCTGGGATTTCTTGGACTCAGCTCTTGAGCTCTCCAGGCTTTTCCTAATGAGCTTTGCAGAGATCTCCATGTCCCTGCGCCCTGGCTGATGGCCACCCATCTCTGCCAGCTTTGCTTTGATATCTTCAAATCCTCCGGATCCTGGTTTGTTTTCCCCTTTGGAAGTCCCAGGCGTGTCCTGACTCGGTTTCTCCTTCCCCGATGGAGCTGCAGGCTCTTCCCAAGGGCAGATTTCTGTTTTAGCAATCGGCTCATCCTCCACTTCCCATGGACAAATGTCAGCCTTTTTGCTATCCGTGGTTCCTGCTTGCTTGGATGGTGTTTTGGGCAGAGCTGGGTGTTTTGCTGCACCTCCCCTGGGGTGGGGGGATCCCCGCTGGCTGCTCCCCTTGTCTGCGGCCGGAGCTGTCTCCCCTGCTCTCTGTGGGGAAATCCCTTTCTTCACTTGGGAAATTTTACCATCATCTAGTTTTCCTGCATGGGATAAGGCTGTTCCCCTTTCCCAAGGGCAAACATCTGCATCGCTGTCAGCTCCTGCAGCTTCCCACGGACAAACCTCAGCCCTCCTGCCCTCCACACTGCCTGCTTTCTCCGAAGCTGCTTTCAGCAGCCCTGGGGTTTTTCCTAGTGGTTCCTCCACACCCGGCTTTTCCCTGGGGCGGCTGGGATCCCCCTCGCTGCTGCCCTTCCCCAGGGCTCTGCCCGGCCCCCCGCTCTCCTCCCAGGGGCAGATTTTTATTTTGATACTGGAATCTGCGTGGGTTTCCCCAGGACAGACCTCTGCCTGCCTGCCCGCTGCCCTCGTGGCTTTCCCCACTGCAGCTGGGGCCACCTCCATGCTCTGGCTCCTTGGGGGGACCCTCTCGGTGCCTCGGCTCCCCCCAGGACCGAGGGGCTCAGGCTGGCTGCCCCTCTTCTCCAGTGCCTTGGCCGGGCTCTCCTCACCCAGTGGGACCCCAGGGTCCTCCTGGGAAGCAATCGCCTCCTGGTGCAGCAAAGCTCCTCTTCCTCCTGGGGTGCCCGGGGCTCCCCGGGGCCAAACCTCAGCCCCCGCCTTCTCGGCCGCTGCTCTCCGCACACCGGTGGTGGAGGGGGGATTGCTGCTTGCAACGGCTTTGGCATGTGGCTGCTCTACTTCTGCGCGGTCCTGGGGGCAGAGGGACCTGCTGGCCCCCTCGAGCCCTTCCGTCAGCCCAGCCGCCCCTTCCTTCGGCGTGAGCAGCCTCACAGTGGCTGCAGGAGCATCCTTCCCCGCCTCCGCCATGGGAGCCTCAGCCCCTTCCTGGGGACGTATCCATGCTTTCCCACTGCTGGCCGCCTCTGGGCTTCCAGGGGGGTGTTCAGCTCCTTGGGGGCCAACGCTGGGTGGGACCTTGTGCACCCCCGAGGGTGGCTCCTGGGCTCGACCATCATCTGCGTCCCCCTGGGGAGCACTGGGCTCCTCTGCTGGTTTCTCACCATCGCCTGTCCCCAGGGCTGGGCTGTCCCGCTGTCCTTCTGTCTCTCCCCTGCCATCCCCCCAGCCCGTGGCTTCCCAGGCAGTGCCAGCGTTGTTGTTTTGCTGGCAGGGGACTGCGTCCCCCTGCCATGGGCGGGCAGTGGGCTCGCTGCCGGGCCTCTGCCTGCTCCACTCGGGGCTTTTGGCGGTGGGGTCTCGGCCGATCCCCTCGGGGGACGCGGCCGCTGTCTCTGCCCGGCTGAGCCTCTCCCTCCTGCTGCCCCCCTCCCGCTCGTGCCCCCTCTTCCTGAGGCTCCCCTCGCCCTCCCTCTTCCCCCTCAGGATGCTTTTCCCCCGGGAGCGGTTGAAGGCTTTGATGGCAAGTCCCAGGCTCCGGAAGGAGGTCTTCTGGGAGGGTGGCTTGATGCTGGGTGGGGTGGCCGCTGTGTCACCGAGGGTCCCCGAGTCCGCTGCTTCAGCGGCTTTTTGCTTCCGACTCAAGATCTCCTCCTGGACCAGCTCCCAGGGGCAGACCTGTGCCGGGAGGGAGGCTGCGGGCAGCAGCCTGCCCTTCCCCGCGGCGGGGGACGTTTGCCCCGCATCTTCCTCCACCATCCCTGCCGGTGTTCCCTCTGGCTCCCCTGCCCGTTCCAGGGGGTCTGCGGGTGGCTCCGCTGGCTCCGGGCTGTCCCCAGCTGGCACAGCACGCCGCCCCAGGCTCTGGTAGCGGACGGGGGGCCGCGGTGGGGTCCTCCTCACCGCCACCCGCACCCGCCCCGGCAGGTGGGAGCTGTCGATGCTGATGCTCTTGACGGGTGCGTAGGTGACGTGTTTCTGCACCTTGCCGTCGCCCGGGGGGGATGTGTCCTCCTGGGGCCACCCCTCGGCGGGGCTGGAGCCGGCTGGCCGGAGGGCATCGGCTGCACCGGGGCTTCGGGGCTTCCCGGCTTCTTTGGGGTGTCCCTGGCCCGTGGGGTGCTGCGAGGACGGGGCGGACAAGTGCCGGTTGGCCCGCCACACCTCCCGCGCGGCTTGGCTGGCGGCGAGCAGGGCCTCTTCCCGCGCCCCGGCGACGACGCTGAGCGACTTCTGCAAGGGGGCTGCGCGGGGCGGGGGCGGCTGCCCGTGGCCCACCAGGTTGTGGGCACTGGCCGACTTGCACACGAGCGGGGCGTCGTCGAGGGACTCGCTGTCGGATTGCTCCGAGGCCGGCGTCACCATCGCCTTCCTCCCCGGGGGGCTGGGGGTGAGCGAGCCTCCCCGCGGGGGACCCTCGGCGCTGAGGGACTTGCGGGGGGCAGCGGCGTGGCGCCGCGAGCCGTCCTCCCACAGCCGCAGGCTGGTGCCGCCGGCGTTGGGGAGCCGCTTGGCCGAGGAGCCACGGCGTGCCGCGGCCTCGGGCGGCTCGGCGCCGCGGCGTGCGATGGAGCGGGCCAGGCTGCGGCGGGAGCTGCGCTTCTTGGGGAGGTGGGGGTTGTTGGCCGCCATCCTCCGCGTCTTGTGCACCTCCAGCTGCATGTAAAGCTTCTTCAGCTCCTCCTGCGCGCCGCGGGACACACGGCAGAGAGAGGGAAGAAAGGAGAGCACGGACGATGGGACCGCGCGGAGGGGGGGCTGCGGCTGGGTCCACCCCGCAAAGCCCCAGCTTGGCCCCTAAGACCAGGCTGTGTCCCCGAGCCCCCCCCCCCCGCTGCCCGTCCCTCCGACCCAGGGGACGCAACAGGTTTCCCCACCCGTGGCGGTTCCCCCTGCACCCCCTTCTCCCCCCCCCCCCCCCCCCCCCCGCCCCTCTGCTTTGCATCAGGAGAAAGATCGCGAAAGGCACCTCTTACTCTGCGCGGGGCTGCATAGCTAGCGTCAAAAGAAGGTCCTGAGTGTGCCACCCACCCGAATGTCATCGGGGTCGAGACTGTGCTCGCTCCAGGCGGACGCGATGCTGCTGTTGAGGCAGGAGCCCGAGCGCCGCAGGTCCAGCTCATCCTCGTAGACCTCGGCCGCGATCTCCTCCCGCAGCGGCGAGCCGGCGTGCAGGAACTGGGGGTGGCGAGGGGTGAGCTCGCTGTGGGGTCCCTAAAACACCAGGGAACCCCAGCCCTGACTCCCCAAGTCCCCCCGGGGCCGTGTGTTACCTTCGGGATGAAGAGCAGCGCCAGGGTCATGGTGATGGTGCCGTGGGTGTGAGCGAAGAAGAGGAGCAGGGTCCAGTCGGGGTGTAGCGAGGGGACCATGATGAACCTGGAAGGGGTGAGGAGGGCAGCGCCGGGTCCCACCGAAGCACCCGCAGCCCCCTCCCCACCTCCGGACCCCGCAGCCTCCACCCTGCCCAGGGACCCACGCAAGGAACCCGTTGGCTTCAAGGATTTGCCGCCGGTTCCTCCGCATCGCCGGGGCTGGGAACGTCGGTTCCCGGCCCCGCACCCTACCTGACCACGTGGAAGGCGGCCGAGATCATGAGCTCGTTGTGGAGCGCGATGCCCATGTAGCGGGGCTCATGGAAGGCGGAGGGCACGGCGCGCGTGGCGTAGCACAGGAAGCTGCCCCACAGCAGGAACAGCATTTCGGCTGCGGGAGAGAGAGCGGCGGAGCGACGCTGAGCATCCAGCCCCACCGCCCTGCTGCCGTTCAGCGCGTTTCCCTGGGGAGCACCGATGGGTGCTGAGCTGCGGGGTGGGTGCTGCTGCCCGCTGGGACCTCCCTGCTGCGGGGCGCACCCAGCCCAGCACCTTCACCCCGGCTGCTGTTGGCACATGCCGTGGTCAGAGCCAGGTGCGGTGCAGAGCGTTCCCCGGCGCAGCCTGCCCGAAGGCCACCGGGACTCACCGCCTGCGCCAGGGTGAGTCCTGGGGATGCTCAGAGGAGAGGGTGGGAGGCAGAGCGGGTGCCCCAGCCCTGCTTGCAAGCTCCAGGCAGATTAAACGGACAAGGAAATTAAAACCCCACGTGCTGCATTTACGGGATGGGGCCCTGGGGCTGTGGGGACCCCCCCTGCCGGGGACACCGCGGGGGCTGGTCTCACCGATCACCATCATGTAGTCCCAGTGGTCGTGGCTGCAGATGTAGAAGTGGAGCCCGCGGGCGGTCTGGGTGCGGATCACCAGCGGGATGTTCTTCTCGACGTTCTCCAGCATCCCGATGGTCCAGGCCGCCAGGAACCACAGCACCAGGAGCAGGATCAGCCCCAGCATCTTCAGCACCTGCCCGCTCGACACGTAGGGCGCTCGCTGGGCCGTGCGGGACAGGAACACCTTCAGCACCCTGCGAGGCGCGTGGCGGGGGGGTGAGCCCTGAGCTGGTGTCACGGGGGGGGGGGGGTGTCCTGAGCATCCAGCCCCCCCGAGCATCCAGCCCCCCCATCCCGGCTACCTGTACAGCTTGAGGGTGATGGTGCCGTAGACGATGGCGAAGCCGAGCAGGCGCACCCAGCGCAGGACGATGCAGCGGAAGATGCTCGGCTTGAAGTACAGGATGAACACCTGGGGCGGTGGGAGAGAGGGGTCAGTGGGCGACACGGGGCCAGATCCTGCCTGACAGGAGCCGGTAGGGGGGTGGGGGCAACAAACACCGGAGATTCAGAAACCACCCGCTTTCGGGTCAGCCCCGCTGCCGCCCTTCCCCCTTGGCTCTACGGCATCCGCCGCAGCTCTTGCGAGAGGGAGAGAGGATTTGGGCAGGGATTAATTCCCACGACCAGCGGGAGAAAAGGGATTTATTTTCCCGAGAAGGTTTATACCGCAGCCGCTGGGGGCTGTGCCAGTAAAATTAACAATTAGGTGGAGTCGTGCCCGTGCCCTGCTTGGGGCCAGCTCAACACCCTCGCCCAGGAAGCAACTGGCCAGGCTGCAAACGCTCTTAATCGCCAGCCCGGAGGTTTTCAGCCTTGGGGATGGCTGGATACTCACAGGGAAGTAGAGGAGGAGGGACCCGAAGAGGATCGTCTCCAGGAGGATGACTCCCGACGCCCGGATCCTCTGCAGGGACAGAGGCATGAGGGTGCAGCCGGGAGTCTCAGCCAGCGCTCGGAGGGGATGGAGCAAGGGCAGGGAGATCCCCCTCGGAGTGTGCCGGGCTGTGACATCCCCCTGCTCTGAGAGCTCCCCCTGAGACCGCGGGGTTTGGGGGTGGGAGGGGAGCAGGGCAGGGGGTGACGGGTGGAGGGGGGGAGGACGCGGGGCCGCCTTGCCTTGCTCCGTCGGAAGTGGTAGGAGACGAGCATGCTGAGGAAGACGGCCAGCATGCAGCAGGCCTGGCAGGAGAGGATGGCCGCCCGCAGCGCCCGGTCCTCCTGGATCAGGCAGGGCGCATCGTCCTTGCAGGTGGCACATCCCTGGCGACAGGGCCGGCACGCCAGCCGGGACCCCCCGTCCGCCCCCGCCGTGCTCCCCGCCACGCCTGGGGACAGAGCGATGGCCAGGTGAAATCACCGCCTCCTGGCCTTGGTGGCACTTTCCTGGCCAGGGCACGTGCTCAGGCTTCCCAAAGACATCGCCCCCCCAAAGCCCTGGCCCCCACTGCTGTAGCCATGTGCCACTGGGTGAAATGGGGACCCCGGGGCTGGGCACAGCACCCACCTGCCCGGGCACCGCTGGCCACTCCGCCGGCCCCATAAAAGCCCGGCTTGCACCGGCACAGGTACCTCCCGAGGACGAAGCCGCGGCTCTCCTGGGGGACACACTGAAGGAGACAGGCTGAGACAGGGCGAGGGCTCATCCTGCACCCCGTATGCTCCCCCCAGCCCCGCATCCCCCCCTTGCACCAGGCGCTCCAGCAGCCCCCAGCTCGCGGGTACCTGACCCCACGCCGTCCTCCCCCGCGCCCAGGAGGAATCAGTGGTTAAACGTTTAAGAACTAAAAGCCAAAGCTTGGCCCCCAAATCCCTCCCTAAAACCTAAATGGACACCTAATGCAGCAGAGCGCACTAATCCTGCCCGGCCGTGACGGCAGCAGCAGGCAGGGCACTGCTGCCCTAATCCCCCACGGCCAGATCCTGCCCCGAATGGGCCGGGCTGGCAGCTTTTCTGGGTATTGTTGTTTTCTGGAGAGACGCCGGGCGGCAGAGCCCGTCCCTCTGGAGGGCATCGCCCGTGGGGTGCTGGCAGGAAAGAGAAGCTGGTGACGCCTTTCCCACTTGGGGACAGCTTTTGGGGTGGGACCCCGATCTGCACCGAGCTGGGGGGCTCCGGGGTTCGCCCTGTTTGGGGACGCTGCTGGTTGTGCCGAGCCCTGGAGCACACTCGGGCATCACCGGCTCGCCCGGGTGGGCACCGCTGGAGGGATCAGGGGCTGCTGGTCGGGGTGATTTGCCCACCGTCTGCCAGCCCCTGGAGCCCGGCCGTCCCTGCGGTGCCAGGTCACACGCTGCTCCTGGCAGCGGGGAAGGAAGATTTGCACAATAAACCCCTCGGCTGCGGCGCCGAGAGCAGCTGAACGAAGCAGATGGATCGGGCCGGGAGAGGATAAAGCTCAGCCCGGAGGGTGGGACGTGCCGCAGGGCCAGGGGACCAGGGATGGTTTGGTGTGGGGAAGCCCCAGCCCTGCTGGGCGAGGGGATGGGGCGGCTGATACCTGGGTGCTGTTGAGGTCGCAGCGGTGTGTGTCTGCGAACCAGCCCGGCCCGCTGGCGCACTGGTCGATGGCCACGTCCCGCAGCTCGATGTCCACCCGCACAACACCCCTGTGCAGAGGGACGGGGTCAGCTCCACGGCGCCGCGTGGGGCCTCCCTGTGCCCCCCACCCATCACGGCCGTGCCCCACCACTGCCACTGGGACAGGCAGCAGGGGAGGGGACAGCCACGGGGGTGGCTGGTGCACGGACTAGTGGGGCAATCCAAGGTGTCAGCGATGTCCCCGGAGCTCCTGGTCAGGGATGTCCTGCCCTGGAGCCGTGTCTGGGGGAGGTTGGAGCTGGGGCAGGGGCGGCAGCTCCTGGGTGTAGATTCTGCCTCTCAAGAGGGGCTTTAACACAACCGATTGGGAAACAGGAGCTGCTGGGGTGGCAACCTGCGTGGGTGCTGTCCCCTCGCCCTGCGGGACCGACCCTCTTCCCTGGGTGCTTCGAGGGGGACACAGCTTCCCCCTTGGAAATGGGGCCATGTCCCCTCTCCAGGACTAAACCCAGCTGCCCCCTTCCCTCTCCACTGCTGCCTGCTGTGGCCCCTCTGCAGAGGGTGCTGGGGTGCAGCAGGGAACCACCGGCCCAGGGGTGCCGCCCCCCAGCTCCCAGGAGGGGCCCCGGCCTGGCTCACCCACCCCCCCAGCACAGCCGTGGCAGGGGGTGGCAGCCCAAGGTGGGCAGCACGGGGACGACTGGGGGGACGGGGGTCAGCTCCGCGCCTGCGGACGTGCAAATCCCCACGCGCACACGTGTGCCTGTGCACACGCAGGCACGGGGACGCAGGCAGGGGGCTGGCATGTGCCGGGGGGGGGGGGGGGGCTGGCACACACCCTGCGCCACGCTGCCTGCACCCCAAGGTGATGCCTCCAGCTGCACCCCCCAGCACGCACACAGGGGACCCCCCAGCCCTCTTACACCCCCTCCAAACCCTCCAGGTACCACTTACTTGAACTCAGGGCTGAGGTCCGGCTTGAGCCCGTAGAAAGCAGAGGAGAGCGTGACCGTCCAGGCGGGGAGGAACTTGCCGTCCCGGCACTCGAGGAACGGCGGGGACCACCGTACGTGGCCCGGCTCCCCCACGTAGCTGTCACCCCGCTGCCATTTGGGGGTCTCCATGCTGCGCAGGTCATTGCTGAGCACGCGCTTGCGGAGGAGGAGGGGGGTCCGCTGGGACTTGAAGGCGTTGAACCACTCGTTGTCCCAGCTGAGGTTGCCGAGGCTGGGGGCGGCGGCGGAGACGTCCTGCAGCAGGATCTCGCCGTCCCCCTTGGTGGCTTGGAGCATCAGCCGGGGCTTGGCGGCCAGCGGGTGGGCGTCGAGGGCGAGCACCGCCCGGCGCACCCATGGGTGCCCCTCCGCCAGGCTGCGGACCAGCGCCTGGTACCACTCCACGTCCTCGGCCACGCTGGCCTCGCGGATGTCGTTGGTCTGGAAAAGCATGTTGAGGAAGTTGGCGGCGTGGGCCAGCGCCTCGGGGGCGGCCCGCAGGGCCACCCGCAGCGCCGGAGGGGGGCCGGGACCGGGTGCCCCCGCTGCGACACCCCGGCTACAGTTCGCCTGGGCCAGCCGCTGCGCATCGCCCGTCTGCAGGAAAGCCAGCGCCGCCGCCGAGCCCTCGGGGTCCCCCGACGCTCCCGACTCCGGCGTGGGCACCCAGGAGGATAACGAGGTCGGGGACCATCCCGCCAGCTGGGGGGGTCTCTCCTGCAGGCGCTGGCCCCCTGCGAGGACGGTGCCGTGGACCAGCACCGCGTACAAGCACCGGAGCAGCGGCCACCACCACCACGGCCCCATGGCAGGGGCTCAGCGGAGCCCCCCGGCCTTTTGTGGCCCCACCGGCCGGCCCGGGGGGGCCATGGTGGGCACAGTGCCCGAGCCGGCCGGGAGCCTGCTCTGCTCCACGGGGCCGAACTCCCACTCTGCCGCCTGTTTTCCTCGCTCGGTGATGCCGGAGCAGACGTCACTGGCTCCAAAACGTGTTCATCTGCTGGCGCTGCCCGCCGGGAGCCCCCCCCCCCCCCCCCCCCGCCTTTCCCCGCCTTCCCCCTTGGGCTCCCGCTCGGGCAGGCCGAGCTGCTGGGGAGCCCCCCACACCCTGAACCCCGTGGGGACCCCAGCACTCCGACCCGCTTCGGGCTGGCCATGATGCAAGCGCATCCTGATGGGAAGCCATGGCAACGGGGCCGGGAATTTTCCTCCCAGCATCCCCCACCCCATCGCCCCCTCGGCCGCCGGGTTGGGGGGAGAAGGTCGCCCGCTGGGTCCCCATATGGTCCCGGGTTTCAGCCCCGCAGTGCCCGGCCCCCCGCCCCGGCCATGGGATGGAAAGGGGGGTGGGGGTGTGTGTGGGGGTGGCACACAGGCAGGATGTGCTTGTGGTGGTGAGTGCGATATCGGGGTGGGCACCCAGCCCCCCCCAAGCTGGGGGATGATGTCCTGGGTCCCCCACAGCACTGCCCTGGTTGCAGAGGGGAAACTGAGGCACGGGAGGCTGCTCAGCACCCCGCCACCCCCGCCCCGTCTTGAACGGTGACTTCCCTCTTCACCAGCCCCCAGGCAGGTGTGGGGAGAGCAGGTCCCCGTCCCTCCTCCTCCAGTGGGGCGTGCTGCTTGCGAGGGCCGTGCGAGGGCCGTGCAAGAGCCGTGCAAATGCTGTGCAGGAGATGGGCAAGAGCCGTGCAAGAAGCCGTGCAAAAGCTGCGCAAGAGCCGTGCAGGAGATGGGCAAGAGCTGTGCAAGAGCTGCACTGCAGCCGTGCAAGAGCTGTGCAAGGGTCGTGCAAGAGCTCTGCTGCCGCCGTGCAAGAGCCGTGCGGAGCCCTGCAGGCCCCGCAATACGAAACTGCCGGCCGCCCGCGCCTCAGTTTCCCCTCCCGCACCCCGCTGCCCCGGGGTTGGGGCGCGGGGGAAGAGTCCCCCGAGCCACAGTCGTGGCTGGGTCCCCAGGCGCCCCAGCCCCACCGCTGCCCCACCGGCCCCTCCAGCCGTGACACTCCCCCCCCCCCCCCTCCCCGGGCCCGCCGGTGGTGCCGGGGGCGCGGAGCGGGTCCCCGCGGCCGCCCTCCACGTGGAGCCGGGGGGGGGGGGGGGGGGGGGGAAGGGGGCGTGGCCTCAACACTGGGCGTGACTACAGCCACCGAGGAGGCGTGGCTAGGGGCAAGGGGCGGGGGCACCGGCGGAAGCGGGGGGGCGTGGCGGCGTGCGGCCGTCGCCGCGGAGGAGGGGGGGAGCCGTGGCGGCGGCGGCGGCCCTGGGAGGGCGGCGGCGGCGGCCCGGTCCGGCCCGGTCAGCCATGAGGCGGCCGTAGCCATGCAGCGCGCCGAGCTGCGGGAGGGGGAGGCGGCGGCGGCCGCCGCGGCCTCCTACCGGGTGCTCAGCCGGCTGCTGGGCTATGGGGCCGGGCCGGAGGCGGGCGCGGCGGGCGGCGCCGTTACCGGCGCGGTGGGCGCGGGGCCGTTGGGCCCCGACGGCGGCCGCTTGCCGGCGACGGCGCTGCCAGGCGGCGGGGCGCTGCGGAGCCCGCGGCCGCCGCCGCAGCTGATGGTGTTCCGCAACGCGGCGGAGGGGCGGCCCGGCGAGGAGGGCGGCCCGGCGGCGGGAGGCGGCGGCGGCAGCGGCGGGGGTCCGGCGGGCGGCGGCGAGCTGCTGTGCCCGCGGCACCGCTGTGCCCTGGAGCCCAAGGCGGCGGCGAGGTGGGGGGCCGCGCCGCCGGGCGGGCTGGAGCTGCAGCTGGCGGCGCTGGGGCTGCGGCCGCCCGGGCTGGGCGCGAAGGGGCCGGCGGGCTGCCCGTGCCCCTGCCTCGGCCCGCCGCCGCCCGCCGGGCCCGCCGCCGAGGAGACCAGCGACGCTCTGTTGGTGCTGGAGGCGCTGGAGCCCGACGAGGCCGGGAGCTGTTCCGAGGAGGAGCCCGGTTCCCCCGGCCGCGGAGCCGCCCGCACCGCCGGGAGAGGAGCCACCGGCTCCGCGCCGCCTCCCGCCGCCCCCGGGGGAGCCGGCCCCGGCGCCAGGAAGGGCTCGTTGAAGATCCGCCTCAGCCGCCTTTTCCGCACCAAGAGCTGCAGCGGCGGTTCGGCCACCGGGGACGCCACCACCGCCGCCGCCACCACCGAGGGCCGGCGCACCGGGGAGCTGCCCGCCTCGGCCGGCAGCCTGACCGACGTCTGCGGGGCCCGCGGCCGAGAGCAGGAGGCGGGCAGGTACGGGAGGGGGGGGGGTGTCCCCGGCCCCGGGGGGCCGAGCTGGGCGGCAGCCCCTCGGCCTGGGAGGGGGGGTGGTGGGGGTGGTTTTGGGGTGGCAGGACCGGGGGTTGTGGGGAGCAGCCGCCTGCATTGATAGCAGCCGGGAGCCCTTGGGGGTCGGTGCCAGGGACGGTTTGGGAGCAGGGCGTGCGATGGTGTGACCCCACAGTGGAGGGGGAGAAGGTGCCGGTGCCGTGATGCCTTGCTGGAGATGGAGGATGACGGCGAGGCATGGGCGCCATCCCGCAGATGGGTGCTGTGGCCGGCCATCGGCTCAGAGCTGGGTCCAGGCCTCTTCTGAGCAGCTGCCGAGGCCTCGTGTTTTCCACGGAGGTCGTCGAGCGGAGCTGGAGCCCAGGAGAAGCAAGTGGAGGAGGAACACGCTGCTCCGGGCCCTGCACCTGCAAAGGGGATGGTGGAAAAACATCCGGGAGCAGAACCGGTGAGGTGGTGGGTGGCTCGGAGGAGCCTCTGGAGCCCCGGGATGCTGCAGGTGTCGGCTGAGCGAGGAGGCGGCATGGCCCGGGACCGGCCTCTGGTTGCACCCAAGGGGCTGGTGTTTCCTCTCGCATCTTGCAGAACGATTTCCTGAGGCTCACGGGCGTCGCAGTTGGGCTCCGGCCTCGGTGGTGGTGGTGGGCGCCGCCGCGGGGGCTCTGCTCTCCCGGTGCTGCCCGGCAGGACGTGGCCGGGGGAAGCGTTGGCAGCCAGAGGTCGGCTGGGTCGTGCGTTAGGATGGAGGGACAAATCCTGGGACCTGTCGGTGTGGGACCCTGTGCACACCACCCGGTTCCTCAGCCCTTTTTCCTCGGCTCCAGCACTCCTTGGGCTGCTTGCCCTGCTCCAGCCTTGTGTTTCAGCAGAAGACACGAGCTGTTTGATACCGGCTGGAGAGGGGGAAAGGGCTGAGCTCTACATGTTGCCCAGGCTCCGGTCGAGGTGGGCCTCCTGTGCTCCAGAAACCACTTTCTGTAGCATTTCCAGCAGCAGAAGTGAAATGGAGGAGGCAGGGAGAGCCTGCCCAAGGTCTGTGCAGCCAGCCCGGGAGCAGCATTAAATAATTGAATGGACTCAGCCTTTTCCCTGTGGGGTTAATTAACCTCGTGTAAAGCTTTTGGGGTGCGTTGCCTCCTCGGTGCAGCTGAAGACCTGTTGATGGGTGAGCAGGAAACTTTCTCCAGGCTTGCTCTGAAGATGCTGACCTTGGGTCAGGTGTGACCCACAGCACTGGCTTGTGGTGACTGGGCGCTTCGATATCCCAAAAGGCAGCGGGGCTGTAGCAAAGGCGTGGATTACCTCCCCCTTTGAAGCAGAGGATGGCTTCTGAGATGGGGCAGCCTCAGCTCCTGTGTCAGCTCCCAGCCCTGCAGCTGGGCAGGGCGTTCGAGTCCTCCCTAGAGCTCGTGTGCCCACGAGGAGCCTCGCTTTTTCGTGTGGGGTGGTGAAGCCGCTTGATACAACGGCTTCGTTCCCCACAAATGACTAAATGGGCCTGAAACGGTAGCGAGTTGTCCGTAATGACATAATGTTTTGCTAATGGGCTTGGGGTTTGTTGGATCCTTGTGCTTGACGAGAGTCCTCGGGAGCTCCCAGCGCTGGGATGAGGCGGTGGAGAGTCGGGAGTCGTGTCTCAGCAGGTCGGGGGCAGAGGAGCACCGTAGCGCTGCCCGGGTCTTCCCTCTGGTCAGGGAGTTTAATGGTCACTTCTCGTGCTCCAGCGTCGTGCAATTCCTCGCGCTAATTAGGCGGTATTTTAACAAAGGTTAATTCAAGGTGCCTCATGCAGCAACTCTTGTGGTTCAGGGACGACTTTGGTGCTTCCAGTTCCAGGAGTCCCCTCCTGCTGGCGGGGGCTGGATGACTTGAACGATGCCTTTTGCCTCTGTGGAGCACAGCTCCCGTGCTGGGGGGATACGGGGCGGGTGTGCTCGGTGCTGGCCTCTCTCCTGCCGGGAGACTGCGCCTGGATGGGATGGTCCCTGCTGGCCCCGCTCTCGTCAGCGAGGACGAGTGGTTCAGGATGCTGGGATGCCCATACTCTCGTGAGCAGGTTAGACGCAGTTTAGCTAAGCTGGGCTTGCTGGGAAGTGAATGTTTGGCTTCAGTAGCTGCTGCTTTTCTTGTTCTCTCCTCCCAGTTGCTCTGGTCCCTCGGTTTGCAGACGTGTAGAGCAGCGACTCGATTTTCTCCCGTGGTCTTTGCTAGACTTAATGCCACGCTGGTGAACGCTGACTGCTGCTTCGCTCCCCTCTTCGCTGGTTGACTGGGGGCAGACAACGACCTTTCCTTCGTTCTGCCAACGGCTGGAGGTTGTTGGCTCCCAGTGTGTGGCCCCGTTAATGTAGGATGGAGCTGAGTCGCCGCTGCAGTCGCTTGTGGCTGACGAGGTGGGCCGAGAGCAACTTTGGGGTTAATTCCTGGCTCTGCTTGCTGTTGAGCTCTTGTTCCTCAAGTCTCTCTGCGAGCTGGTGGTGAAGGGTGCTCCCTTGGTCCGCTGTGGGCGTGATCTAGTCCGGCTTCGTTTTTTAAACATCTGCAAGAAGCAGAATTCCTGATATTTTGGAGTTGCTGCCCAGGCTTCCCGTTGTGCTGCCGGTCCTGGAGGCAGCACGGTGCAGCTTTGCCTCCCGCCTGCACCAGCAGTTAGGAAGGAAACCAGCCCCGTTATCTAAAAATCAATCCTTGGGCTCCGCTGAGCTGCAGGAGGCTCAGAAACTCAATGTGGAGATACCAACGTGCAGCTTCTCACCCGGGGCCTGGGTGTTGAGATTTAAAGGTTGTATCAGTCAAACTGCTCTTTTTTTTGGGGGAGTGATTTGTACCACAGGGGTAATCGGAGGGAAAGGGGCGAGGGTTCGGCACCGGTTCTGCTGCAGAGTGCTTGCCAGGTTGGTACCCAAGTCTTGTGAGGTAGCTGTGCTGGTGACCTTGGTTTTTTAACACGTCTCCATCTTATTACAGGCATCGAGTAGCACGTGGGCAGCCTGGGTGGCCGGGTAGGACTGGCTTAGTGTTAACACGGCGGTGCCTTGGCGTGAGGGAAGGCAGCACCGTGGGAAGCGCCGGCCGCTAAGGCAGTAGCCGCAGCTCTTGCAGAACAGGCGGGTCACGGACCCTAAAAATCCTTGTTTGCTGGAGCTCGAGGCGTTTCCCAGTTCCATGTGCCTGAATCCGCCGTGCAGAATCTGTCCCTGAACGGCAGCGTCCACCGTTGGCTTTCTCCAGCCCGGCGGGGCTGCGGTGATGCGGTGCAGCAGTGTCCAGGTACCGGTCAGACGTCGTTGCTTCTCCGTGGGTTTCGGCAGCGTTTGGATGCTGCAGAACTTGAGGGCAGGAGGAGGAAGCGTGGAAGGACGTTGTTTTGGTGGAGGCTGAGTTGGGAAGTGGAGGGTTCGCTCCATGTGAATCGTTTCTTGCTCTCGCCGTGCTGCTGCTGTGAGCTTGGTAGAAATGACAAATCTCAGAAATCAATGGCTGTAAAATATTGGTGTAAAATGTAGCTGTTTTGGTAACAGCAAAATGCCAGCAATGCTCCTTTCTGTCTGGCTTAGTGGGTGGGAACAGAGGCTGTTACTATAGTTGATGTTGGTCCAAAAGCGTAATTTTGTGTGTGCGTGTGTGGCTGATAATTAGTGAATTGTTCTCCTTCGGGGGCGAAAAAAAAATCCAGCCCTTAAATAGGTGTGAGAGGCTTAAAACGAAAACACTTCCAAACGTTTTGGTGGGGTTTTATATGTCAGGATGGTGAGTGTTCTTCGTATTTTCATTTGCAAACTTACGGTATTAAACATTTACTCCCAGCTGCGCGACCCAGTGACGTGGCTGGACACAACCGAGAGAAGCGGTTGGGTCTGCCCTGTGAGAAGATGAGGGTGCCCCCGTCCGCTCTGCGCTCCCGGGGCTTTTCGGCACGCGGCACCGTGAAACCGGAGCTCGGGTTTCTTCTCCCCGTAGGGTGGTTGAGTTGTGCCTGCTCGGCGCAATCCTTCCCGAAGGGCGGCAGTCCTTGCTCGGAGCTGGGTTTATCTGGAGCTTTAGCCAGGGTTGGCAGGAGGCTGCGAGCAGAGCTGGGGGCTGAAGTACAGGACAGACAGGGTTCAGGGTCAACCGCTGGCTGGGAGGAGGTTGGAGAGTGAGGAGGACGTCCGAGAGGAGCAGTGTCAGCCCTCTAACAGCCTGCTTGCGGTGGAAGTGGGGTGGTGGTCTGGCCGGTGAGTAGAGCTGGTCTGAGCTCCCGTAGATCTTGGCGGTGCAGGCGCTTGCCTGGGTGCAACGGGACCGGTTTCTCTGGCCGGCGCGGTGAAGTTGGACCATTTAACGTGGAGGAACCTTGTCTGACCCGGTACAGACTGATACGGGCTGCCCAGCGCGGGGGCGGGCGCTGCACGACGTCCTGCGGCTGCTGACCTCGGTCAGAGCTGCGGCCCACGAGAGCTGTGCTTGTGCTCAGCTTTGTCCTCGTGCCTCTCCGCTTGGGTGGGAGCGGGTTTCTGGCACCCGGGACGCGTTTCTCCACTCGCCTCGACCGTGGATTCGAGTCCTGGGGGTACCATACTCTGTGCCTCAGTTTACCACCATTTTCTCTGCCTAGATCTGGACGAAGCCTTTTAGCACTGCGTGGGGAAGGCGCTGGAAGGAGTGGTTTTGCGTGGGGAGAGCACGGGGCTGGCTGCAGCGTTGTTGTAAAACTGCTGGTTCGGAAAGCGAGCTTCACGGGACCTGCTGCCACGTCAGAGGTGCCCTTTAAGCTGTTTCCATCTATCTCGGCAGCCCCGGGTTTCGCTCGCCTACCCTTCACCTGCATTTTGAAACCCTTTGGGGAGACGGTGTCCTGCGAGGGCATTCGATGCGCTCGCTCGAGGCGCAACCCCTAATTGCGCAGGGACCCAACCTGTTTGTCGAAGGCGTTTGGCAACGCCTGATCCAGAGACACGGCACGATGTCTGTTGTGAAACAGCTTCTTGGCTCCAGTTACCGTACTTGCTTGGGGTTTTTCTTTCCAAAGACTTTATTAATTACCTAGTTAGAGATTCGCTTGGTAGCAGGATGGAGACCTAGCTTTACTGGTTGACTGCCCTACTTAGGCCAAAGCACTGCTCTAGGAGTCGAATAAACACGCAGCGTTGAGCTGCCTTGAGCTTCTGCAAAGAATGGTGAAGGTTCTCCTGGTTTGAGAAGACCAAATGGTGTGGTGTGTTTTGTTTTTCTGGCGGGCTGCACCGAGTCTGCTCATCCCTACTAACGTTTGTCTTCTTTCCAATAGGAAACACAGACTGACAAGAACTCAAAGTGCCTTTTCCCCGGTTGTGTTCAGCCCCCTCTTCACAGGTAAGGATTTGGAAGATTTACAGTGTGGCGTTTCGCTTTGCTGTGGGAAGAGCAGCGTGCGCTTAACGACAGACGCTGAACGTTGCTTCCGTGCGCAAACCGGGGCCCATGTGAAGAGTCCCTCCGTCCTGCTTGGCCTCAAACCCTGAGCAAGAGGAGCTGTAACGAACGTGGCCGTTCCTCCTCTTGAAACGCAAGTTTGGGTTGTGCTCTCGGAGGTGAAGGTCCTTCCTCAGAGCTGTTTGCATCCAAGAGGTTTGGATCATCCCCTGTAGAGCGAGTGCGGTTCGGTGCTCCCCTCCTGTGGTTTGAGAGGGGCTAAAGCCAAGCCCTGCTTCCCACCCGGACCACCCGCCGACGTCAGCGGCTCTGCTGCACGACAGCTATGGGAATTGGAAACCTCTTTTTGTGGAGAACTACCACCTTCTGCATGGTTTTCCCCCTCTCCCCGCATCCTGCTGGTTTCTGACCTTCCCTTTTCTGCTGTGGGGGCGGGGAGGGGGAGTTGACTGGTTTATAAATGGTCCGAGGGGGAAGTCCTGCTCGGCTGGTGGCTGAAAGCTGTAGTACTGAAAAGCTCCTAGTCATGGTCATGTGCCTCCTGTGGTGTGGGCTCATAGTCAAAACAGTCCTAGCCACAGGGCTTGGGGCTTTCTTGGAAGAATCCCGTCTCAGGACTTGTGTGAGTAGGACTCTAAGGTCACAAGTGAGCATTTATCAGCTGTGTGGGGTTTTATGTGGCTTGTTATGAAGGTCAGATTCAAAATAAATTGGTGTGGAGGGTCTTCCCGCAGAGCAGAGGAATCAAAATGCGGTTGTGTAGCCATAGCTGCCGTAGGAAGAGCCGGTGGGTA
This sequence comes from Leptosomus discolor, assembly GCF_034619465.1. Taxonomy (NCBI): domain Eukaryota; kingdom Metazoa; phylum Chordata; class Aves; order Leptosomiformes; family Leptosomidae; genus Leptosomus; species Leptosomus discolor. The sequence goes on from NC_141415.1 coordinate 6,532,387, forward strand.
GAGCTGAAGGCCTCCCCTTGGTGCCGGTGGAGGTGCTTGACAGCAGAGAGCAGCTGGAGGGCTCGCTGCAGGAGCTGGCACGTGGTTTGTGTTCTTGAGCAGGGCGAAGCCCTCTTTGGAGAGCGGTGGTGAAGTCTTGCTGAGAACTGGTTGAAATTTCAGAGAAGTGACCTTCAAGGCAGAGCATTCGTTTCACTGGCCTGAAACGAGTGACTGGAAGCTTCTGAGCTGCCCCTGCGGTTTCTTGTAGCTCATTGAGCTCTTGCAGAAGTGGAGGCACCTGGGGGGTAATTCAGCCGTGGTGGTGCTCGTTCTCGGCTCCGTTCCTCCATCCCTTCAGCTGATGTGCTGATAGCGGGGTGGCAGAGGACGTGCTGCTGGCGTGAGGCGACTGCCTTCCTCTGCCGTGTGTGTCTATTTAGCAAATCGACGCTGGTGAAAGCAAAAGCTGCTTCTGCTGCTTTGTCAGCTGCTGCTAGGGGAAGTTGTGAGTGTAAAAACGGTAATTCTACGTGGATGTGTGCGCGGAGCTGCTTTTCCTCAAAAGAAACGACAAAGGAGAACCTGGAGTCGATAGGCTTTTGCTTTAAATTTGGGAGGTTGATTTGAATCACCGTTAGTTTATCTTTTTAAAATGACTTACGTCAATTTTTGCCAGTCGGTGGGAGAGTGGCAGCGCCCTCGTAGGAGTTTTTCCTTTGCAGAAGACCATGGGAGCATCCCCAAAGTGTGTATCTGGATTTTGTTGCTTTGGTTTATTGTTGACTTCTCTGGTCTTACACCGCTGAGGTCTCTTGTTTCTTTGCTGGCTGCCGTATGGAGGATTTTCTGAGACTGGGACCGCCAAAGCAGGGCAGAATTCGAATGCCTGGCCCAGCTTCCGTGGTGATTTGCTTTCAGGTTAGCGTGTGGGGCAAGCAAAGTCTCTGGGAAGGCTGTCCTCGCCTTTCCCGACCTCTCCTCGGAAGGGCTGGCTCCCTAAGTCCACCGCAGCCTGCCGTGGCCACTCCTGCTGCCTTGGGAAGGATTTGAAAGCGGAGTTCCTGCAACCCCTCGTAGCCTGGTCGTCATTTGGTTCTGTTTGCACGAGGCAGAGGCAGCCCAGCCGCTGTAGTTTGAGGGTGTGGAGATGAGAGAGTGGCTGTGTGCACGTGTGGGCGCTCACACCCGTACGTCCCCCGGGGAGAAAGGACCTCGGATAATAACCAACCCTAAATACTCCTCTTAACGTCGCTAATTAATAGACAGGACTTTTAAAAGCAGAAGGAAGCTGAGTCAATATTGTCCTGGGTCAGGCACAGTAAATACATCGTCAGGTACACAGCGAGAAGGAGGGGTGACGCTGGGCACGGTATCTGGAGCAGAAGAGGAGCTCCCTGCCCACAGGAATTGAAATCTAAGGCAGCCAGATTTCGTTGTCCTTGAGACCGTGGTTCGGGTGTTTGGGATGGTTTGGTTTCAGTGGGGGGGGTGTTCATCAGACCCCGATTAGACTGATTTGGGGGGGGGGGGGGGGGCGGGCAAAAAGCCATGGCTGTGGTAGGACCACTTGGGGTCTCTCTTTGGGATTTAGGTGTTTTCCTTTTGATGCCGTATCAGTCCAGTACTGAGGCTGATGCTTTGACCTTGATTTGATGGCTTCATTTCTCTCCCGTGATTTTTAGACTTAATTTTAAGCGTTTCTGGTTTGAAGTTAGACCTTTTGGTTTGTATCATTATTTTTCCCACGGATCCAAAGCCTTTAGGCTTTAGGGAATTCCAGTTATTCAATGTAAAAGCCTGTCCAGCTCCCTCTTATTAATTTCAAGAGCTGGTACCCTCGTGGCCTTTGGGGTAAAAGGTGTTTCTGTTTGATCGTCTGAGGCGTTTGTAGATAAACTCAGACTCACCTCAGAGCCTGCCAGTGGGCGCCACGCAGACCTGTGAAACCCTTTCCCCCCGTGTTAGACGAGGTGCCAGTGCTGTGCAGCACTGGTGAGCCCCGCTCGGTGCGCGAACTCGGTGCTGACGAGGTCTCGCCGTGCCTTTCTCGTCGCGTCCTCCCGGTGCTGGACTCGGACGGGGTTCAGGCACGTGTACTGGTGGTGTTCCCTCCTGCCTGACCGTTGGGCTGCGGTGGCAGAGCTGATCGATGTCTCCAGAGCCGCTCAGCAGCGAAGCTCGATTTGAAAACAGCTGATGAGAGTGTCTTCCGAACCCTGCAGAGGTTCTGCCCCTTCCCCTCTCCCCCTGCCGCCCCACGCTCTGCATGCCCCGGAGAAGGTGCAATACTAACGGTCTTGCTCCACCCGCCTTCAGGTGAAACGGTGTCACTAGTGGACGTGGACATCTCTCAGCGAGGACTGACCTCCCCTCACCCTCCGACTCCACCACCTCCACCACGAAGAAGCCTCAGCCTGCTAGGTACCGTCCTGGAGAGCGTCCTTGGCCGGGCCCATCCCTGTGGGAGCGTAGGAACTGCCCGTCTGCCCTTGCAGGGATGGTGGAGGAGCAGCTTGGGGTTCCCCGGCAGCGGGCTCGCTGCCTGCTCCTCTGACCCTGTCACGTGCCTGCTCACCCTTCCCCAGCAGAGGATTTTCTGCTGTTTGTTGAAAGCTTCAGTGTTTCTCTTCGATCGACCAGGAGGGGAGGGCGGTGGCGGGGCAGTGTGAGGTGGGAGGTAACGTGCTGGTTTCGTGGCGTTTCTGCCGCTTGTGGAAACTTTTCCCCCCTTCCCACCCATCACCCAGCGAGGCCGGTTCCTTTCTGTGCTCTCTAGTCAGTGGAAGTGACTGCTCCCTCCTCCCTGGGAGGCTGCTACACCAGGAGCCTGGCTTAGCTGCTCCACATCCTCCTCTGGAGGAGGTTCCTCTGAGCAGGAGCAGCTTCGGATGGGTGAAATCAGCACCTTGAACTGCACGGCCCGTGTGCCGGGTCTGTGAAATCTCCTGGAAAGGCCTGTCTTGTGCTGGAAGCTGCATGCGAGGAGCTAGCTGGGCTGGAGAAGGGACTCCTTCGCTCTAGGAGGGCGTGTGAGCGTGCATGGGCGTGTGCAAGCCTCCGAGAAAGGAGGATGGTGAGCTGCCGCTTGGGAAGCTCCATCTTCTCCCGGCAAGGCCGAGCGCCGGTTTGCTCGGGCCGCGTGGTCGGGGCTCGCCGGCGCAGAGCTCGCTCGCTTTCCTGTTTTCTGAATCTCTCTTGCCTCTGTTCTCTCCTAGATGATATCAGTGGGACGCTGCCTACATCTGTCCTAGTGGGTCCAATGGGCTCCTCCCTGCAGTCTTTCCCTCTGCCTCCGCCTCCTCCGCCCCATGCCCCAGGTCAGCTTAGCTTTAGCAGCAAGGCTCTGGCTTTCCCTTCGGGGATCTGGACTTTGGGGGTTTTCTTCGTGAACTTTTAAGGTTGCGCTTGGGGCTTTGACAGCAGCGGTGCTGCCCGCGCCGCCCGCTGGGGGACAGGCGGTCCTGCATCGCTGGGTGCTCAGGCGCTGGTGTGGCTCTGGATGCCCACGGTAGTTTTACTGAAGCTCGTGATTGCGTCAGCTCGATCCTCAGTTCAGCATCTCCCGTTTTCTCTGGCTCCTCTTGGGTTCAGCAAAGTGCAGCCCCCCCCCCCCCCGCCCCTTTGTGCTGTGTCAGATAACGTGTGAATGAGCATCAGCGATGCTGGACAAGAGCCGTGGGAGCAGGGTTCAGTGCAGGAGCCCCAGCGTTGTTCCGTCCAGCTGAACGGCCCACCAGGATGATTCCCTTGCGTTTACCCTTTTCCTTATGGTTTCCTTCAGGACCCCGAGGGCTTTAAGTGCCCCTTTTTTCGGGATGGGTGCTCATTCCTTCTATTCCGTGCTGCCTGGCGCTTCCCTTGCCTTCCCTCCGAGCTAGCCTAAGGTGAAGGCACGGAGTTGTCACCTTGGAAGAGCCAGGTAGTGACTCCCACCGTGTCCTTCACAAGGACGTTGTCCTTCCATCGCTCAGCCCGGCTTCCTCCTCCACGCTGCAGCTCTGCCCCTCCTGCCCTAACCTCTAGAGCCCTGCGGGAGGGACGGGGCGACTCCTCCTTGGGGTGAGCTCCCCGTGGGTGACCACGGCCCCGGGCTGTCTCTCCCCCTGCAGACGCCTTCCCACGGATCGTCCCGCTGAGGCCGATGGAGGCGATGCCCGGCCAGCCCGCCCCGCACCTCCAGTGTCCGCTCTACCGCCCGGACTCCAGCAGCTTTGCAGCCAGCTTGCGGGAGCTGGAGAAGGTAACGGGGTGGCAGCAGCGAGAAGGACAAAACCGCGGGTCTAGGCTCTGGTTTCAGGAACTGGTCATCCCTTTTACAGAGCTGGGAGCATAAGATTAGTTAGGACTGGGGGGGGGAAAAACCCAACCACCTCCCGCCTTTCTCCCAGCGAGGTCTCAAAAGGCGTTTTGTTGTGCACAGAAGGGGTGTTGGAGTCTCAGCTGCTCTTTCACCGCTTCTGGGTGGTAGGGGATGTGATGGTGCGCTCTCACCCAGGAGCAGCGAGTCCCAACCGTCCGTATTCCTGGGTGGGTACAACCAGGCCCTTCCATTTTGGCATATAAAGGGCATGAACAACACGAGCAAATTGTATCTTGTTTGGTTGCTGATAAAATCTCTCTTGCTTAGCACCTGCTGACATCCTGGCTGTCTCTTTTTTTCCTAGTGCGGGTGGTACTGGGGACCGATGAACTGGGAGGATGCAGAGATGAAGCTGAAGGGGAAGCCCGATGGGTCCTTCCTGGTCCGAGACAGTTCTGACCCCCGTTACATCCTGAGCCTCAGCTTTCGGTCGCAGGGCATCACCCATCACACCAGGATGGAGCACTACAGAGGTAAGAGCCACGGGTGGTTCTGGGGCTGCTGCTGCCGGCGGAGGCCGGTGGCTGGGGACCTGTCTGATCTCAGGGTCCCAGAACTGCTCTGGGCACAGAAGAGAGGGAGCAGCAGCAGCAGCAGCAGCAGCGTGTCCTTGCTCTCGTGTTGAGGTTCTGCAAGAGGCTCTAGAAGCTGCATTTGACTGCAAGTGCCTCAAGCAGCGACTTCTTTCTATAACTCTGAAAATCTGGGGAATGCAGGAGCTGCCTGTGCCTGTCCTCAGGCCTTGCTTTGCAAGACTGGACTCGGAGATGCGATGTGCAGCAAGAGCCCTCATTCGTAGCTGTCAGCTCTTCCCAAAATGAAGCCTGTTTCCCTAGGAAATGAGAAGTGATCTCTTGATGTCACCTTGCTTTGTTCTCCCCCTGTCCGAGGGGTGCTCGGCGGCGGTACCAGCTGCAGTCGGTCCCAGGCTGAGGCTTTAGCCCCACCGTGGTGGGTTTTTATTCTGAGAACCCCTGGCAGGCTGTTCCTGCCCGCCCTTCCTGCTGTGCTCGCCCTCCTGCGTGGGCCACTTCTCGCCTTGCCCTCACGCTTTGTCCGCTCACCTTCGCGTGTGGTTTTCTCGTCGAACCCTCGTACAGGCAGCTCTCCTCGGGCGGGGTAAAATGCTCAGGAGGCTCCGTGCATGGGGCGGGGGGGGGGGAAAGCTGCTCTGTAGCCAGGGGCCAAGCTTTAATAACAGCTGCCTATAAAGCCTTGTCATTAAATGTCCCTGCAAATCACGGGTTCAGAGGCTTCCCGGCCACCCTGCTGCAGCAAACAGTGGTTTGCAGCCTTTCAGAGCAGAGCTCATCTCTTTCTCCTTTTTTTTGCCCTTGCCCCGGGGATGTTGCTGTTGTCGTCTTCCACCTCTGCTAGTGAAACCCAGCAGCACTCCTGGTCTTGAGCCCTTCTGGTGGAAAGATCCTCCAGCGTTCATTCTAGTTCTCCTACCCCTGACCGCTGCATAAGGAGGAAGGCTTTCCATCCCCCTGTTGTTCTAGAAATTATAAGAAGCTCTTGCTGCTGGAGGAGATGTGAGGCTGCCTGTGCGTTGGGTGCTCTTTCATAGTCGAGCTTTGGAGCAAACTTCTCTTGCTGCTGGTCTGGTGTCTTATTTTGGAGCCAGGATACATCCGTTCTTGTAGCTTCCTTAGCCAGGTGTCCTTCCCTTTCCTCAAGCTGTCCTCCTCGCGGCACGATGAGGGTCGGTGCTGCCACCTTCCCTAGAGCAGCGCTGCCGGCCGTGGCACCGCGCCCAGGGTTTCATTTTTGGGTGCAGCGCTTCGCTCTGCGCCGGCAGCCCTGGGCTTCCCCCCCCCCCCCCCCCCAGGACTGGCTGCCTCCTGCTGAGTGTGCTGCGGCAGCGTGGAAAAGTGCAGACCTGAGCACTTCGATAAACCGATGAAGATGACAAATGGTGAGGCTTGGGGAATGGTGGAGAGAGAAATGCTTGACCTTCAGGTTTCAGGCAGAGGAGAGGAAGAAACCAGCATTTCTTTGCCTTTTTTTTTTTTGAGACAGGCTGGGGAGGCTGGTGTTTGTGCTGTGTCCTTTGCATCTACCAGCCACTTCTGAGGGCTCGCTCAGATCTGAGATTCCCAACAAGAGTTGCTTGGTTTTGTGCTGGCTGCTCCTGGATGTTGAGCAGGTGCTAACCCAGATCATTGCTCCCAAACAGGCCCAGGGCAGGGGTGAGGGTATCTTCCCAGTAAACCCTACCAGACGTAGCTGTGGGGAGAGGAGGTGTGTTTTAAACTGTGGGCTGTATATAGCCCTTATATTGCTGGTTGCTGTCCACCCTACAGAAAGCTGTGAGTGCTGCACATCCTGAGCTGCTTCCTCTAGTTGTTCTGTAGCAGAGCCTGTGATGCTTCTGGGGGAGCTGCTCCTCCAAAAAGTCCCTGACATGAAATATGTACTGGGTACCCCTGATTTGGCTACCCCTCCTCCTTAGTACAAGTTCTTTACGTGGCTGCAGGGTGTTTTCGAAGTCACTCCACTCTGGCTCTGGCTTACAGCGCTTGTGCAGATGAGTGGTGTCACCAGGAGGCGTGAGCCTGGGTCTGATGGGGCTCCATCCTAATCAGAGCCCTGGTTTTCCTTTTTTCCTCTTCCTGGTGAAGCTCTGCTCTGTGGTGGCTCTTGCTGGAGCACTGACAAATCTGCAGATAGACAGGGAGGTAGAGGAGGACGGGGAGGGGGGGTATAGGCAGCGTTTTGGCAAGTAAGGAGGAATAAATGGCTGCATTTTGGTGCGAGGAAGGGGTGGCTGGTTGCAGCACGAAGAGATGGTGAGGCTGGTCTGGCTTGAGGCTGAAATTTAACCCGTTTAGCGCTCTGTAAGCAGGTTGGAGGGCTTGCTTTCCCTGTGTTGCCCGTCTCCAGTTTCACTGCTTGCCACTCGAGCTCCAGGCCTACGTCGTGCCGGGTGGCAGAACAGGGAGGGCTGTGTCGGTGTGTCTTGGCCCCGGTTCCAGCCTGACAGGAGTTTGAATTGAGGTGTTTGAAAGAGCTGGGCAAGAACACGAAGCTGCTGCTATGCCCGCTCTGAAACCAGTGGTCCTTGACAGCCGTAGGGCTGGCAGAAGAGGACGTCAGCGCCTGGGACGCTGTTTTTCATGCCTCTATGTGTGAGCTTAACCGCTCCGATGCGCTGGTGTTCTTTGGGACGGCTGCTGATGGGCGTCTGCTGATGCTCTGTTAAAGCAGGTTTTGGTAGTTTTAAGGTTTAGACCCCAAAAAACTTGCCACCCTTGTTGGCAAGTTCAGGGAAGCACGACTTGTGGCCGTGCTTGGGTTAGAGCAGTCACGTTGTCGTGTCCTTCTGCGTGCCCTCAGCTCTCGGAGGGCGCTGGTTCCAGGGGACCAGCATCCTCGCAAGCTGGTGCCACGGGTGTTTCCTTTCAGCGCCCTGCCTCGTCCCAGCTCTACAAGAAGTCGTCAGCCTGGGGCATTCAGCTGGTCTTTGGGAACATCAGGCTTGTGCCTAAATGTCTCCTCTTGCAACCAGTGCTCTCTAACGTGAAACCTTTTCTGTTCTGTTGGAAGGGACCTTCAGCCTGTGGTGCCACCCCAAGTTCGAAGACCGCTGCCAGTCTGTGGTGGAGTTCATAAAGAGAGCAATCATGCACTCCAAAAATGGGAAGTTTCTCTACTTCCTCCGATCCAGGGTTCCAGGTGAGTCTGCCACGCTGAGGCTGGAGGATGCTTCGCTCTGTGGTTAGCTGCTGGTCTGTGCTCGAGAGCCCGTTTCATGTGGTTAATGCCCAGTGCCCTGGTCTGCACCCTTGCCCAGTGGCTTCTCAGAAGGATCCTGAGGAGCAGATTCCCTCACTCAGCGGCCGCATCACTTGCTCGTGGTGGTAAGGAGACTTCCCAAACGATTCTTTTTGGGAGCGTGGAAACGTGATACCATCTCACACTGTGACAAATGGAGCTGGAGACTGGAAAGCTGCTCCCTCAACGAGCGATTATTTGGCTACTAAACCTCTGCTTTCTTCCCTCCCCCCCAGTCTCAGCGCTGCTGTTCTGACAAACCACTCCATGCTTTGTAGTTTCCCAGTTCTCCATTAGCTGAGACCCACCTGGGGCTGTCAAGGGGAGAGACGTGTGGGAGCATTTCCAAGTGTGAGCTCAAAGTCAGCCTCGAGTGATAGATACTGTAGATTTGGAGTCCCTGGGGGAGACTCTGATGCCAGAGCCCATCAACAGGCAGGTGCTTGCAAGCGAGGAGGGAGTGTTAGTGAAGCTTTGTTGCAGCATGTTTGATTGCTTGCTGTTGGGATTGCAGAGCCCTTGTTTCCCCATCCATCAAACTCTGGTTCCTTAAACGGGCTCACATCTCCCTCCTGCTAAATCTGGGCAGGCGACTGGACCCGTATCTTCTGTATCTATTTTTTTTTTCCCCCCTGGTTTTCACTTATCTGTCCTAGCCAAAAAATCCAGTGGAAAAGGAAGGGAAGAGTCTCCCCAAATAGGCAAATGTGTCCCTTCCTTGGGAGAGCGCACCAGTGGGGGACAGAATTTGGAGGGCAGGCGAGCAGCGATGCTTTGAACAAAACGGAGCGGGAAGGGGAGCACCGGTGTGGTGAGGTGGGTGGCAGCAGTGGAGCAGAGAGGGGCAGGACTGAGAAGAGCGTGAGGATGGCTGTGGTACATCTGCAAGTGAAACTACAGTAAATTTGCTCCCTGTCCGTATCGCCGTCGTGCCTGCAGGCCCTGGTGGTGACAGTGACCACCTCTCTGTGGCACTGCGGCCTGGAGAGGCTTTGGCCCAAAGAGCTTCTGGTCTAGAAGAGGCTGGAGGGGAGGAGGGGTGGGATGTTCCCTCTTCAGGGCTCCTGACAGCGCTGGAGTCACAGCCCAGCTCTGTTCACTGTTGCCCTCTGCTGCAGACACTGCCAACAACTGGGAAGCTGATTTATAATGCGGCCGTGCTTTGGGGAGGAGAGGGGTGTAAAGGTGGTTTTGCGATGTGCCCTGCCTTCAAAAAAATCCTTTCAGCTTAAAGATCCTTTACCTTCCTGATCCTGAGATCTCTTCCCCTCGAGAACAGGGCTTTGAGGGCTTAGGACTCCAGGCAAATACCTCAGAAAGGGCTTGCTCTAGAAAAATACCCTCAAAAAAGAAAATGTCCCCTCCCCAAACAGTGCTGTGCACCTGTTGGAGTCCCTTGCTGCTTGGTCCCCCCCTCTCTGAGCCACCAGCCAGCTGTGCTGCCGGCTCGGGGTCCTGCCCCTCTCCATCTGGGTGCTCCTTAGACTCGCTGCGCCTTGATCCTTGAAACACCAAGTCCCACCCGGACGCCTGGTCTTCAGGGGGAGAACATTAGGATCTGCATCTCCCCAGCGTGCTCGTTAGCGCGTTTCTCCCGCTGAAATGTTAACTGCTGCTCAGAGGAGGAGGGGGGGGGGGGCTGTTCCCAGCTCACATCTGGCTCCTGGCAGCGAGGCATGTGGCTAGCACAGTGTGCAGAGCTCGTGCTGCGTCCCTGTAGTCGCTGGCTGAGCTCCCAGAGGCTAATTCCTTTTTGGTAGGAGAATAAGGAGCAAGGGCGGGGCGGGGGGGGGGAGGATGAATCCAGCCTTCAATTGATTGCTGTTCTTCGCTTGCTCAAAAGCTGGCTCGCAGCTTCCTGAGCTGCCTGGAGCAGTTTTGAGCCCATCTTAGTGTGAAGAGCTTTCCCTTTTCTCCTTTCACTCCATTGCCCTCGGAGACAAGCCAGCAGGAGGGGGTTAGAGTGTAACTAGCTTTGAATCCTTCTGTAAAGACAGATAAAACCTTGTGCTGTGAATGAACCCAGCTCTCAAAGATCCTTCCCTGGTGCTCCTGCCGACCTCTCGGTTCTGTGGGCTCGATTGTTGCTCTTAACTTCGGGGGAGGAGGAGGAGGTTGTGGGGCGGAGGGGCGCCTGGATGCAACTCGCTTTCAGCCCGGCGAGGTGGCTGCCTGCGTGGGGAGCTGGCTCGAGCGAAGCTGCGGCCGCGGCCGCCTTTGTGCCCAGCCTCGTGACCCCAAGAATGAGCAACTCTGGCACAGCTTGAGCTGCCCAAACCCCCCAGCTTTTTAACGCCTCGCTAGAACTACCCAAAGGGTTGTGCAGAGCAAAGCCTACGTGCCGGTCATGCTGCCTGCCTTCTCCTTTGGCTTTCTTCTGCGTCCTTTCAAAAGCCCGTTGCTTCTCCGTATACAATGATGCTTCCTCTGGGGAGAGGAGGAGGGCGGCGGGAGCTTGCAGTATCCTGGGAGCTGCTTTTCCACAGTCACCCCGTGACACCAGAACTGTCGTTGCCTTGTGAGGAAGGCTGGAGATACTTGGCAGCCGAAGGGGTATCACCCCGGGAAGGTTTGGCTCCCCGGTCCCGAGGGACTCTGAACCAGTGGGCTCCTGGGGGGACCTGCTGTCGGACACAGCCTTGCAGAGCGCTCCGGTTCCCAAGAGCCAGCTTGTCCTTTCCGAATCGGTTGCGGTTCCTTTCTGATAGAACACTTATCTCCCAATATTGCTTTTTCCCAAAGGTCTCCCTCCGACGCCTGTCCAGCTCCTGTATCCGGTCTCCAGGTTCAGCAATGTCAAATCCCTTCAGCACCTTTGCCGTTTTCGGATCAGGCAGCTGGTCCGAATAGACCACATCCCCGAGCTCCCGCTGCCCAAGTAAGTCTTGAGGACTGGCCTGGGGGTGAGTCCCTCTGGTTTCCTCCCTGACCCTCGCTGCAGCAGGCGGTGGGATGTCTGTACCTGTAAGCAAAGGCTGTGGGAGGGAGTAGTGGACGTCTTCAGCCTTGGGACAGCAAGATAAATGTCCTGTGGTGTGTGGGGAGGCCTGTGGGAGCGGTGACCAGCTCAGGAGCGAGGCGCTGCAGCCTTGGGGTCGAGGCTCCTGTTCCTGCTGGAGACGCCTGGGCTGGAGGGGAGAGGTTCTGGTTGTCCTTTGCGGAGGCTGGCACGGTGGTGGCTCAGCGTTAAAGCTTCTGCCCCTTCCTTCCCCAGGCCCCTGATCTCCTACATCTGCAAGTTCTACTACTACGACCCGCAGGAGGAGGTGTACCTGTCGCTGAAGGAAGCTCAGCTCATCTCCAAACAGAAGCAGGAGACCGAATCCTCCACGTAGCGAGGCTGCCTCCCCCGTCTTGTTGCTGTCCCTGATGGTACGTGTGTGCCCCGTCCCGTGGGGTCAAACGCGGATCGCCCCGTTCCCTCTGCTGGCAAAGAAAACACACGACCCTCCCGAAGAAGGCCTGGCTGTTCACTCCACGGTCTTTTTACCAGTTTTCCGTGGGGAGGGGAACGAGGCTTCTGCCTCTTGCTTGTGCCGAGTTGTGCCCGCACAGGCCCGCGCTCGCTCCGGTGCCAAACGGGCTGGGCTGCGTCAAGTGGGCTGTTTGATCCCTCTCCCCTCTCTCTTCCCCCCACTAGGAATTGGATTGTTGCCATCCTGTAGCCCGAGTCGGGCTGTGGTGGGAAGGAGGCACGCGACGGTGAAGCCTGCTTCTGCGGGGCCGCTTCTGCTCTCGAGCTCTTTTGTGCGGAGGAAGAGGGTTCAAGACTCCTAAAGAAGCACAGCAGAACGGGAACGAGAGCCTCGGCTCCTGGCTGAGGGAGGGGGTCTCGGAGGCAGCTGAGCCCAGCTCGCGGACTCCTCGCAGAACAAAGAATGTCATGGCACTATTTACAGTTTTTTGAAAGTTTTATTTTTGATGTCTTTTTGGGTTGTTTTTTTTTTTTTTTTTTTTAATTTTCAGCATGAGAAACACTGTCTTACGATCAGCTGAATTTTATTATCCTCCCTTGGAAAATTCAAGGTGGGGAGAGGTAGAGAGAGAAGGGGACTCTCTAGAAAGATCACCTGCTCCAGGCCTTGTGGCAAGACTGTTCTTTGGTCCTCGCTGAGAGGGGCTGCAGCCCGAGAGCTGCTTGGAGGCAGGCCGAGCCGGGGTGGTGTGCAGCGACGTGGAATAACCCCTGGGGAGCGCGGAGCTCGGACCAGCCGGCAGCTGCACGGCTCCCCTGCTCTCTAGGGTTTGGTAGAGGAGTGCCAACCCGCGTCTCGGGCAGCTCAGCTTGGCAGCTGGATTTGCAGGGTGGCTCCTATATGCCTTCGAGTTCGGCCCGAGGAAGGAAGAGTGCTGGGAGCCGTTTGGATGTCGTGGAGCCTTCTGCCAAAGGGAATGGTGGCTGCTGCAGTGGGGGGCAAGGGCTGCTTCTCTGAGCCAACACTGGAAGATTTCGCTGACCCCCCCCCCCCCGTGCTAAGTGGAAGGAAGGTGGCGAAGCTGTTGCTGTGACTATGGCAGCAGGCCCTGGACCAAAGGTACTGGCTACAGTGATCTCAGTCTTGCAGAGCCGTGGGACGTGCACTTTTAGCCTTTCTCTGGCTGTCTCCAGAAGCTGTGAATGAAGTGGCTTTCTGTTGAGCTGTGAAGGATCTCGGTCGGGAGCTGCTGGGGCATTAAGAGGCATCTCGGGAGTGACTCGGAGCAAGAAGCCGATAACTGAGGGTTCTCCTGGAACGGCATCTGATCTCTGTGAGCTTGCTTGCTGCTTCCTCCTCTCCCTGGCGTGTCCCTGGAACCACAGCAGTTCAGAAACAGTAAAGCCAAGAGAGGTGGTAGCTCTTGCTGTGTTTCTGGGCTTGACGCTGGCTGAAATATCCCCCCTTACCCCTTCGAATCCGAATCTGCTGTTTCATCCGCTGCAGCAGCTGCGACGAGTTTGCATTCCCTGAAGTTTAAAGTTTGCCCAAAGTGATGCTGAGGAGTCTGGAGAAGCATCTTTCCTCCTCTGTTTAAACGAGCGAGTGCTCCTGCGCTCTCTCAGCCCCAGCGAAGGAAACGCTCCGTCCTGCGACAGCGTGGTCTGAAAATGTGACGCTGCACGTGGCCCGGGTCTCCGGCGCGGGGGTCGGTGCCCTGTGAGCTGGCTGCGGTCACTCAGGAGCTGCTGGGACTTCGGCCTTGCCCTGCAGGGTGATCTGTGTCCTTGAACGAGACGCAGTCGTGTGGATCTTGGAGCAGCCTGGGAAAAAAACCCTCCGATTGTCTGCCTCTGCCAAGCGCTGCTACGAAGGGTGCTAACAAATCCTGCCCTCCCTTTCTTCACCGTCACCTCTGGCCTCGGTTTTGGTCTTGGAGGAAAAGTTTGTTTGTTTGTTTGTTTTCAAAAAAGGATTTGGCTTCCAGATGAAACTAATAACTGAGCTTCAAAACCTGTAGAAATACCTCATCGGACACCACTCACTACTGACCTGGTGTTGTCGGGGCAGTGGTTATCAGGAAGGGGGAGCTGCCCCAAGACGTGCTGAACCAGCATATCCTGACCCGTGGTGAAACTGGAGCGAATCTTCTCTGCAGCTACTGTCCCCGCTCTGCACGGGCACCGGCGTTCAGCCCTCCGCAGCCGCCGCTGCGCCCCCTCCCCTCGGCCCTCGCGCCGAGTTCTCCTCAGCGGAGCCTGCCGAGACGCGCAGCTGCTCCAGCTGGAACGCCCAGCGCGTCGGGCGGCTGTCGGGGGGGGGGGGAGGAAAAAAGCGTCTGTCTGTCCTTGTGCGGGGGAAACCCGAATATCCCTGCCCCCTGGCCCTGCTGCATCTCAGCCGTCCGTGTGCTGGAGATTTAAATCTTCCAACGTATCCATATGCTGGAAAGGAAAACCTTCCCAAGAGCCCAGCCTGGTCTGACACCTGAAGTGTCCCGCTCTGCCAGCAGAGAACGGTGTCCCCGGTGCACGTGTCTCCTCTCAAGCTTCTCTCCAAAAAACAAAAAGACCCCCCGAGTCAAGGATACGATGGTGTGGGCTGGTGCGTGTGACGGCTCGTAGGATGTGGGAAATGGGGGAGCTGTGAGATTCCCCTCGCTGAAGCCGGGGAGAAGCCGGTCCTGTCCCTCGTGTGACGGTAGTGACGGCATTGTCACTCCTTCCTTCCCCCTTCTGGGGTGGAGAGGCGCAGGTTGGGTTTGGGAAGGGGAAGCGGCCAACCTGGAGAGCAGATCGGGGAAAATTGGGGCTGGCCGGGCCCGGGGGGGGTCGGTACAGAGCCTGTCCTGCCACCGCTGGGCTTGCCTGGGGTGAAAACACACGATCCTCCTCCACGGTGGGGCAGGAGAGATGTCCTGCACTGCTCCATCCCCTGTCCCTGCGGGGAGCTCCCTGTGTGCCCCCCCGAGCTCCTTGCGTACCCCTGAGGGGGGATGGGGTGGCTCTGTGGCTTTCGGAGCTGTCGAAGAAGCCGCCAGACTTTAGGGGCAATACTTGAATTCCGTGTATTTGGTCGGCTGTCACTGTCCTCGGGAGGACTTCTCCCAACAGCCTGCCGGTGCTTCTGCCGTTACTTGAACCCTGCGCAGGGCAGGGGCAGCCGAAATGTCGGAGGAAACGTGCTCTGGGGCGTTGGGTAGGGGATGGTGGGACACCAGCTGGTCACGCTGGTGTGTTTGGTGTCGGCTGAAGCTGCCCAAGACACCCCCCCCCATGTCGATCCGCAGGAGCGGCGGGGACAGCTCTGCCGTGGAGGTGGCAGATGCTCTTCAGCCTCCCCAGGGCCCTGCTCCACCTCTCCGTGCTCCAAGACAGGCAGGGGAGCTGGAGCGTGGTCAGTGCCAGCCTGCTGAGAGTGCTGGGTGAGATCCCAAGGTTAACTGCAGTTTACAGCCTCCTCTTGAAGTCCGTTTAAAATAAAGCTGTTCCTAGAGCTCCTCCACATCTAGGTGCAAGGGGAGGGAGGGACTTGATCTGCTGTTTGGGCGAGGAAAAGGTCCAGAGCGCTTGTTTCAGGGCTGGATGTGAGCGGAGCGAGCAGAGCTGCCCCTGCCGAGGGGGTGATGGTCTTGGTGGGCACGGGTGAGATCTCAAGGAGGTGGCTCGGTCCTGTCTTGCCCGTGAATCCCCATCCCCATTTAGGGAGGGACACCCAATGGTTGTGTCCTGCCTGGAATGGCTTTGTACGTTGGTTCTGGAGGGTGCTCTTGTCCTGCTGAGTTGGAACCTTTTTTTTTTTATAGCCTCCTTTGTCCAACCTTGAATTTTGCAGAGGTGGCTGCTGTCCTCCTCCCTCTGTCAGGGACCGGAGGCAGAGGAATGAAATGGACCGTAAAAACTACCAAAGCGCAGAAAATACCTGGGGAAAAGCTCCTTTTTCAGCTGGATGGGTGCAGCCTTCACCCGTGTGGTGTCGCTGGCTGTTGGCTCCGCGGGATCCCACGGCTCGGCGCGGGGCCCCCGCTCCTCCCCCCTGCAGCCCTGTCTCAAGGCGGGGAATGACCTGGCTCGCTCCTGCGGTGTGAGGTCCGGATAAGCCAGGACAGTTTCCTTGCGTGGAGGTTTTCACCTCAGCATCGACCTCCTTGGGGCCAGGAGAAGGGAGGGAAAAAGAAAAAAAAAAAAAAAAAAGAATCCTTGGCTTGGTTTGGTTGGGACCTGCTGCGGGCAGGGTGGGAACCACCTGAGCCGCTCGTGCGAGAGGGAATCGGTGGTTTTGAGAGCACCGGGCACGGGGGAGCTGACTTGTGTGGCCAGTTTTTAAACCCTAAAAGTGTTTTTAATAGGGACCTGAGTTATCCTGCGTGTGCCTGAGGGAGCACGTGGGTGCGGGGAGAGGTGCAGGGCCGTTGGGCAGGCTCTGCTGCGGGTGATGGTGGGGGCTGAAGTCTTGTCCGGGAGCATTTTGGGGGAGGAAAGCGCTGGAAAGCAGGGATTGCAAAAAGGAAGGGTCTTCCTGCTTCCAGGAGGAAGGGGACCGGCTGTTGTCCGTTGCTCTTCATGGCCGAAATCTCCTCTTTACCCTTAAAATGGACCATCAGGTCCGAGCCTGCCCCTTGGAGGGCTCCTCGGGGATCCAGGCACCCCCCTTGGCTTGCAGGGATGGAGGGGTTGATCGGTGTGCTCCCAGCACGCTCCCTTCCCCGGCCCCTCGCTCCTCATCCAGAGTCTTCCAGGTGAGACGGAGCAGGCGGGACCCCCCTGCTCCTCCCAAACCTCCCCCAGGCTTAACGGGGTCCCAGCGGCGCTGCCTCCGCCCGTGCCTCCAGCTGACAAGCACAACGGGTGCCCACCCCGGGGTGCTGCCCGCCCCAGCCAGGGCTTTACTCCGAAAATCGCTGGTGGGCAGCGAGTAACACTGGATCCGGACTTGCCTTTGGAGAAGGAAGGAGCAGATCCCGGCAGCTCCGAGCGCAGGACCTCGCGCTGCTCAGCGCCAGGACTGTTGAACCACCCTTGGGTAGAAATGCAGCTTTGCTTAATTTTACCTTTTTTTTTTTTCTTTTTTTTTTTTTTTCTTTTTTTTTTTTTTCTTTTTTTTTTTTTCTTTTTTTTTTTTTTCCTTTTTTGGTGTGTGCTTAATTTATTAAAATAGTTGCTGTATAATTTATTTTCGTAAACTATATTAAAAAGTTACTAAATGGTAAAAACAGACTTGCAGGCCAATCTTTCAGAAGAAGAAGAAAAAAAATGGTTTTGATATAAACACAACAAATGCACTTTTGGGTGCGTTTGGTTATTTTTGGGGGTGGGGAGGGGGAGCCTGGCTGTACCTGTGGGTTTGTCTGTATATATTGTATTAATAGGCATGTTTGGCCTCTCGTGTGGAGACGTTAGTAACTGCTGCAGGTCCTGTTGGGGAAGCTGGCGTGAAATTCCCGGGTTTTTTTGTTTGTTTGTTTGGGTTTTGTTTAATTTTTTTGTAAGTTGTCAGTGAGGGAGAGCTGACTTCTGTGTTTGTAACTCATTTCTATCGTCGTTTTGACCCATGGGGTTGGGTTGTTTTTTTTTTTCAGTTGGGGGGGGCGGGAAGGGATGAGAGCGGGGGTTTGAAATAAAAGAATTGGAAATTGTTTTATGTGCTGTCTCTTGTCCTGAACCGCTGACTTTTCTCCCGCCTCGGGGTCCACTTCCAGCATCCCTGTGGGGCAGGATGGGGACCCAAGGGCTGGAGATGCCCCCCTCCCCCCTCAGATCCAGCTCCTGCCCCCCCAATTTCACCTTGTCCCCCTTCCCCAGCCGCAGGAGCCACGTGCGGTGCCTTCCCCTGGGCCCGGGCGCTTTGAACGCCCCCGAGTTTGGCAGATCAAAGGCTGCGGAGCGACAGAATGGGGCTGAGGCGGGGGCTGCGTGGCCCCCCCCGGCCTGCTGGGGACGGGGGGCTCGCAGCCCTGGGGACCCTGCATCCCTCTTCTTCCTCCATCCCTGCTCCTGAGGTGATGAGGGGGTATTGGGAGGGGGGCAGTGGGGTGGGGGGACCCCATTCCTCCTGCCACGGTCCTGGCCCCAGGGTTGGGGTTTGCCCCAGTGCCCCAGCCATGGGCACAGTCCCCGGGCCAGGGCTCTGCGTGGGGACAAAGGCCCCATTGATGGGTCCAGACGGCTTCTCCAGGCGGGATCCGACATCTGGAGCCTCCTCCTGAATTTTTTTTCTCTGCTGATCCGAGCCCGGGGGCTGGAGCCGAGATGCCAACGGCCCCCTCCATCTCCTGCCCGCGGCCGGTGGACCCCGCGAGCTGGGTGTTCTGGGAGAGGAGGGGAGCGGGGAGGTTTTGGGGTTCGCCCAGCTATGTCTTGTCCTGAACCACTGGCTTCTTTTCCGCCGCCTCGGGGTCCGCTTCCAGCATCCTTGTGGGGGAGGATGGGGACCCAAGGGATGGAGATGCCCCCCCGCCCCGGGCAGGCTGTACCCCAGGACTCACCCTCGATGGGGAGGAGGCCGTGGGGAGCCACATGCCCAGGGCAGGGATGGGGCACCCCCTCGATGCCCCCCGCAGCCCCATAAAGCCCCTTTGTCCGGCCGCCTCCGAGCCGCCCTGGAAAAGCCCCAACATGGCTGCGCTGCGCAGAGCTTATTTTTAACATCTCATTAGCATCAGAAAGCAGCAAATTTCCCCGATCCCCAGCGAGGTTCGGAGCCCCCAGACAAAAGCCGCTTTCTTCCCACCCACGCTCCCTCCTCGCCTCCCCCCTGGCCCCTGGGGTGCTGCTGCAGCTGGGGGGGCGGCCAACCAGGACCCCCACCCAGCCCCGAGGGGTGCAGTGGTCTCAATGTGTGGGCTCAGGCGAGGTGGGGGGACCTGGGGGGGGGGGGCAGGTTGAGCATTGCTGGCTCCTGGTGCTGCCCACCCTGTGCCAGCTCCGAGCCTGGTGGGGTCCCCAGCTGGAAAAAGCCCGTTGGGGGGTCACTGCGCTGCTCCCCCACCCCTACCTTGGCCAGCCCTGCCTGAACTGTGAGGCTGGACCCACTCGGAGGTGGGGTACGGGGCATCCCGTCCCCCCAGTGTGGCACCAGCTTGGGGCTGAAGCCCGTCGAGGAGATGGGGTGGGTGGTCTGGCCCTCCTCATCCTCACTCGCCCCAATGTGCTGGGGCAAGAGCGGGAACGCAGAAAGGAAACTGAGGCACAGCCTAGGGCGGTGCAAAGGGAGGCAGAGCGGGGGGCCATGCCTGGGCAGCTGAGGCTGGGCGCGGGGCCGGGTGCTCCTGGCCGAGGCACGCAGGGTGCTGGCGGTGCCCCAGCGGGTCACTGGGCTGTGCTGGGCCTGGCACTGGTGCTGCCTCCGAGCTAATATTTACCCAGGCTGGAGGGCTTGGCCGCGGCGCCGGGAAATGCCACGGCCTTGCCAGGGGCCACGAACCCGCCGCTCGCAGGGAGAGGGCAGCCCGTGCTGCCCGCACGCCGCCCCGGTGCCACCCCATCCTTGGGCACAGCCACCGGCCCCAGTGCCCGTTGGACCTTTGGAGCCCCCCGGGAGCCTGCGGGAGAAGGGAGGTGGATGGACGGAGGGTTGGGGGAAGGAGGGAAGGAGGGTGGGTGATGAGGAGGGGGTGGGATGGAGGAGAGGGTGGGTGGGTGGGCAGATGGGAGGATGGGTAAAGGTTGGGGGGACAGGGGATGGATGGATGGATGGATGGATGGATGGATGGATGGATGGATGGATGGATGGATGGGGAGGAGGGTGTTGGAGGCTGGTGGAAGGATGAAGGGGTGAGGAGGGAGGGATGGATGGATGGATGGATGGATGGATGGATGGATGGATGGATGGGAAGCTGGCTGGTTGGAGGATGTGTGGATGGGCAGGAGAAAGGAAGGATGAGTGGGGATGGATGGATGGATGGAGGAAGGATGAATGGATGGATGTAGAGGAGGATGTTGGGGGCTGGATGGAAGGATGAAGGGGTGAGGAGGGAGGGAGGAATGGATGGATGGATGGATGGATGGATGGATGGATGGATGGATGGATGGAGAGGAGGATTTTGGGGGCTGGATGGAAGGATGAAAGGGTGAGGATGGATGGAGGGAGGGAGGGAGGGAGGGAGGGAGGGAGGATGGATGGATATGGACAGATGGACAGATGGATGGATGGATGGATGGAGAGGAGGATGTTGGGGGCTGGATGGAAGGATGAAGGGGTGAGGAGGGATGGAGGGACGGATGGAAGGAAGGCAGAAGGATGAGGAGTGGAAGGGGGTGTGAGGGAAAGGTGGGAGGCAGGATGCAGGGGTGTGATGGAAGGATGGCTGGAGGGAAGGATGGAGGAAGGGGGGGATGGAGGGGGATTAAGGGTGGAGGGGGAGGCCGGGGGGCGGGCGGAGGGGAGGGGAGGGCGGTGGCGGGGCCCCGGGTGGGGCCGGGCGCGGCCCCCTCCCGCCGCCGCTCACATGACGCCGCTCCCGGGATGCGCCGGGCGGCGCCGGGCGTGGGCGGCGGCGGCGGCGAGAGGCGGCGGCGGCGGCGGCAGCGGGGCCGCACCGGGGCGCGCCGGTTCCGCCACCGGCCCCGGGACCGGCCCATGGCCCGCGGCCGGCCCGCCTCGCCGGCGCCCTGAGCGGCCCCCATGGAGCAGGTAGGACCGGCACCGGCACCGGCACCGGCACCGGGGCCGCCGCGAACGGGAACGGGACGGGTCCAGCACCCGCGGGCGACGCGCCGTTGCGGAGCCCCGAGGCTGGGGAAAGCCTCGTACCGGGACCCCCGGCCGCCCCAGCCCCCCGGAGACCCCGCCCTGCTGCTAGGAGGGACCCCTCCTGCCACCCCCGTGCTCCCCACCTGCTGCTCGGGGACCCCCTTTTGCCTTCCCGGGTCCCCACCCACCTCCCCCAGGGCACACACCCCCCCCCCCCCCCCCGCTGTCCTGGCATCACCCCCCACATCACCCACCTGCTTCCCCGGCGTTGCCTGCGCCCCACCCCAGCGTCACCCACCAGCTACCCCCAGATCACCAACCTGGGACCCCCAGCATCACCCACCTGCGCCAACCAGGACCCCCCCACCGATGCCTGCCCGCTGCCGGGACGCACAGCCCTGGGGCTGAGCCCCTGCCCACCTCGGTCCCCCATGTCCCATCCCTGCCCCACCGATACCACCGGCTTGTAGCATGTGCGTGGGCACCCATGGGTGCTCGCCGTGCCCAGGTGCCTGCCCCAGGGGCGGTTTCTGGCCCCTCGCCCAACGTGGAGGGGACGGGTGGCCGGGAAGGGACGATCCCCGCTCTGCCACAGGTTTCCACCACAGCCCGACGTGTGTCTCACCCCGCTTGCTGTGAGCACTGGGATTTGGGGAAGGGGTTTCTGCTCAGGGAAGGGGCTGGAGCCACCACGGGGTATCTGCTGTGGGGTGTGGAAAAAATCTCGGGGGGGCTCGGATGAGGCTGTGTCTGTCTGTCTTTCCTCTGTCTCCCCGTCCTGTTATTCACCAGCCAACGCCTCCAGAAGCCATCCTGGCCAGCGTGCCCAGGCCAGGCTGTGATGTCCCACCCCGGTGCCCACCCGGAGCCGTGGGTGCTCTCTGTCCCCCCAGCTCCATGGCTCTGCGTGGACGGGACTCTCCCAGCTCAGCTCCCTGGGGCGGGGGGTTATTCCTCCCCTGAGCATCTCCCCCCCCCCCAACCCCACCACTGTGCGCCCAGGCGAGGGGTGCAGCCCCCTTCCTGCCGCCTCCGCGCCCCTCAGGCTTTGCCTCGCCTTTTCCCCACCTGCCCCATCCTTCTGCCTTGGCCCAAATCCGAGCGCAGGATTTAATGCCTTGGGCCCACCCTGGGGGCAGGAGGGTCTCGGGGGCTGCGCTGGGGGGGGGGGACACACACGACCAGGGCAGAGCCACCACTTTGGGCACGACACGTCCCCCAGCACGCGGCGACGTTTCGCTGCACGTTGGGGGCCGCGTGCTTGCGAACCCCCCCCCCCTCGCCTCGCCCCAACCCGGGGAAGGGCCGTGGCCGCGAGAGGCGGCGCAGCGAAGCGCGCGGGGACGCACGTAACGTGGGCGAGCACCAGCCAGAGCCTTCGCCAGCCTCGCCGGACCCCCCCCGGCAGCTGAAGCGGCGAAAGCCAACGTGGGGGGCTGCACGTGATGCCTTGACATCCCCCCCATCCACGGGTTGCGCGACCCGGGTCCGGGCATCCTCCTTGGGGGCTGCGACCACCGGTCCCTCCCGCACCCAAAGCGTGGCACGTCTCAGGGCTTGTTGCTTTCCCGCTGAGGGGAGAAAAAAAAAAAATATCCCCCCTCGCTCCCATCCAGCTGCAATGCAGAGGAGCTCCCGAGCAGCCCGCGCGCCTTCCCCGCCGCCCTCGTTGGCAGCGACGCCTTCGGAGGAGCCGTGGTAATTTTAGGCCGTGAGCGGCAGCAGGTTGGCATGTGCCTGCCGGCACCCGGCAGGATCCGGCAGCGGGGGCAGCCCTGGCCGCCCTCCCCAGTCCCGCTGCCGGCTGCGATGGGCCACAGCAGCCAGGGATGCAGGCAGCGAGGGGTCCCCAGGATACCCCAATTCCCAGCAGGATTTCAGCCCCTCCCTGATGTGGGATGAGCACGTAAGTCCGCGCCAGCCCCCTGCACACCCCCCCCCCCAGCTGTGCTGCCCTGCTTTGCTCTGCCTCGCTGGCGGGTTTCCTCGCCGCTCCCATCCCAGATCCCCCCGGCCTTGCTCTTGTTTATCCCCCGACAGACCCGCTGGCTGGCGGGCAGGGGAAGGAGGGGTTGGGGCCGTAACCCTTTCGTCTCGCCGCCGCCAGCTCAAAATGGCTTCGCGCCGCGGTGGCTGCCGAGAGGGGAGAGAAGCTCTTGGCCGGGAAGCATCTGCCTGGGGCTGGGAGGGTGCTGAGCCCCCGGGGGGTGTGCACCCCGGCTTTGCCACCCATGCTGCGTGAGACCCCCACCCAATGGCGCACCCAACGCTGGGTGTCCCTGTCCCCATTGCCCCACGGGCAGGGCACGGGGTCCCGCTCCGGCCTCGGAGAAGCTTTGGCCAAGCGGTGCTGCCCTCGTGCCCTGCCCCAAAGCCGCTGCCCTTCCGCCCGGCTCCGGCGCCCGGCTTTTGCTTTTCTTCGTTTTAATTTCTAGGATTAGGTTAAAACCCATCGCCCAGCTGGGATTCCCCTCTCGCTCCCTTTGTCTGCAGCGAGGAAGCGGCTCCGCAGGGAGCAGCAGCCCCGGGCGGGCGGGGGGCTCACGCTTGCCCAGCTCTGCTGCTCCGGCGGCCGGGATTTGGGCCAGGGTGGGGGCCGGGGGGGGGTGGTGGTGGTGGTGGTTGAGACGTGGTGGATCTGCTCTGCCAAAACCGAGCAGGGCTGGCAGCGAGGCGGGAGCCAGGGTGGTGATTTTCGGGTGGATGGTTACGGAATGGGGTGTGGGGCGAGCGGCGATGGCGGCTCCAGGCTCGGGGACGCCCTGCCAGGGTGGCGTGTGCCGTCCTGTCCCTGCATGTGGGGGACGGAGGAGCTGGGTGTCCCTTGGGGGGCTGCAAATGGGGTCTTGGTGCTGGGGTGGGGCCAGGGGAGACAAAGAGGGCTGGGAGGAGGGTGGGAGCATCCGCTGGCTGGGTGCATGAGGGCACCCCGCTCCTTGGGGACCCCTGTGGAAAAGCTGCCTCAGGAGTGGGGTGGGGGTTTGGGGGCTCTCTTTGAGCCCCCCCCTGACCATGTACCCCAGAATGGGGGTC
The DNA here is from genome assembly GCF_034619465.1 of Leptosomus discolor. Classification (NCBI taxonomy): domain Eukaryota; kingdom Metazoa; phylum Chordata; class Aves; order Leptosomiformes; family Leptosomidae; genus Leptosomus; species Leptosomus discolor. The sequence goes on from NC_141415.1 coordinate 6,555,646, forward strand.
ACCCCTTGCTGCAGATGGCTGCTTCTTCCTGACCTCATGCGAGGGTCCGTCCCTCTGTCCCTCACACGGGTTCAGGGCCACTACGGACAGTTCGGGTGGCATCACCTCCCCGGTGAGGGTGGCGCTGGGGAGGCCACGCAGGGACCCAGGAGTCCTGGGGTCCATGGCTGCGTCCTGCTGGCAATGGCTCTTCTGTGCTGGGCCCCTGGTTGGACCGTGGGGGCGCTGCCAGCGGGCGCTGCAGGCAGGATGTGACCCTGTGTCCCCTTGTGGGGGGACACAACAAAAAGGATCCCCAGGAGCAGCACTGCCCGCTGGAGGAGCGGTGGCCGGCGGGCACAGCCCGGGGGGAGGTCTCTGCTCCTTCCCATTGAGCAGCTGCCCGGGGAAGGGTGGATGTTGGTCGGGTCGGTCCTCGGTGCCAGACCTCGGTGCCTGGAAAGTCTCTCTGGAGAGAGGCTGCGGTGGCGCTGGCCGGGCTGGCATGTCCTGCCGTGGCCAGGCAGGGCGAGGGCGGCCGGGCAGGCAGAGGGCAGCCATCCAGCGCATCCCATCGGGACCTGGAGCTGCTCCGCTCCACCGCGGGCAGGAGGTGGCCCACGCAGCGGGGCTGGGGACGGAGGGACCCGCCGCAGGGCTTGAGGGGCGCTGAGCGTGGGCGGAGGGTGGCCGGAGACGGGGTGCGGGCGTCCGGCTGCGCCCTCGCGGGGAGGAAACATCCCGTCGCTCACATCCGACTGTTTGTTCCCTCCAGCTGCTGGGACGGTTCCCAAGGCCGAGGCAGGGGACAGCGGTGGTGGCAGCGCCATTCCTCTGGGTCCCCTTCGGGTGCTGGCACCCACACGTTTCCAGAGCGCAAGATCCCCCCATCCCACCGCCCTGGTTGCTGTGGGTGCTGTACCCCAGGGCGGCTGTTTTGGCCCCCCGAGATGCCCGGCTGTGCCGTCCACCCGTGGTTGTGTGCGTGAAGAGTGCGGAGGGCGAGCGGTGCCGCGGGAGCCGCTGGCGAGGAGAGACGTGCCCGTAAGGAGGATCAGGCCCTGCAGCTTCTCTCCAGCCCTGGGTTCCCGGTACTTCGGCGGCGGTGGCTGACGACTGGGTCGTTTATTTTTTCTGGTGGTGCTGAGGTTTCTCCGGGCACCTGGAGGAAGTCGTTGTTGACACAGACTTTCTTAATTGTGTCACGGAAAACTGGCGCTCGGCGGCTGGGTCCGCGCTGCGCGGCACGGGCTGGCACCCCCCGGGCGTGCGGGGCGGCGCGGGCAAACCTTGGGTGTGGGCAGGGAGAGGGCTGCTCAGGAGGGGCTTGGCGAATGGGTTGGGGTCGGCACCACCCTGGGTGGGGGGACATGGCGCGGATGTGCCGGAGCCCCTTGGCACGAACCCGGGCTGCGCCGTGTGTCCGGCGCTGGCGCGGCACGAGCCTGAGGTCGTGTGGTCCCGGTATCCTCCCGGCACCCTGGGGGGCTCTGTGGATTGATGCCTGCGAGCGGCCACCCCCCCACCGCTCACCCCGTTGCCCCACGCACTGAGCCCTGTCCCTGCTGGGACTGGGGTGAGGATGGTGACACCTGCCAGCGGTGGAAGAGCCATCTCGGGGTGCCACGGTGGGAGAATGGGAGACCATCCCGCTGTGCCCTGCCCCGAAACCCCCTTGGCTTCAACCCCCCTCTTGGGTTCAGCCCCCCGCCCTTTGGGTTCGGCCCCCCTTGGGTTCAGCCCTGTTGCTGCCTGGCCGAACCCCAGCTCCAGCCCCCGTGCTGCTGTGGCTGTCCGTGTGTCCCCGCGGGCTGTGGCCGTCGTTCCTCCCTGGTTTCCTGCGCCTCCTCCCGCTTTTCCCATCACGTGGGGCTCCGTTTCCCCTCCGGTGTCGCCCCCCGCCACCCCAGGGCTGGCACTGGGTCCCGGCCGTGCTGGCCCCGTGCCTTGGCTGAGCCCGCGGTGACTCAGGGCTCGTGCCACGGCGTCGCGGCAGCCTGCCGCCACCAAAGCGCCTTTGAGGTGCCATTTGCACCCCGAGACTCAGGTGTGGGAGTTAATTTAGTCGGTGGCTGCTTAATGACGGCTTCAGGATGCTCTTCTGTGGCCCAAGCGGCCTGAGCCGGGCCAGGCCCTGTCCGGCTGTCCCCGTCCCTCTGTCCGCCAGGCCAGGCTCCGTCCGCCTGTCCTGCTGTTTCCCGTCTTCGACGTTTCCTTTCCCTGTGGGTCTGTGTCAGCCTTTGTCCCTCCGTCAGCCCCAACCCGGGTGTTTCCGTCCCCGTGTCTGCCTGTGCCAGTCTCCGTCACTCCTGTCCCCCTGTCCTGGCGTTTCCTGTCCGTGTGTCCTTCCTCGCTTCTCCTCCCGCATCGCCTGGCCTCGGCCTCGCCCTCCCGGTCCCTGTCCGCCTGTCCCTGTCCTGCGATCCCTCTGCCCGCTCCCCCTGTGCCCATCCTGGTTGGTTCTGCTTGTGGTCCTTGTCCCTCTGTCCTGGCTTATCCTGTCCTGGGTGTCCCCTGCTCATCCCTGTCCTGGTCCCTCTGCGTCTCTTGCCTGGTGCGGGGCCCTGCGGGGATCTGCCCATCCCCGGGTGTCCCATCCGCATCCCTGTCCTGGGCCCTCTGTATCCCCTGCCCATCCCTGGGTGTCCCATCTTCATCCCTTTCCTGTTTTTTTGATGTCCCTTGCCTGGTCCTGGAGCCCGGGTGTCCCCTGCCCGTCCCTGGGCATCCCATACCTGTCCCTTGCCTGGTCCCTGGGGGTCCCCTACTCATCTCCAGCCCGATCCCGGTCCCCGGGTGTCCCTTGCCCGATCCCGGTCCCCGGGTGTCCCTTGCCCGATCCCGGTCCCCGGGTGTCCCTTGCCCATCCCGGTCCCCGGGTGTCCCCCGTCTGTCCCCGCTCTGGTCTCCGTCCTGGTGCTCCGCCGGTGCCGGTGCCGGTTCCAGTCCCGCCGGTGCCGGTGTCCGGCCGGTTCCGGTGGCCGCGGTCCCTCCCGCCGGGGCGGGCCGTGCCGTGCCGCGCCGTGCCGTGCCGTGCCGTGGTGTGCCGCGCCCCGCCCGCCGCCGCGGGCGCCCGGAGGAGGCGGAGCCGTAACCGGGGCCGGGGCCGGGGCTGGCCCAGCCCGAACCGAGCCGTGCCGAGCCGAGCCCAGCCGCACCGGATCGTGCGGAGCCGGGCCGAACCGAACCGGACCGTGCCTTACTGGGCTGGGCTGAGCCGGGCCGGACCGAGCCGAGCCGAGCCGAGCCGAGCCCGGCCGCCGCGCCCCGATGAATGGGATCGCCTTCTGCCTGGTCGGGATCCCGCCGTCCGCCCCCGCGGTGAGCGGCACTGGGGGATACTGGGTGGACTGGGGAGGCTGTGGGCTCTGCGGGGGGGGGCGGGGGGGGAGTAGGGACTGGGGGAACTGGGAGATACTGGGAGTGCGGGGAACTAGGGGTGCTGGCCGTGCAGGGCTGTGCGAGGAGCCGAGGCCCGGCAGCGGGGCTGGGCGATGCCGGGGGTCCTCGGGGCCCACGGGCACCCTGGGGGACGGGACCGGGACCGAGCCAGCACCCTGGGGTCGGCAGCAGCGGGGCTGGAGGGGTCTGGCCACCCATGCAGGGCTGCGTGCCATGGGCGACGGCGGCGGCTGCGGCGGCTCGTCCCCGGTGCCCAGCCAGGGTGGCGTCGTGGCAGGGCGGTGGGGCTGAGGCGCCTGGATGCGGCCACGGGGCTGGAGACGAGACCCTGGGGCTGGGCTTCCCCCGGGGACAAGACCCCCAAACACCCACTCGTGTTTCCTCCGAAACTCCCGGCTGGGTTGTCTCCTGGCGGGTCCGGCTGCTCCGTCCTCGCCAGCTCCATCCCCGCCGGCTCTCGGCACGGGGCTGGCAGCCACCCCCCGCGACGTGCCCATCGCCCCTCCAGGTCGTAGCCTGTCCCCACGTCTGGCTCCCCCAACTCCGAGCAGCCCCCCCATGTCCTCGCAGGTACTCGCAGCACCGCTGACCCACGCCGCGGGTGCTCCTCCCGTGGCGTGGGCATCGGCATCGCCCGGCGGTGCTGGACCGGAGGGTGCTGGGGCGATTCCCGTCCCCCCTGGGAGCACCGTGGTGCCAAGGAAGGCCACCCCAGCCGCCGGCTAAAACCCCATTTCCTGCCCATTTCATGCCAAATCTCAGTGGAGGGGTGGGGTGGGGTTGGGGACGGCGCTGGGGGACCTGGGGCCGGGGTCTGGTGACGGCGGGGGGCACGCCGGGGTAGCGCCCGGGCGGGGATGAGGGCTGCGGTGTCGGACTGGCACAACGCCTGCTACTTTGAGCAGAGGTTGCACGTCCTCGCCCCAGAGCTGAATTCGGCTTCTGTTCCTCAGTTCCTGGTTATTTGAACTCGGCTTCCTCGGCCCGGCGATGGGGCTAATAACCGGCCTCAAAGGATTAATTGGGGTGTGCGAAATGGTTCAGATATGAGGAGTGCTGCTCGTTGCAGCGGCTGAGCATTAATCATGGTTTCTCCTCAGATTCCTCCCTGCTTACTCCGTACCGCTGAGTGCTGGCATCTGGATTTTTTGGGGGGGTTGATGGGGCTTAAAGTCTCTTGAAATCTGCTCTTCTGCTGCATTTTGGGGGTGAAATGTGCCCCCCTGGAGCGTGGGGACTTTGCTCGGTGTTTACCTCTGGGTGACTTGGGGCACTGGGTGACTTGGGGTGGGGGGGAGTATTTAACCGCTGCTGCCTCTCCCCTGCGTGTCCGGGGAGGACGGTGGTGAAGGAAGGCGCTTTGCAATCCTCCAGCAAGGATTTTTGTGCTGTGTAAGCAGAAATCCTGCCCGATGGCCGCCCCCGGGGCTGCGTGGCAGGGGCTGTGCCCCACCGTCCCCAAGCCTTCGCCCAGCGGCTGCTGCCCTCGTCCCCGCTGCTGCCTTCGTCCCTATTGACCGGCGCTGCTCCGCAAATTGAGTTTCTTCATGTCTGTTGGTTGTTTTTTTTTTTTTTTTCTTTCTTTCTTTCTTTCTGAACCCTGAACTTGAAAGACAGGAAAAGCCTGTGCTCGGGGCTGCTGCCGCAATCCCGCCTTGCAAGCGTGAAACCTGGCACTGGCGCCAGGTTGGGGCACATGGCGTGATGCCACGCTGGGGTCCCGCTGGCCACATCGGGGTTTTCGGAGCCGTGTGTCCCCGGCCACGTGGAGGCCTCCGACCTCGCCACCGCTGCGGTTTTAACCTTGACGTGTATCATGCGCTGTGCCCGGCTGGCAGCTCTGGCACCCGTCTCTCGCACCGTGGGGGGACTGATGGGTGATGGGCAGCGTCCTGAACCCCCCGGGGCTGGCAGCACTGCCCGGGCGCTGTCAACTGCCAAGGAACCACCGCCGGGTGTTATTTAGGGCTCTGAGACTGTGCTCTCCGGGGGTTTGATGGTGCAAGTTTGGCAGGGGGGACGTCTGGTGACAGCTCTCGGTTTGGGGTTGGAGCGTGGGCGCTGCCTCGTGTGCCCCCCGTGGGGTGTGGATGCTGCTGGGGTGCGGGTGGGCGCTGCGTGAGCGGGTGCCGGGAGTGCTCGGCGCCGGGGCTTCTCCCTGATATGTGTGGAGCCACTTGCTGGGAGAAAACACGGAGGGATGGGAGGGATTGTCCTGGGAAGCCGCCGAGCCCTGGGGATGGCCTTTTATTCTCATTAAAGGGGAAAAAAAAAAAAAAAAAAGATTAGGTTTCAAGTCGGTGCCATCCCATTAATAAACCAAGTTTGTCTTCAGCAGGCAGCAAGACCTCATTTAAAAAGGAATGGAGATAGATGACCTATTTTAAGCTCTCAAGTTGGAAAATATCGACCTGGCTGCCTCTAGGCCGCGAGCGGCGGGGCCGGCTGCGCGAGCTGTGCCGTGCCGTGCCGTGCCGCCTGCTCCCAGAACCCGTCCGGCTTTCCAGGAGCCGGCCCGGCTTGGGATGCCCCAGGTGGCAAACCAGGGTGGCTGCTTGGAACCTGCCGCCGACCTCCTGGCCACGGCCCAGACGTCTCCGGCACTGGCTCACAGCACCCGAAGCGGCTGACTCCTTTTCCGCGGCTGCTTATCCCCAGGATTTCATTAAGTTTTCCCTAATTACCTTCCCGGGCCGCGCCACGGCAGCGAGCACACCTCCGCCGACGCTGCTGCGTGTCGCAAGAGCCGCGGTGTCGCGGTCCGGCAGGTCGGTGCCGCCGCCCCGGTGGGAATTGGGTTTGGTCACCGCCGTGCCAAGCCCTGGGGTCCCCAGCCCCTGGAGCCAGTTGATTTCCTGGGGTGGGAGGATGCTGGGATGGGGGCGGCGGGTCTGTCCCGCTCCCCAGGCGCGTTGGGAAGATGGGAGCTGGAGGGCAAAGCTGGAGCTGGGCTCTCCCCGGGGAAAAGAGGGCTTGAGAGTCATCGCAAAGCGGCTGAAATGAAACGCTGGTGACAGTGGGGACCGATCCTGCCGTCTCACCCCGGGGTGAGACCCGGGGGGGGGGGTCCCTTGCCCTGCGCCTGCGAGCGCTTCGCTTGCTTGAGGCCCCGTTGCAGCAGGAGGGAGCAGGGGCTGCCGTGAGCCGTGTCCAGCCCGGGGTGGGGAGTAGGATCCTGCCAGAATCCCTGAGCCCTGCCGCTGGCACAACTCCGGGGGGGGGCTGGGTCCCCCCTCGACTGACTCTGCCATCAGATACCCCCCATTCGGTGGCACCCCCCAGGGAAGCACCCCCAGACCTGCCGTTGCACACCCCGGGGTGCTGGCATGGGGGTGCCCACAGTTGCCGTGCCCAACCCCCCCCCCTTCTCCCCACACCAGCCACCCCGATGGCAACAGTGGGGCCCTTGATAGGACCGAGCGCGTGGGGCAGCCCCGGGGCGGGTGGGACAGAGCCCGGTGGCTGCGGGGGGGGACAATCGCTCTATTGTGGCACATAGTGGGCTCTTTTTCTGCCCTGCGAGGCGGGGGGCCGGGCTGCGGTGCCAGCGCTTTCGGGGTGAAGCGTGGTCCCCGCCGGGGCTGGCGGTGACTGGTGTGGCACCAGCGGCGGGATGCTGATGTCCCTGGGTGGTGGTGGTGGGGTGGGGTGGGGGGTACTGGTGGCTTGAGGAGGTGATGGAGGGGAGACAGGCTGGCCTTTTGGCTTGTGGATGTGCGTGGGCGGTGGAAAAAAAACGTTGGGCTGCTCCTAATCTCAGGAAAACACCGTCGGGTGTCAGTGCCAGGGCTGCGGCGGTGCTGCGGGAGCACGGCTGTCCCCAAAGCCATGTCCCCATGTGCTGTCCTCGCTCCCCTGGCCAGAGGGAGGATCAGGCCCCAGCTCAGCTCTTTATTTTCACCATCCAGCAAGGGATGCGGGTTTGGGCCCTTCTCCTGTGCATCCCCCCCATCCGAGCAGCGCCCACCCCTGCGCTCCCTCCCCAGCCCTCAGGCTGGCCCTTGTCCCCAGGCAGCACCCCGGGGACGTGCAAGGGGGTGCCCCCCAACGTGTCCGAGGGGTGCACGGCCACAGCCCCCACCCCGGGCCCCTGGCCTTGAGCGGGGCAGAGGCTGGAAGGAGCAGGCAGCCTTCCCCTGACCTCCCTGGGCAGGATTTTTCCGCCGTGGAGAAGCAGGAGCGGAGCGCAAGGTGCCTCTCGGAGCCGCCGGAGGAAATGGCTCATTGTTAGCCCTGCTGAAAAAAAAGAGACCCGAAAAATTGCAATAATGAGGCCAGCTTCTATTTGAGGGTTTCCATGGGAAAAACAGGAAACGGAATCCTGTTACTTTTCTAGGGCTTGCAGGCGATAACGCCGTTTTTAGGACAGGGCAGAGAATGAGGAGGAGGAGCTGGGGATGAAGGCAGCCCCGGCAGCGAGCCCGCTTGTTCCCGCTTCCTCGTGGGCTGGGAGATAAAACTCCTCCTCGGTATCGTTCTGGCTCGATGTTTCCCAGCCTCTCCAGTTGCTGGGGCCCATCGGGCAGGTCCTCGCTGAGCTCAGACCCGGTGTGGCTCCGGTGCGTGTCCCCAACCCTTGTCCCCACCTCGGAGCCACCTTCCCCGCTGGCACCGTGTGTTAACGATGAGCCGTGCGGGCTGGGGACCCGTGGGACCCGGAGTGGGGGACACAGAGGGAGCTGGCACAGGGGATGCCCTGAGGGAAGAGGCCACAGGGTTTCGGCGCAGGATGGTGGCACCGTGGGCGCCGCAGGGAGCCACTGCATTAACAGGGGATGTGGTGCCCCCAAAACCACCCCCGGCCATCGCGGCTGGCAGAGCTGCCCCGGGAGGTGTCCCTGTGAGCATCCCCCAGCCCCGTGGGTCTGTCCCCTGCGGGTGCCTCCGCTCTGGGGCCGGAGGTGCTGCGGTGGCTCTCGCAGGCAGAGCGTGGCGCCTGGTGTTTGGGAGGAGCTGGCAGCGTGGGCAGGCTCCCCGCGTACCCGCTCGCGTCGATGCGGTGGCATCAGCCTGCGTCGTGGCTACCGGCACGGCTGTAAACGGGGACGATCCTGGCCCAGCAACTCCACCAGGGATGCCAGCGGTGGTGGGGGCCAGCACAGGCAGAGCCGTGTGGTTGGGGAGAGCTGCAGCGGGCACCGGGGCTGGCAGCCTGGTGAGGAGAGGTCAGGAAAGGGGACAAAGCTCGTCCCCAAATTTCTCTCGATGTGGCACCAGTGACCTCTGGGCCGGGCGAGCCGGAGCCCTCCAGAGCTGCCACTTTGAGACACGGCAGGAATGAGAACCCCGCGGAGCTGGGGCTGGCGTCCCCGGTGCGGAGGCTGCCAGAAGGGAGCTCAGTTTGGTCACGATGCAGCCGGGAGGGGACGGAGCCAAGCGAGGACTCGGTGTGGGCTGACAAACGGGGCTGTGAAGGAGACGCTGTCAAGATAAAAATTTGTGTTGGGAAGGAACAAGGCGATTTCCTTCCCCACGTTAACACCCAAACCGGAGCGAGAGGAATGTCAGAGCGCCAGTTTGCGGCTCCTCCGGCCTCCTCGTCGCTCCGCTTCTCTTTGGCACTTGGCTTGGTGTCACCCGGGCTGTGTTGCTCCCCCTCCCGGCTGCTTCGGATGATGGGGATACAGGCGGGGGTCCCCAGCCAGGCAGCGGCTCTGGTGTAGGGTGGGATTTGGCAGCGGGTCAAGCCGTTCCCTTGGCAGCGCCCGTCCAGCTGCTCGGTGCTGCCAACCCAGCGTCTCCCGCGGGACCCCTGTCCTGTGCCGTCCCCGGGACTGGCTGTGAGGATGGGGACCCCTACGCTCACGCTCGAGCCGTGGGTTCTGGCAGCCTCTGCAGTTCCCCTGCGAGGTCCGCAGGGTTTGCCCGGGCCCAGCGACGTTGTGAGCGGCTCGGCGGGTGCTTGGGTGCTGCCGACAGCCGGGCGGTTGTGGAGCTGGTCGGGAAAAGGGGACAATGTCCACTCAGCGACTTAGTGGATGCTCAGAGCAAACCCAAAAGCCGCCCATGGGGGTTCCTGCCCTGCCTACGGATGGTGCATCCATCCCCATAAACCCCTCCCCAGGCTGGGACGTGGCACCGGTTTCCCTCCATCATTGAGGCGCTGCTGCCTCCTGCTCCCGTGTGGGATGTGCATCCGCTCCCCAGCGGCTCCCAGCCCACTCTCACTGGGGGATGCAGCAGTGCCGGAGCTGGAGCATCCCCGGGGGCAGGGAAGCATGCGCCGGCTGTGTGCAAGCGAGCAAGCAAGCACGCCCCCAAATCCCTGCTGAGCTGCAAAGCTCCTCAGCCCTGGTTTGGGTTAAAGAGAATTAAAATGCTTTCTCCTGTGGGGTGGTAATCCCAGAGGGTGGGGAACGGCCAGGCGGGCTGCCCGGCTGCTCCCAGCGTGGGTCATCGGGGTGCTGCCCCCCGTTCTCTCATCCTGCGAGCCAGGTCCTGCTGCTGGAGGATCCTCACCTCGCCCGAGGTGCGTGGGTGGGTGCAGGCAGCCCCCACCCACAGGGCAGCACCGGTGTTGGCTCCCTTTGGGGGGGCTGCCTCCCCAAATGTCACCTCAGCTGGCCCGGACCAAGGGGTGCAGGTGGGAACCCCCGTCCCCCCCTTCCCCACCGCAGGTGGGAGCAGGCAACGGCTTTGCCATATAAGGGCTGGAAATCGGTTATTGTCTCAACATGGCTTTCTCCTCCCTGAAAATCCTATTAAAACCTCATTTTTCTGACCCTAATCTCAGGGAAGGAGGGATTAGTGTTTGCCCCCCCTGGCCCCAGGCCCTGCGTGCTGGAGAAACCTCCTTCCCGCGCGGGAAGCGGTGCCGGAGGAGGGAGGTTGAGGCCGAGCCCAGCACGCCGTGGTGGCGGCAGGACCGGCAGCTGCCTGTCCCTCTGTCCTCTGTCCCTGCCCGAAGCGTGACGTTATCCTCGCTGGTGCCAGGGGTTGCGATGGCCCCGCTGGCAGGGACCCACGGCTGCAGCTGGTGGGGCCAGGACGTGGCGAGTGGGGTGGGGGGGGGTGTCACCCCCCAATTAGGACCACCGAGTCCATCCCAGGGGCGTCCGAGCAGGGTGGGAGAGCTCCGGGAGCAGCAGCAGGGCGACATCGGCGCAAAACACAGCGAACCCCCGCACCCCCCCCCCCGTAAAGATGGGGTGCTCCCTGCTGCCGGGGCAGGGGAGAGCAGAGGTGGGCAGTGGGCTGGGGCAGCGTCGCCGTTGCACAGCTCCTCCGTGCCTCAGTTTCCCAGCAGGTTTGGCCGGGGGGGTGCAGGCCGGGAGGCGATGGCGGCAGAGGGACCCGCAGCCCGTTGGCAGCGTGGGCACGTCGGGCGCGTGTCCCCACGCCTGCGCGCCTGCCCTGGCGCGCTGGCAGCGGCGGCGGTGCATGCCGGGACCGCGCTGCCTTCCCCCTTTGCTCCTGTTTGGCTGCGTATTTAGGACACTCCTGTGCAAAACACAAGTATTTTGGAAGGCGTCCAGGCGCGCTCGCATTCCTCGGGGTGGAATCTGCCCCCGCGAACGCCGCCTGACCTTTCCCGCTTTGGGCTGCGGGAACAATCCTGGGGCCCATCCTCCCCTCGACACCCACCCTGGGAGTTGGGGACCCTTTCTCCAGCTGGTCCCTGCACCACCCCCCCCCCCCCCCCCCCCTTTGCTCAGTGCTGCCAGGAAAGGTGGGAGCGGAGGTGGCAGGATCAGACCCGCCGTCCCCAGGGCAGCCGGTGCTGCTCCAGCTCCCCCGGGACCCCCGGCCGGAGCCAGCCCACTGCGGCTCCTTGCTCTTTCCCCCCTTTCAGCTGGAAAACGAAGCCCCCCCCGGGCTCTGCTCGCACCGACAGCTGTGTCAGCCCCGTCTCGCTGCCCTGGCCGGGCAGCTCTGCCTGCTGGGACACGCCAGCAGCTCTGCAGGCTGCCTGTCCCCAGGCTGGCGGGGAGGGACGCGGGGCTGCCCCCGGGGTGGCTCCCATGGGAGACCCCTGGCCCACGCACCGGGTGACATCGGGGTAGCCAGGGGAGGAAGGCGATGGCAGGGATTTGGCTCCCGTATTTCTCCGTCTCAGTTTCTCCCTGGGCTGTTGGTGCGGGGACACCAGGACGGTGTCGCGGGGTGCACTAGGGGTGTGCAGCCGGGTCCCTGGGGACACGGCTGCCACCAAGCCAGTCAAACCAGCCCCCCCCGGCGAGGCTCAGGGCAGGCGCTGGGGCTGTTTTGGGGCAGAGCCTTGGCACCGTGGGGACGTGCCGCACAGCACCGCGCCGCCAGCGTGCAGGGGGTCCGTGTGCCATTGCACCCCGGGGACTGGCTCCTCGCTGGTGTCCAGTGCCAGCCCGGCTGGTGGCTGCGGGACCGTGGCATCGTAGTGGCGAGCTGGTGCTGCTGATGGGGTGGAGGGGGAGCAGAGGAGAGGAGGGGGCCACAGCGAGCGGGGCGGCTGGCCCTGTGGCTGCGGGCTGCAATCCCAGCAATGCCCGGCATTTCCCCGGCGTGGCCGCACGTGCCTCTCCTCGGCCTCCAGCACGGCAGGAATGCGACGTGGGACCCCCTCGTGTGGGGACAGGGACAGGCAACGTGGGGGGAGGCAGGGCAGGGGGACGCTGCCCACCCACAGCCTTTGCCCAGGTTGGGTGTCCGTGGGCACCGGGCTCACCAAGGTGCTGCTGGTTTCCTTATTCCTCCTGTGTTTTGGCCACCGCGGTGGAGAGCGGCTTGGAGGGGGGACACACACAGAGGGGGTGCAGGAGTGGCCTGGGGAGGGGTGATTTGTCCCCATGGAGCAGCAGGAGCTCCCGGGCACCAGTGGCGAGGGTGGTTTGTCATCCCTGCCTGTGGGCTCAGCGCTGGGGAGTCAGGATTGAACTGTGGGGGCTGGTGGCTCCATGCCTGGGGGACAACAGGGACCTGCCGTGCCTACAGCCCTGGGTTTCCCCTGAAATGGGAGATGGGGCTGGGAGGGGGGGGCTCTTGGTTCTGCTCCTGGTGGGAAGTGTCCTTGGAGGCACTGCCCTTTGCCACAGGCGCTGAGCAGGGGGGTCTGGGGGCTGTGTCGGTGCCCAGGGGGCCTTGTCAGTCCCCAAGGGGCTGTGTCGGTCCCCAGGGTGCTACGTCGGTCCCGGGGGTGCTGCGCCAGCAGAGCCTGGGGCTGAATACGTGTCTCTGCTGCATGGGCTCTGCTGGGTACTGGGGACAGAGAGGGGACCAGGGGTGTCTCAGAGCCCCCAGTGGCTCCCCCCTCGCAGAGCCCGGCGGCAGCTGACTGAGAAGGGGGGACACTTGCCACACCCGCGGGCCGTCCCCCTCCCTGTCCCCAGCATCGCCCGGTGCCCTGTGGAAAGCGAGCGAAGGAAGGAAGGAAGGGGCCGGGAGGAGGGAGAGGAGGAAGCGGGGAGGGTGGGATGCTGCCCAGGGTGATGGAGGAAGAAGGGGGCGGATTAAAAAAAAAAAAAAAAAAAAAAAAAGAAGAAGAAGACAGAAATCAAAAAGAGAAAGTCTGGGCAAAGTGACACCGCAGGCGGTGGGGGCTGGCTCGGCGCGGGGGGCGGTGGGCTGGGCACACTGATCCCTGCCAGCAGCTGGAGCCCCAGCTCGCCAGCCCAGCCGGGACGTGTGGCCGCCCGCCTTCCATCCCTCCCGCCCTCCGTCCATCCCTCCATCCCACCCTCCGTCCCTCCGTCCGTCCGTCCGTCCGTCCGTCCATCGCTGCGCAGCACGGGTGGTTGGGTGGGGGCCGGCTGCCGCCTCGTCGCGCCGGGGCTGTCTTGCTCGCAGGGGGTGTGAGCGAGCGAGCGAGCGAGCGTGCGGGTGTGCATGCAGCATCGCCGGGCTGGCAGCACCGCACGTCGCCCCAGCCGTGCGAGACGTTGCCGCCGGCCCCCACCGCCCCGCTGCCCAACTCGGGGGCCGAAGCCGGTGAAGAAGGCGGTGAGCCCATGGCCGTGCCGGCCGCCGGCTGAACGCTCCCGCGGCTGCACCTCTCCCGTCGAAGCCAGGCCTGGACTGCGGCCGCATGGTGGAAGAGAGCGTGGGTGGAGGGCAACGGGGGTCCCGGCGGGGGCTGCGGGGCACCCCCCGGCCCCCAGCAGCCCCCAGCCCCGTGACGGTGGTGAGCAAAGGGCTGTGGAGCGTGGAGCGAGCCGGTAAGGGCTGGCGCTTCGAGCGTGCCGTCGGGGTGGACTGCAGCTCGCCCGAGCCCCGCTGCATCTGGCTGAGCAGCCTGCGCCGATACGCCGCCGCCCCAGAGCGCTGCTGGCCCCCAGCCCCCCGACCCAGCCGGGGGCCCCCCTGGACCGACAAGTGCCGCCGGGTGAGAACCGTGTGCCGGAGACGGCGGGTGTTGCGCCTCGTTTGGGTGAGGGGGGGGGGATGAGGGGAGAGCAGGGGATGGGGGGTGTCCCCTGGTGCAAGGGGGCTGGTGGAGCTGGGGGGGGGGGTGTGGATGGGGCAGTGCGGGGGCTGTCAGAGCTTCTGGGCAGCGGCGCGTCCCCTTTGTCCCCTCCTGCGCTGGAGGAAGGGCTGGGGTCAGGGTTGGGGGTCCGGACTCCTGCCCTACCGGTGGCCACAAAGGACAGGGCTGTGCCCGGGGGGGGTTTTACTCCTGTTGCCCTGCTCGCCATGTCCAGGAGGGGGGGACACGGATCGTGCCCCCCAGGACGCAGGGAAAACACTCCTTTGTTCTGCAGGGCTGGGACAGCAGCGGGAGCTGCCTTGTCCCATCGTGTCCCCATGGGGGGAGCGAGGTGGCACGGTGACATGGGGTATGGTGACACCTGTGCTGGGGGCGGGGGGGGCAAGGGACCTCGCAGGCATTAGGGCTGTCTGGGTGCAGGGGTTTGGAGGGGGGGGGGGGGGCAGCGTGCCCAGCCCTGGGCTGTCACAGCCGCTGGCACAAGCCGTCCTTGCCAGGAGCAAGGGGCTCCCCCCGTGTCCTCGCTGCCCCGTGGGATGGGGGTTTGGGGGAGCCGGGCGAACGCGTAGGAGGCAGCTGGTGGGAGCCCAGCAGAAACCGCTGGGCTGAGGTTAAAATAAAGCTAAAAAAGACGGGAGGTAACTGGCCCTCTGCGGGGAACGGGGACGGGACGCTGAGGACAAATGGCTGAGGTGACAAATCAGGTGTCAACCCCACTGCTGGGATGGGGGGGGGGGGGGAGCTGGAGCATTTGCGGGGCCACAAACCAGCGTGGGGGATGTCTAAGCCCACAGCTTTGCAGCCCTCCCCCCCCCCCAAAAAAAGCGCCAAGCCAGGGTGGGTGAAGAGGAAAACTGAGGCACAGCGGTCTGGGATGGTTTGCTCTGCCCGTCCCGGTGCAGGTATCTCCTTTTGCTCGGTTTTAAGGCTGGATGGAGGCTCACAGGATCAGGTTTGGGGGGGCCACTGCTGCTGTAATGGGTACAACCAGAGCTGGGGACGTGTCCCTGTGTCACGGGCGTGCCGGAGCCGTGGCCACGGCTCCGGCACGCCCGTGACACAGGGACACGTCCCCATCCCTGCGGGTTGGTGCTGCCGTTGGTGTCTCCACCGATCCTACCCTCTCCGAGGCTTGTCTGTGCCGGTTAAAATCAGCAGGGCACATTCAGCTGTCAGCTTAAAAATAATCCGGCGAGCCGGCGGCCGACACAATGGAGGGCGCAGATGGGGACAGGCGCCGCGCCGGGATGCTCGTGGCCCCGTGCTGAAGGGATGGGGGTCCCAGCGGGACTGTGGGGCGCCCGTTGCCATCTGGTTTTTGGGTCACCGGTTGGGGCATGGTGCAGGGAGGCCTTGGGGGCTCGTGGGGAGCTTTGCCCCCTGTATGGTGCTGGTAGAGGCGGGGGGGGGGGGGGGGGGGTTCTGGCTCTTCTATAGCAGGGTTTGGTGCGTTGCGGGTCTATATTTTGGGGTATCTGTGGCGTCCACAAGCACCCGAAGTCTTTGTACCCCCAAGTTTGCTCCCGTGGTGATGGAGCAGGTCCACGGGGGCTGTGCCAGGGCGATGCCTCGTGGGCTGCAGCGCCAGAGCCGTGTGCTCACCACGGGGACCCTATCCCCAAGGGGGACGGGACCCCCAGCGCCGCCGGCAGCCGGGCTCCATGCGGGACGTGCCGGCACAGGGGGTGCAGCTTGGCCCCGCCGTCGCATTCCCCCACCGGCAGCGAAAAGGCCCACTCAGCACAGGCGCAGACAAAGGCTTTTTGTGCCTCGTCCCTTTGTGCGTCCCTCTCCTCTCCCCTCCCCGCTCCCCAGCCACCGCTTCAACCGAGACAGCGCCTGAATTTTAACACCCTCGCCCCGGGATGGCCTGACTCGGGCTGCCGCAGTGGGAAAGGAGACGGCACTTGGGCAGGACCCCGGTGGATCCCCTCTTGCCCGGCTGCTGCTGCTCTGCCTGTCCCTACCCGCTCCCAGGTTGCCGATTTCTCCGGTTTTGGTGAAGCTTGGTGCTGCCGGGGCATCGGGCAGGGCCCTCGGCTCCCTTCAGCCGTGAGGCTGCTCCTGCCTCGGCAGGGCTGGTGGTTCCACACCCAGATGTGCAGCCACGGAGAGCAACAACGTCCCTCGCCGGGGCTGTGCTAAACCCTCCCGCACTCAGCCAAGGGGTCAGGACTCCTCCTGCCTCTCCAAACTCCCTCCCCGGGTGCCAGGCGAGATGCCCACGGCTGCTCCGGCTCTGCCGCAGCCCCGTTCCCCCTCCTGACACCGGCACCGGGGGGGGGGCTGCGGGATGGAGCCGTGTCCCTCTTGGCCCCGTCTGCTGTTCCAAGCAATGTCCCCTGCCAGAGCCCGACACGGTGCCAGGTCCCTGCCCCGTCTCGGGAAACATCACTCATCCATCAGCTCTTTCCGCCTTGCCCGAGGTTGTTACCGTGGCGTCATCGGAAGGGGACCTTTTGTCCCAAACTGCCCCATCCGCCCCCGTCTCTCGTCCTGGGTCCCATCCAGACCCCCAGGACCAGCTCGTTCCTCCCCACCATGCTTTTTTGTTTATCCCTTTCCATGCACCTTTCCCCAAAAGGTCCCGTGCGAGGCCTCTGGGGGGATGCTGGTGGGGTGGTCTCTGGGGGGGCTGGAATTTGGCTGGGAGTAGGGAGGGGGTTCCTAGGAGTGGGGCAGCTTTTTGGGCAGATCCCAGCCCCCAGCACAGGGCTTTGGGTGGGCAGGTGTGGGGGGGGCCACTGCCTGCACACCCCCCCACACACCCCACACCCCCCCAGAAGTGACATCTTCATCCTCGTCCCCTACAGCCAACGTCGGGCCGGAGAGATGGGGCGTCCCCGAATGCCAACGCGCCCCCAGAGGGACCCTTCCCCTGGGTGGGCCCGAAGACGGTGGTGCTGCGGAAGAGCTCGCAGGGGGGTTTTGGTTTCACCCTCCGCCACTTCATTGTCTACCCCCCAGAGTCGGCGGTGCACTCCACCACTAAGGTAGGGCTGGGAGCTACTGGGGGGACTGGGCTGGGCTGGGCAGGGCCACAGGGACCCCCGGGGCTGCTGGAGCGGGGCTCTGAGGTGCCGTGGTTGGGTGCAGGATGTTTGTCTATGGGCTGGGAGTGGGCAGGGGGGTTCTGGGGAGCTGCGGACCAGACCATCCATCGCCTGCTTTGTTGGGGTACCCAGGGCTGCCCCCCTCCATGGGTGCCTCTGGGCTGGAGGAGCCCACGGAGCTGCTGGGAGATGTGCTCTGAGCGAGCAGGGAGTCGACAGCATCTCTGGAGACGTCCCTGAGCCTTTTGGTGGGGGACACGGATGTCTGCGGGACCGGAGAGAATCCCTCAGCTCCGAACAGTGGCTCTGGCATCCCCGGGAGCAGCAGGAAAAAGCACCTCGGAGCTCCTGAGGCCAGGGAGAGGCTCGGCACAGCGGGATGTCGCTCGAGCCGAAGCGAACCTCGCATGGCCACCACGAAGCTGAGCCTGGGAGCAGGCGATTCAAAGGATCCTGTTTGAGCCCTTCATCACAACCCTCCTCCTCCTTCTCTGACCAGCATCAGCTTGTCCCCTCGGGCACCCGGGTCCTCGCCCGGCGATGGGCGCATGCCCAGCCCCACCGGTACTCGCCACCGCAGATTTTTGGCTCCCAGTTTCCAGGCTGTCAGCAGGAGGTTTTGGGCTGGATCTGCCCCGGGACCTGGTGGCCACGGTTGCATCTTGGCTCAGCTGCAGCCCGGACCCTTCCCTGGTGCTGCCTTTTGGGGGGAAGCAACCCCCCAGGCTGGCCATCGCCTCCTGCACCCTCTGAGCCGCTGAGAAGCCCCGATCCGGGCAGCACCTTTCCCCTCCAGAAGGGACCCTGCGAAACCACCCAGCAGCTTCCAGCATGGACCATGCCCTCTGCACCCAAAGGTGATGAGCCAGCTCTCCTGCTGTCCCAGCTCCAAGCCCCTGGCGTTTGAAATCCCAGTTTTCTGCAGCAGCAGCTTCCTGGGAGAAGCATCTGGGCACCACATGGTCCATTGTAGCCTTTTTCCCTGCTCTGGAGTGGGCAGACCTGGATGCTCCCACCACTCCTGGAGCTCTGTAGCTGCCCACAGCCCCACGGCTCCAGCTGCCCCACGGCTCCGGCTGCCCCATGGGCTGGCATGGGCTGCCTTGTCCCCAGCGGGCAGGGAACTGCAGTGGGAAGTGAGTCACAGGGTGGGGGAGAAGCAACTCACCGGAGCCCCCGCTCGGCATCCTCCATCACAGCGCCTTTTCCCAGGCTCCTGATTCTGCTTTCCCAAATCCTTCCTGCCTGCACTTTCCTGCCTGCACTGGGAGCACGGACCTGACCCGTCTCCACCAGCATCACCCTGCAAAGGAGCTTTTCGTCGTGGGGGTGGCCTGAACCTGCTCCGAACTGACCCGCTCACTTCCAACTCTCCACCGTCGCTAAGACATCCCCCAAGAGCGAGGGACTGATCCTGCCCCGTGGCGTTGGGCACCAAGGGCTGAGCCCTGCCAGGGCGGGAGCACACAGGGCTGCGTGGGAAGGAGCCAGATCAGCCCCGGGAGGTGGGGATGCTCTTGGAAAAAGGCTGGGAATAGCTCCCGGCACCCGTCTGAGCCGAAGCCGGCGCTCCTGGGCCGGCGGGGCAGGGTGCGGTGCGGCTGGCTCAGCACCCACGGGTGCCGGCGGGCAGCCAGGTCCGGGGGCTGAGTTTCGGTGGGGTTGACTCAGCAGGGAGGGTGACGGTAGAGCTGCGTTCACCCGTGCCCTATTTCGGCACCACCGCACCCAACCTCAGCCCCAGCCCTGGGGCTGCCCCGGGGGCCGGGAAGGGCTCCGGGTGCTGCAGGGTGAGGAGCGGCAGGGAGAGGGGTGAGTCTGTGCCTCCAGGGGCCCTCGGTGGCGCCGCGGTCCTGCCGTGGCACCGTGGCAGCCACTCGGTGCGTGGGCAGTGGTGCCGAGTGGGTGCCGAGGCCGTGGGATGCGGCTTTTCCTTCCCACCGTGCGATGGGCACGGTGGGGAGATGCCTCCAGCCTCCTCCTCGCTGGCAATGTCCCCCGCCCCGTCGCACTGGGATGGAGACTGGTCCCATCCCAGCACCCCGGAGGGACCTGCCTGCCCTGGGGACATCGGGCCTGGGTCCCCCCTGCCCTGCACCGGCTGGGGGCTGGGGACAGAGCTGCGGCTGGCGAAGCCTCTTGGCTGGAGCACTTGGATCTGGCACTTGCGGAGCAAGACATCCCCTTCCAGGTGCCTGGGTCCCTCCTCGGGACCCACGCGTGGGGCTCAGCAGCCTGGGGGTGTCGCCAGCCCCGTGGCAGGGCTGAGGGCTCAGCAGTGTGGGTGCAACCCCACGTGGGTGCCGGCACCCTGTGCCCTGCCCCAGCTTGGGCACCCTCCCGGCCGGCGTGGCTCTCCACACGGGGGTCCCCACGGGAGGATGGGATGAGCGAGAAGGGCAGGAGCCCACGGATGCATTTCCCACCCCAAGGGACAGAGCCACGTGGCTCCCAGTGCTGTCCCTTGCCTGTGGCTGGGAAGGGGGTGCCGCGACCCCTCTGCCACCCCCTCTGCAATCCCCACCTGGCAGCCTGCCCCCCACGCAGCAGAAGGCTGCAGAGATGCTCCCCCATTGCCCTGGGGACACGCTCCCCCCCCCCCTCCACCACCGCCAAATAATTGCAGGGCTAAATATAGCCCCGCTGGCGGCCGGTGCCCCTCTGAGGACGCCTGCGCAAAGCTGTCCCCTTCCCGGGGGTCCCTGCCTCTGGGACCCACTGCCTGGCTGCTGCGGTGGCCTGGGTGCCGGGGGGCACCTCCATCGCTGCCCTGGGACCCCACCGCGGGGAGGGCTCGGGCTCTCCCCGGCCAGGCTCGGTGACCCAGAAGCAGGGTGAGATGCCACCATAGGCTGGCTGGGGCCCTTCCTGCTCCCCTGCCCTAAAAGCAGCCCCTTCCCCAGCAGCTGGGTACGGGGGGCTGCGGCGGGTCCCGCTCCCTGCCCGCCGGCGGGGCTGCGCGGGCGGCCGGGCCGGATCCGGTGTCAGGAGGTAATTTTAGCCGGCGGCGGCGGAGGGCAAGAGGGACGCGGAGGTCCCACGAGGGGCTTTGTGGGGCTGGCACCCCTCTGGTCCCCTCCTGGTGTCCCCCCCCTCATCGTGGCTGCCCTGGCTTGGCCACCAAATAAGTGTTTTTCTCTTCTCTCGGCAGGAGGAGGAGAACGGGAACCGAGCAGGTGAGCACCGGCGCTGTGCCGCTGTGGGGACCCCCCCCACACACACACAGGGGGATGTCACCGCCCGGACGGGTGGGCGCAGGGGTCTGGGGGACACGTGGCCGTCACAGGTTGCAGCGGGCGATGCAGCCCTAAGTATCGGCCGGCGGTGAAGCGGCGCGGTGCTTTGGTGGCAGCTCGGTGGCACTTGGTGTGGCAGACGGGCTCGGTGTCCCCAAAGCCCTTGGGAGGCTCGCTGGCCCAGGCGCTCCATCCCGAAGCCGGAGGGGCTGTGGCGTGGCCAGCATCGGTCCCCGCGGCGGGTGGCTCGGGCGAGTGCGGGGTGTTTGGGGACGGGGACACGGCCCTGGTCTCCTCCTGGAGGCTGAGGGTGATGTGAGCGAATGTGAAGGCGTCAGAACGGATCGGCGTGCCGGCGGGGTGACGAGGCACCGGGGCTGCGCTGCCCAGGGAGCTGGTGCAGGCAGCGGTACCCAGACCTGGCACCCAGCACCCGTCGGGGCTGCGGGGGGGGACACACACACTGGCCTCGCTCCGGGCGGTCCCCGGGGGGGATTCAGCATCCCTTGTCATCCCCGTCCCTCTGCCGCCGCCCCAGCCCATCCGCCCTCCGGTTTCTTGCAGCACCCGGTGGCTTTTGCTCTTGCAAAAGGGGGAACAGCCCCGGCTGGGGGAGATGGGTGCTGGGGGGGCTGCCTCGAGAGCGGGGCTTCGCCCAGGGCAGGACCTGTGGTCTGCAGGTCCCCGGTGCAGGCAGCGCTGCCGCGTGTCGGTTTGGGGAGGCGAGGAGGGTACCGCAAGGGGCCAAACACACTCCTTGCCATGGGGTGGGTCCGGCCGTGCCGGCAGCTCCCTGACTCTCTGTCCCTGGGGAGCAGGTCCCCCCCGGAGCCGCCTGGAGCCCATGGACACCATCTTTGTGAAGAACGTGCGGGAGGACGGGCCGGCACACCAGGCTGGGCTGCGTACTGGTGAGCGGGGGACACGTGGGGCTGCCGGGCTGGGAGGGTCTCAGAGCCGGGGATGGCTCCAGGCTACTCGTGGGGTGCACAGGATGCTCTGCGTCCTCTGCTGGGGGCCTTTTTGCTTATTTTGCTCTTTTTCTTGCATCCCTTCTCCCTCCTCCCTGGTGCTGCAGGGGCTCTGCTCTCTTGTCCCTGGCCTGGGATGCTCAGAGCAGGTCCCCATGGGTTAAGCCGCGTTTGGGGTCCCCACGGCTCCCCTTGCCACACGGGACCTGGCTCTACCCCTGGCAAAAGCCCTGGGCATGTTCAAACCCTGCTGTGAGTGACCATGGGGACAGCCAAGTGCCACCACCTCCCCACTCACTTGCGGTGACACTGTCTTCTCCCCACCTGCTCTGCAGGGGACCGGCTGGTCAAGGTGAACGGGGAGAGCATCATCGGGAAAACCTACTCGCAGGTCATCGCCCTGATCCAGAACAGGTGAGTCCCCTTCCCGGGGCTGGGAGGAGCACAGGGGTGGACAGAGCTGGGGAGATGACATGAAGGGGACATCATCGGAGCAGGCATTGTCCCCCTGGGTGTCACCGGGGTGGGTGGGAGCCATGAGTCACTTGGGCACCCGCAAGCAGTGACAGTGCAGGGGACCAGGGACTGGCAGCGGGGTGCTGTGACCATCACGTGGGGACGGGGACGTTCATCTCCTCGTGGGGGATCCGGCCGAGTGTGAGATTGGCCTCGCTGGGGGCAGGCGGGGACCGGCACCAGCCAGCCTGACCACTCTGTCCCCTCTCCCCCCCAGTGACGATGTGCTGGAGCTCTCCATCATGCCCAAGGACGAGGACATCCTCCAGCTGGTGAGTTTGCCGGGCGGCTTCCAGGGACCGGGTGGGTCCCAGGGCTCGGTTCCCTGGCATGGCATTCCCACGCTGGGCCGGCGTTCCCACCTCACCAAACCTGAGGGGCTGGTCTGTCCCTGCCCGTGCTCCTCCTGCCCCTTGGGTGGGGGTGGCCAAACGCCCTTATCTTGCTGGGGACACGTGGGGACACTTGGGGACAGGGCCCCGCCAGCATCCCTGGAGGAGCAATGGGTGCAGAAAGGAAGGTACCAGGGGGTCTGAGGCAGGAAGGATGGGAGACGTGGCCCCTGGCTTTTTTGGGGGTGCATCCTTGGGCATAGCTGGAGGGTGAGTTGCCCAGGGTCTGGCTTATCCTTGGAGAACCCCAGGCGGCTCTGCTGTCAATGTGCTGGGGTCTGGGGACAGCGGTGGCCCCCGACGGGGTGGCCTGAGCCAAGGGGTGCGTGTAGGGCTTTGCCTGGTGCTCCTCCGGTCCCGGCTGCCTCCCGGGGCTCTCCTGGCCATGCTGCTGCCGAAGCTGCTGGCACCCACCCCAGGCTTGGCTATTTGGTGCTTGGTCCCAGCCTGGGGGGCACACTCCCCTTGGGCTGGAGGGGGGTGTCTTACAGCCTTGGCGAGGGGAGGGGGGTCTCATGTTGGTGCCTGCCCTGGGCTCTGAGGATCCCCTGGGCATGGAGTCAGAGGTGCTTGTGAAAAGTGAGAAGGGAGAGCCGGGCCTGGCCAGCCGTGCCGGGGTATTTTAGGAAGGAGAGGAGGGGAGGGCGGCCGGGCGCTGCGTGGCGGTGGGGAGAGCCGAAGGGCTGGTGTGGGCGGCAGCGTTGCTCGGTGCTGGGGGGGTGGGGGGGCCCGTGGGAAAGTGGGACTGGATGGGGGGGGGCTGCCGCCAGCCCTGCTCAGCTGGCCGCGACGGGGAGGTTTGCTTGTGGGTTGGGGTGTGTGTCCCCCCCCATCCTCCCCCACCCTGACCCCCCCCATCCATCCCCCCCGCAGGCGTATTCGCAGGATGCCTACCTGAAGGGCAACGAGCCGTACTCTGGCGGGGCACAGAGCATCCCCGAGCCCCCTCCCATCTGCTACCCACGGAAGACGTACCCCTTCCAGGCACGGGGTGCCGAGCCCCCCCCGGGCCAGCCGCCGGACACCCGCGTCCACCGCCCCGCTGCCGCAGGCCCCTCGTCCCCGCTCGGCCCAGCCGCGCTCGCCAGCCCCCGGAGCGAGGCGGGTGGCAGCCCCGCGCACCGGCCCGACGAGCCACAGCCTGGGGGTCCCCCCCCGCGCCCCGTCGCACCCCATGGGCACCCCGGCTCCTTCTCCCGCACCGCCTGCCCCGGCAACGTCGCTCCTGACCGCTACGGGATTCCCCCCACCGCCTCCTCCTGCTATGGGGTCCCCAAGCACCTCCCGGAGCACCGGACTCACTGCGGCTTCAAAGAGGGTGTCGGGGGGCTGGCGGGCACCGGGCGACCCCCCCGGGAGGCGGCGGGCAGCCAGCGGGTGCCCGGCCGGCAGGAGTGCCAGCAGGCTCTGTCCCGCTGGTTTTGCAGCCAGGAGCCGCGGCGGAGCGCCTCGGAGGAGCGGCGGCGTGCCATGCCGCCCCGCTACCGCAGCGTGTCCCAGGACCGGCTGGGGGGTTCGGCGGCGGCCCCCCGGGGCTGGCCCCACAGCGCTTCGCACGACACCCTGCTGCAGCCCTCCCGGGAGGGCTGGGCACCCCGCGCCCGCTCCGACCACTACCTGGGCAGGTACGGGCGCTCCATGGAGGCGCTGGAGCCCAGCGCCCTGCTCTCCCCTCACCTCGACCGCTCCGCGTGGCCACCTGAGAGGGTCTGCCGGGCCACCGTCGCTGCCGCCGGGCAGCCCATCCCGCACGGCTCTTTTGCACCTTCCTCCTCCTCCTCCTCCTCCTCGCGGGAGCCGGCGCCCGTGCAGAAGCACCCGTCGCAGCCCAACCTGCAAAGCACAGATGATTCGGGCTACATCGGCTACCGGAGCTACAGCCCATCCTTCCAGCGCCGCACCGGGCTGCTGCACGCCCTCTCCTTCCGTGACCCGGCTTTCGGTGGCCTACCCACCTTCAGCATCTCCCAGCGGTCGGCCGCCCCGCTCCCGGAGAAGGTGGTCCCCGCCATCCCACCACCCACTGGTCCCCCACCGGTCCCCGCCGCACCCAGGGAGCAGCGACTGGAGAGCAGCCGGGTGCCCGAGCAGCCGGAGGAGCGGAGGGAAG
Organism: Leptosomus discolor; assembly: GCF_034619465.1. Classification (NCBI taxonomy): domain Eukaryota; kingdom Metazoa; phylum Chordata; class Aves; order Leptosomiformes; family Leptosomidae; genus Leptosomus; species Leptosomus discolor. The sequence continues at coordinate 6,579,704 of NC_141415.1, forward strand.
AGGTGGTTTTGCGGCAGAAGCCGCCCACGGGCCGCAAGATGCCGCCCCCTCTGCGGCAGATGAACTTTGTCTTCCCCGAGGGGGTGAAGGAGACGGACATTTGCGACCCCCCACCGGCCAGTGGCAAAGGGGAGAGGGCAGCGGCTGAGCGGCAAGGCCGGTGTGTGGCTCCCTTGGCAGCCCCCGAGGACTCGCTGGCTTCCATCCCCTTCATCGGTGAGTCGGGGTGGTTCTCTGGTGGGGGGATGGCTGCTGGGGAAGGCACGTTTTGGGGTACAGGGCACGCTGCATGGTCTCAGAGCATCTGTCTGTGGGCAGCGCAGGGATAGGAAGGGACCCCACCAGCAGCACCCACTGAGTCCAGCACCCCACAGTGCTGGGCTGGACTGGGAGGGAGGGGATGGGGCGCGGAGAGGAGGGGCACGGGGTTGCTCTGTGCAAGGGTCCGGGCGCACCGGCAGCTCCTGGCTTTGCTGGGGGTGGGGGTGTGTCCCCCAGCCCAGCCTGGGCACCTGCAAACCCACCACCTGCCAGAAGTGCTGGGGGGGGGGGGATCCCAGCAGGGACTTCCCCTGCCCTGACCCCTGCTACAACGCTGCCCACCCCTCTCGCAGACGAACCCACCAGCCCCAGCATTGACCTGAAGGCCAAGCACATCCCTGCCTCCTCGGTGGTCTCCAGCGCCATGAACTCGGCGCCCGCCGTCGCCACCAGCCCCTCCTCGCCCACCTTCGCCTTTGCCCTGAGCCGACACTACTCCCAGGATTGCAGTAAGTGCTGGGGGTCGGGGCGGGGGCGGGGGGGGGAACCATCCTGGAGGCCACGGTGCGGGGCAGGATGGGGAGGAGCAGCCCCCTACCCTGGAGCTTCGCCCCGTGCCCGCTGAGCTGAGCAGCGTGGGCTTTGCCCTTCTCCCCCTCGCAGGCAGCATCAAGGCCGGCCGCCGCTCGTCCTACCTCCTGGCCATCACCACCGAGCGCTCCAAGTCCTGCGACGATGGTCTGAACGCATTTCGGGACGAGGGGAAGATCCTAAGGTAGGGCTGGGACCTCCCCCCCTCCCTGTCCCACCACTGCAAGGCTCCCATCCCCTCCCCACCGTCCTGCTCACGGGGGCTGCTCTCCCCCCCCCAGGAGGATGCCCAGCCGGGTCCCCAGCCTCCGCATGCTGAGGAGCTTCTTCACCGATGGGGTGAGTGTTGGGTGATGGCGAGGGTTGGGGGTCCTGGGGGTGCTCCCCCCCGCCCGGGTGCCCTTGTAGGAGGGTAGCCCGGGGTTGCTCTGCCTGGCTGGGTCAGCGGCGGAGCAGGGGGTGCCGATGGCATCGCCCCAACGACGGTGCCCTCCGGTCCCCCCCGCAGTCTCTGGACAGCCTCGGCACGTCCGAAGACGCCCGCTCCAAAAGACACTCAACCTCCGACCTCTCGGACGTCCCGTTCAGCGCCGTGAGGAAGGAGGGCTGGCTCCACTGCAAGCAGATCCTCACCAAAAAGGGGAAGGTAGGCGGGTGGCGTGTGTCCCCCACTCCCTGCCCCGAGCCCCGAGCCGGCGATGCCGGGGATGGAGGATCACACGTTCCCCCTCCGCGAGCATCCCTGAGGTCCGTGCCCCCATCCCTTCTCCCCGCAGAAGGTCGGTGGAGGCATCCGGCAGTGGAAGCGCGTCTTCGCCGTGCTGCGCACTCACTCGCTGTACCTGTGCAAGGACAGGCGGGAGGCGGTGACCTGCGCCCCGGCCCCAGGTGAGGAGGAGCCGCCGATCAGCATCCGAGCGTGCCTGGTGGACATCTCCTACAGCGAGACCAAGAGGAAGCACGTCTTCCGGCTGACGACCGCTGACTTCTGTGAATATCTCTTTCAGGCAGAGGATCGGGAAGACATGCTGGCCTGGATCAAAGTCATCAGGGAGAACAGCAAGGCCGAGGGCGAGGTGAGAGCCACATGGGGCTCCCGGCTGCCTCTGGCTCTCCCGGCACTAACCGCCTCGGCTCTCTCCGGCTCTTTGCCTTGTGCTGCTTCCCCAGGCCATGGTCAGCCCGGCTGGTGTGGGGCTGGCTGGTGCCGTGCCGTGCTCCCAGGGGTGCACGGGGCGGCTCGCGGGCACCACGGCATCCAAGAAGAGCGCGGCTCCGCCGGCCTCGGCTGGGGCAGGGGGCGCGGGGGCGCTCGGCGGAGGATGGCGTGGCTCTCCGTGCGCCGCGGCGGCGCTTCCAGGCAGGGTCGGCGCCGGATCCGCCGGCGGCGTTCGGTCGTGCGGCGGGAGAGGAGCGCGCGTGGCTCTGCCGTGGCGTGTTGTGTCTCCGCTGGTGGAGAGAGATTTGGCAGGGAGAACCCGGCCTGCGTTGGGCTCGGTGCCTGCGTGGTGCTGCCGGGGCTGGCACCGGGTCGGGGTTGAGCCCTCGCCGGCAGCCGTGGTCTGTGCAACGGCTCTGAGATGGGGAGAGCTGCTCTCCGGGGGCCACAGGCTCCAGCGGAGGATCCGTGGGGCTGGATGTGCCGGCGCTGGGCTGGCCACCGGGCATCTCGCCGCGGCGTCGGGATGGCCACGTCTGGCGGCGGCGATCGTGCCAAGGTTGTAGCAGGCTCCGGCCCTGGAGGGTGCGTTGAGCTCGGAGCGGTCTCTGGTTCTCTGCGGCACAGCCCCGCTCCGGAGGGTGCAGGGGGCTCGGCGGGGCCGGCGGCGCCGGCACAGGGCAGGTGTTGCCAAGTCGGAGCGCGTGGAGCTGTCTGGGTACCCGCTGGGGCGGTGGTGCTGCCGGGCAGGCAGCGTCCCGCGGGGATGGGTGCGCGTCTTTGGGCTCGGCGTGGCGCAGCGGGTGCGCCTGGCGCGGGCGGACGGAGGTGGTGTGCGTGCCGTGGAGGGATGCGCCGTCCCCAGGATGTGTGTCCGGCTTGGACCCTGCGTGCCGCCCCGCCCCGCGGCGAGGAGCCCCGGAGACCGCGGCGGGGCGGCGAGCGCTGGCGGCCACCGGCTGTTTCGGGGCAGCGGGGGACCCGGTCCTGCCCTTGCCTGGTCCTGCCTGGCCCCGCGGGGTGCCCGGCAGAGCGTGGACTTGCCCGGGGTCTCCGGTGGACGCGCTGCTCAAGCTCTCCCTTCCCCTCTTCTCTCTGCCTCCCCAGGACCCCGGTTTTGCCAGCCAAGCACTTATCAACAAGAAGTTAAACGACTACCGGAAAGTGAGGTACGGACCCGGGGGCGGTGGGCACCGAGACCCCCGAGCGCTTTAGTCGCCTCAGTTTTAACGTGATGGAGCAAAGCCAGTGCCTCCCTCGATGGGGCAGCGCCGGAGGTGCCACCTGCACCTGGCTTGGCTTGGGGGGGCTGGTGGGGTCCAGTTCAGCCCAACGGGCACCGAGCAAAGGGTTCAAGTGGCCCAGTGCTCCCCAGGGATCCCCATCACCCGCCGGGGGGGGGGCACGGGTAGGACACCGGGCAGCCCGGGAGAGACGCCGGAGTTTGCCGGGAGGTTTTGCGCTGGGCTGGTGCCCCCCCCGGCCGTGCCCCGCCTGAGCCCCCGACGCTCTCCCCGCAGCCCTGCGGGCGCCAAGCCCGATTCCTCGCCCAAGGGCTCTCGTGGGCTGGGGATCCGAGCCGAGTTCCTGAAGCAGACGGGAACCAGCGCGCCCCGGTCCCCCAGGCAGGATGCGGCTGTCACAAAAGGTGGGTCCCACCCCCGCGGCGTGGCGCACCCCGGCACGGCAATTTTGGGGGGCTTTGCAAGGAGCGGGGAGGGTCTCGCCCGAGGGCTGCCATCGTGCTCATCCCCGTCGGGCAGCAGGGATGCTGTTCCCGTTTATTCCGGCTCATTAGCAAGCGATCCTGTGGGTTTTTCTCCCCAGATGAGAGCAGCTCCCAAAAAGCCCCGTGGGGCATCAATATCATGAAGAAGAACAAGAAATCTGCCCCCCGGGCCTTCGGTGTGAGGCTGGAGGACTGCCAGCCTGCCCCGGACAACAAGGTATGGCCGCGCTGGCGGTGCCAGCCCTCAGAGACCTCGCACGGCCCCAGCACCTCCGTCACCCCCTCCCTGTCCCCACAGAACGTCCCCCTGATAGTCGAGGCTTGCTGCAAGGTGGTGGAGGACCGAGGGCTGGAGTACATGGGCATCTACCGTGTGCCTGGGAACAACGCGGTGGTGTCCAGCCTGCAGGAGCAGCTCAACAAGGGAGCCACGGAGATCAACCTGCAGGACGAGGTGAGGGCAGAGCAGGCTGCGTGTCCTTGTCCCTGTCCCTGTCCCCTGTCCTTACCCCTCCATCCCTCTCCCCATCCTGATCCCCATCCCTGTCCCTCATCCTTATCCCCATCCCTGTCCCCATTCTTATCCCCGTCCCTGTCCTCCATCCTGATCCCCATCCCTGTCCCCCGTCCTTATCCCTCCATCCCTGTCCCCATCCTGATCCCCATCCCTGTCCCCATCCTTATCCCCATACCTGTCCCCCATCCTGATCCCCATCCCTGTCCTTCGTCCTTATCCCTCCATCCCTGTCCCCATCCTTGTCCCCATCCCTGTCCCCATCCTGATCCCCATCCTTATCCCCATCCCTGTCCCCATCCTTATCCCCATCCCTGTCCCTCATCCTTATCCCCATCCCTGTCCCCCATCCTTATCCCCATCTCTGTTCCCATCCTTATCCCCATCCCTGTCCCCCATCCTTACCCCCATCCCTGTCCCTATACCTCTGGGCTGCTCCTGGGACTGTTGTCCCGGTCCATGGCTCTGTCGCCATCCTCTCTCCATCATCATGCCCGTTCCCATCGCCGTGACCTTCCCTGGAGTGGCAGGGCCGCCTAGCGGTTGGTGGCAGCAGCGGTGGTGGCAGCTTGGGGACACATTTGTCCCCTTGCGTCTCGCCACGTTGCTGCAGTGACACGGAGCTTTCCCTGCCAGATGCAGGGTGGGGACAGCTGTCCTGCCGTCCTCACAGCCGTGGTGCTGCTGGCTGCTGTCCCCCTTGGTGGCCTGGGACTCCCCCCCCCCCCCCCCCCAGCTTGGGGACTTTCTCCCACTGGTGCCTGGGTTTGCCTGGCGTGGTCCCTCTGAGCAGCCTCTTCTCTCCCCCGCAGCGGTGGCAGGATCTGAACGTCATCAGCAGCCTGTTGAAATCCTTCTTCCGAAAGCTGCCCGAGCCCCTCTTCACTGACGGTGAGTCGCTGCGCCCCAGCCGTGCGCTTCCCCCGGGTCCCCCCAAGTGGCCACAGATCACCCTGTGCCACTGGCCACGTATCGATGGCTGATGCTGACCAGCAGCCCCAGAGCCTGTCCCACCTTACCCTTGCTAAGTCCCCTGGGCCAGTCCCTCCTTGCCCTTCTGTGCCCCATCAGCACCCAGCCCCCTCCCCAGCATCTCCAGATGGTGCATCCAGGGGTCCCGGGCCGTGTGGGGGGGGGGTGTGCCCCCTCCCCTCTGCCTGGTTCTGACCCCCAATATCCCACTTTCAGATAAGTACAACGACTTCATCGAGGCCAACCGCATAGAGGACGCCAGCGAGAGGATGAGGACGCTGCGGAAGCTGGTAGGGAGCTGGGGTGGGGGGTACAGCCTGGACCTTGGGTGCTGGTGCGGGTGGGAAAGGCAGTGGTGGAGGCGGGGGGGGGGGTGAGCAGAGAGGTGACCCAGTGCCGCCCTGCAGATTCGGGACCTGCCAGGTCACTACTATGAGACGCTCAAGTTCCTGGTGGGCCACCTCAAGACCATCGCTGACCACTCGGAGAAGAACAAGGTACCGTCCGCCCGCCCTGAGCATCCAGCCCTGGGCACCATCGCGGGGCCAGGCAGGCTCCCCCAGACCTCTGCCCCACCTCAAGCCCCCCCCAGTTTGGGCTAAGCCGCGGCTCGTGGTGGGGTGGGAAGGGAGATGGTGCCTGATGGAGCAGCGAGTGCTGAGGGGTGGCCACAGGCAGGCGTTAACCCCCGCTCCGGTTGCAGATGGAGCCCCGAAACCTGGCCCTGGTGTTCGGCCCCACGCTGGTGCGGACATCAGAGGACAACATGACCGACATGGTGACGCACATGCCCGACCGCTACAAAATCGTGGAGACCCTCATCCAGCACGTAAGTGGCATCGGTGGGCAGGCAGGCATCGGTGTGGCTGGAAGAGGGGGCTGATCTGCACCCCAGGCGTGGGGGACGGGGGCTCCCTGGCCGCGCCGAGCTCCCCCCGCTCCTCACCGGTCCATAACCCCTCTCCTGTCTCCCCCCACAGTCGGACTGGTTCTTCAGCGACAAGGAGGACAAGGGCGAGAAGGTGAGCGCTGCTCCCCCCTGGGGGGTCTTGCTGTGGGGCAGAGGGGGTGCAGAGCCCTGCTTGGGAGCCGGGGTGCCGTCGGCAGCGGCATGACCACTGTACCCCCTCCCCTTGCAGACCCCCGTGGATGAGAAGGAGGTTCAGTCTGTGCCCAACATCGAGTACCTGCTGCCCAACATCGGCAGGACCGCGGCGCCCGGCGATGCCGCAGGTGAGGAGCAGAACCCACGGCACCAACCCCTCCGGTCCTGGCACGGGGGCACCCCGGGGCACCTCTCCAGCCGCTCCGTCCCCCCATGCTCACACCGCTGCAGCCAGCCAGCCCGGCTCACCGTGGCCACGGCAAAGCCCTGCGTGCTGGAGGAGGATGTCCTGGCGCCCTCCGCACCTAAAAGCGGGGACATCCCCCCTGGGGGTGCCAGCAGAACCCCCTCCCCGCCCTCTCCCGTCACCCTCCTCTCCGGTGGCTGCTCCTCGTCCCTCTGCAAACCCAACTGGCCGCGGTGCCCCGGCAGCCTGTGGGACCCCTGCCCGCGCCCGCTCCCCTGCGCCGGCCCATGCTGCCAACCCGGAGACCGGGAGACTCTGATGTTCGACTGATTTCTTACGTTCTTTCCTTGAACTTCTCTGTGCTGTCCTCTTCCTCCTCCTCCTCCTCTTCCTCCTCCAGCGGACCTCCTCGAGAGCTAGAGCGGGTACAGTGTTGATCCTGGGTGCATTGCTCACGCACTAACTCCTCGGGGTGACCACGAGAGAGCGGGAGCAGGGGAGGGTGGTGGGAGGGAAGAGGACCCTGTCCTGCCTGGCCGCTGTCCCCAGGGTCCCCAGCATCAGGAGGGGCTGCCGAGCCCCCGGGGAGCCCCAAATCCTTTAACGCTGCTTCTCCCACATCGACGGCCGGTGCCTGCGGTGGCGCTGGGGCTGCTGGTGGCATCCCCCAGCAGGGATGGGTGCCGAGTGTCCTAGGACCAGCACGCTCAATCCACTGGGGTGTGGGGGGGGGGGTCCCAATGCCCCGGCTAGGGTCAGCACCCCCCTTTCTGCCTCCCCCTCTCTCGTCGTCAACAGTTGCTAACCCCATCCCGGGGCGTGCGGGGCGGGAGAGGGTGTCTGTTGTCTTGTCCTTGTCCTTCACACCGCGGCAGTGGGGCCAGGGCTGCCCGTCACCCGCAGTGTCCCCACGTGCCCCCCTAACCCCCCCGGGGAGCCAGGGCAGCCCCATGGCCCGTCCCAGACCCTGCTCCGAGGTTGGACGTGGTATCGAGCCGGCTCCCCGTGCCCCATCCTGGTGACGTGGTGGTGTGCCCAGCCCCGGCACCCCCGTGCCACATGGCTGTGGGAGGGTTGGGGTCCTGCCGCTGGGATCCTGGCTGTGTTTCCCGCCTGTGTGTGCCTGTGTGTGTCCCCCCCCCTAATCCCCACTCCTCGCCTTGGGGCTCTGCAGTGGACAAGCGGTGCTGGGGACCCCCGTGCACCACCAGAGCCCCCCCCCCCCCCCCCCCCGCAGCCTCCCGGCACCTCCAGCAGCCGCTGGCCCATGAACCCACTCAGCGTTGGCATCCCTGTCAGGAGTCTGATGGCCCTGGCATGTCCCCATCCTGGTTTGGGGGAGCGGAGCAGCATCCCCCAGCTCTACCCACTGAACCCCCTCCCCAGCATGCACCCACCCCCGGGGCCTGGCTAACCCCCGCCCCCTCTCTGCTCTGCTTTACAGGCTCGACCCGCAGCGGCTCCGCCAAACCGAAGGTAAGAGGGTCCCGGGCTGGGGGCTGGCAGGGAGGGATGCGATGGCTGGGGCACGGAGCCCTTCCCTAACCCTGGCACCACCTCCCCTAACCCCGGTGTCACCGTCTTCCCCAGGGCACGTGGCCATCGCGGAAGGCGCCGCCGCACCGGGACCTCCTCGCCATCCCCTTCGTCTCGGCCGCCGCCCGCAAGAGGAAGAAGAGGAGAGAGGCCGAAGGCGTTGGGAGCAGCACCGACGACGACGTGGAGCGCAGGGACACCCCGGGTCGGGAGCAGGAGGATGAGGGGACTGAGGCCACCCCACCGGGACCTGGCAAAGCCCCCCGCGGCACCGGTGCCGAGCTGGTGACCCCCAGCCCAGCTGGGATGGAGCGGGAGAGCTCCCTGGAGCCTGGGGGTGCTGGGGCCGATCCGGCGCCGGACGCCCGCTCCATCGTGTCGGGCTACTCCACCCTGTCCACCATGGACCGCAGCCTCTGCTCCGAGGTGCAGTCGGTGGCCGGGAGCCGCGGGGAGGAGGCGGACGACGAGCGCAGCGAGCTCAGCCACATGGAGACGGACTCGGAGAGCCGGGAGGGTGGCCGGCCCCGGCTGGGGCAGGCGGAGAGGGGGACTGGGGATGAGGACAAGGGGCTCCTGAGCCGCCCGTCCTTCAACTCCCACCGCCTGATCCAGTGCGACACGTTGGCCCGCAGGAAGCTGGGGCGGCCCCGGCCGGCCGGTGAGACCCCGGCACCCACCGGAGAGGACCAGGGCTGGGTTCCCCCCGGGCGGCCCTCGCTGCGGGAGCAGCTCCGGCAGCGCCTGCGAGCCTCTGCCGATGACATGGGGGTCCGCCTGCGCCGAGCCCACTCCCCCGAGACCCGCCGCAAGAAGAGCAGCTGGCGCCGGCACACCGTGGTGGTGCCCGGTGGCCTCAAGGACCTCAACTTCAACGAGTGGAAGGAGCCGCGGGGGCTGGAGATGCCCCCGGGACCCTGCCGTGACAAGGACTCGGGGCTCAGCAGCCTGGAGTCCACCAAAGCTCGGCCCCCAGCACCCACCCCGGCACAGCCCGGTGCTGCCGGTGAGGGGCCGGGCACCAAGAGCCCCCCGGGCAGCCCCGGCCCCCCGGCGCCCCTGCGCTTCCCCCAGTGTCTCTGACCTCCTGAGATGCTCCCCCCGCGGCTCCCCCCGCCCCAGCCAGTGTTTAATTTAAGGACTCGCCTTCGTTCTTGTATTTAATCGTGCTCTGGACAAGCTGCTGTTAATTTAACGAGTCTCGGTGGCCCCTGCGCCGCGGGTGGGACAAAGTCACCTTGTCCCCCTTGCCTTGGGGACTGGCAGGGTCCCGTGCCACCCCCTGGCCCCATCCCATGGCCCCCCTCGGGCAGTGCCAGGAGGGTTGGAGTTGGGGGGCTGACGGGGACTGTCCCCACCCCCCGTGGTGGTGGTGGCGATGGCCCCGGTGGCCCCGGCCGCAGCGGTGCGAAGTGCGGGCGCTTCACTGGGGGCTGCGGCTGCCCTCGCCGGAGACTTCCCCCCCCACCCCGAGGGAACCCTGGGGACCTCGGTGCCATCGCGGTGACCTGGGTGTGCTCTGTGCCGAGGGGTCCGGGCTCTGCGCCGGGGCGCGGCTGAGCCGGCGTGGCCCTTGGCGCGACTGGGTGGGTGCGACAGGAGGGGCTGGCACAGAGGGGGACCCTGCGGTGAGGCGGGGGGGACACCCACACTGTCGTCCCCTGTGACGCCGTGAGCCGCAGCCACCATCCGGCAGCAGCTCAGGACCTGGCGTGCTGCCTGGCACGGCACGGCACGGCACAGCCCCCTCCCCAGCCCCGCTCCCCTTCGTGTCCCCCCCCCCCTCCCCAGGCCAGAAGCACTTTAGGAAGGGGGTGCAGTGCAGCCGCCCTGGGGGGCTACGGCTGGCGGGGGGGTGCAGGGACCCCCAGCCTCGCCGTGCAGGGACCCATGTGCCGCTGCCATGGGGGTGGGTGTCAAGTCAGGTCACTGTTTCTCCGTGTCGTTCTCATATGTTATGCAAATATTTGCTGTAAAGTTGTTTTTTGGGTTTTTTTTTTTCCTTCTTTTTTTTTTTTTTTTTTTGTAAATATTGTCTCTGACTGTGTAACATATTACAAAGGATTTATAAGGATTTTTTAAGAAGTTTTGCTCAGCTGAAAGGCCAGCCCCAACCAGGGGACGTGCTGGACCCGTGTTGACTTTTTAAACCCTCCTGCATGTTCCCCTCCCCGTCCCGGCGTGTTGTACGAGTCGGCCGCGGAGCCGGTATATGCAAAACTGCAAAAAAAAAAAAAATTCCACCCCAACCAGACCCCAACCAAAACACCCGCTTCGGATGCTGCCCCCCCGCCCCCCGCCCGGTCCCGGTCTATATATTGCAAATAAACTGGTTATTCGAGGAGGTGGTTTCCTGCCATTGTTGCTTCTCCTGCTTGGGGGGGTTCAGTACATGGAGCCCCGTTTCCCTGTGCTGGGGGTCCTGAGCCCCGACAGCATCTGGGGAAGGATTTATCCTGGCTTTTCTCTGAGCCTGGGGAGGGGGGAAGGAGATGGACAGCCCCCCCGCCCCGCTCTGGGATGTGGGACTGGGGTGGTCGTGGGGCCGGGGATGTCCCACCCCATCAGCAGCGACACAGGCCCAAACCTGGGGGGAAAAAAAGTACCAGAGAGCGGAAAAAAAAAAAAAAAAAAAGTAATTTTATTAAAGCCAGACACTCTGATAGAAAAGAAAAGTAATAAAGGGAAAAAAAAAAAGAAAAAGAAAAAGCAACCCTTTGTCATCGGAGTTTGCAAGTTACAATGGTCACGTTGCGCACAGAACTACCCATGGCATCCACAGCGACACAGGGACAGCGACGGGCACAGGGCGGGGGGCCAGCCCCCCCCGGCCCCCCCCTCCGCCCTGTGCAAGGCCTTTTTTTTTTTTTTTTTTTTTTTTCGGTTTTATTTTTTTTTTATTAATTCCTTTTTTTGCTTTTTTTTTTTTCCTGTTAAAACAGTTCACAAGAAAATTCATGCGGAGACACACGACGTTGTAGAAACCCCAAAACAGCCTCTAAAGAGTAGTAGGAATTTTTTTTTTTTTTTCTTTTTGTCCTTTTAAAAGTCGAAGCCTTTTTTAAACAACATCCAGACGAGTAAAGCGGGGTGCGCATGCAGCGGGCGCCTCCGACACATGCACGATGCAGGCAGCGCTTTTTTTTTTTTGCATAATTTTTGCAACATTTTCCTTTTTTTTTTTTTTGTCCTTTTTTTCTTTTTTTTTTCTTTTTTCTTTTTATTTTTTCCGGTTTAAACCAGAATCAAGTTTGTTTGCTTGTTTGGTTTTTTTTAAGGTTTTATTCTTTTTGTCCTCTTGCTTCAGCTCACGGACGGTTTCGCACGATGCCATGAACGGACGGACGCACACGCACGCAGAGACACACGCTCACGGAGAAACCAGCCTGATGGGCAGCGGTGAGGGGGGGGGGGGTGTGTGTGTGCTTTGGGGGGTGGGGTGGGGTGTGGGGAGGGGAAAAATGGGTGCAAGCCAACCCCGTGCACCCCATCACCCAGCGCCGCCCTCCTGGTCTGGAAGGGGGGGAGCCCCCCAGTGTTGCACCCACCGGTGGCGACGGCTGGGAGGGGGCGTCCGGCACCCACGGCAAAGCCAGGGTGCAGCAAAGGGGAGGGACACCCCCCCCCACCCCACCCCACCACGACAAGCAGAGCTTGCCCCCAGCGGGATGGGTGTCCCCCTCCCCACCCACGGGTGCCACTGGGATGGGGCGGCACTAACTAGAGCCCACCGACCCCTTTGCACCAGCGTGGCCGTGTCACTGTGGGGGGGGGCTGGTGGCACTTGTCCCCCTCACACCCCCGGCACAGCAAGGTGGTGGGTGGGGGGGGGTGTGTCTGTCTGCACGTCCCCCTCCATGGGTGCTGGCAGGACGGAGGGTGGCACCAGCCCCACAGCAGCACCAGGAGGGGGGGGGTGGGTCGAGGGGGGCTGTGGAGGGGCGGACGGGGCTGGGGGAGAGGGGGGACACCCCCCCTTGCCCCCAACCCCATCCCGGCCATAAGAAGCTGCGGCTTTGCTACAGTGTTCCACTTTGGTACCAAGAAAAAAAGAATTAAAAATGAAATTAAAAAAAACGCATCAAGTGACCGCTATTGCTGCTGGGAGGTGGGTGCTGCGGCACCCCGGGACCGTCACCCACGGGAGTCAAGTGTCCCCGGGGTGGGGGGCACCCGGCCCCTTCCACCCCCTGCTCCGGCAAGGGACAGGGACGGGGACGGGAGGAGGAAGGTGCTGGACGGAGGATGCGAGCTCAGCACGAGGGCTAACAAGCCGCTAGGAACCGACCCTCTCAAAATCACAAGGAGCTATAGTCTAACCAGGGAAGAAAATCCACCCCCTAATATACCAGACGTGAAGAGATTTATTTCTTTTCTTTTCTTTTTAAATATTTATATATATATATTTATATTACGTATATTATATATATATAATATGTAAATATATTTTTTAAAACAATATAAAATGTTAAGACACTTCACTTAAATGTAAAGAGTTGCTTTTTTGCAATCCAAAGAAATTGCATCATGATTTTTTTTTTGTATTTTTTTGTGGTTTTTTTTTCTTTTCTCTTTGTTATTCAAAAAAGGCTCGTTCTTCTGTACAAAAATGATTGATATACAAAAAAAGAGAGGGGGGGGGGGAAAGAAGAAGAAAAAAAAAATAATTAAAATAAAAAACCCAAACACCAACCCAAGGGACGAACTAGCCAACGAAAGGAGTGATTCGATCTCGCGGTGCACTGCGGCTGGGCTGCGCGGGCGGCAGCGCTGGGTACAGGCGCCCGCACACCCGGCGCACACCCGGCTTGGCCACGCACCCTGGGGACCCCCGAGGTCCCCCAGGCTTGGCGGGGCTGGGGCTGCTCCCCCAAGGGAACAACCGTGGGGGTCACCGGCTGCGGCGTGGGATCCCCCTCCGGCACCTCTGCCGGAGCGGGGGGCTCCGGGGACCTGTCCTGCCTGCTTGTCCTCAAGGGCGTTGGGCGCTCGGGAAGGGGACAGAGGTCCGGCAGGGTGTCCCCGTGAGGTCGGAGTCCCCTGAGCATCACAGCATCCCTCTGCCCCGGCCACCGCGACCAGTTAAAGTGCTACGTTCCGACCCGAAGGCGACGGGCGGCCCGACTCGACCCGGTTCCACCTCTCCCCATTTTACACCCTTGGCCTTCGACCCCTCCGGCACGCCCGGGCACCCCGCGGCGCCGCTCCCGGCTCCCTCCTCCCCAGCCCACCCACCGCCCCCCGTCCCCGGGGAAAGCTGGGGCCGGCGGCTGGTGGGCGGCCGGTGGCAGCGACACCCCCTCGGGACGGCGCCGACCCCTCGGCCAGCGAAGGACGCAGCCCAGCCGCGGTGCTGCCCGTCACCCACCGCCGAGACCTGGCCGGAGCGCCGAGCATCCTCTCCTCCGGGCGGGTCGGCGTCACAGGTACCGGGATGCTCGGCAGCGGTGGGGGGGGAGCGGTCGGGCCTGGGGGTGTCGGGGGCGTCTTCGGCCGCCGCTGTTTCCCACCTTTCCGCGGTGGGATGGGTGCTGCCCGGGGGTTCGGGCGCTGCCCGGCGTCCTCCTTGCTTGAAGCTGGTGAAACTGGTGGAGTGAAGCTCTGAGAGCTCTTAAATAAACAGAAAACGGCAGGGTGGGAGAGGGAGGGAGGGAGAAAAACCAAACCAACAGCAACCCAAACGAACCGAAACGAAAAGGGAGAAAAGTAAAGAAAAAGGGAGGAGAAAGAGAGAGAGAGAAACAGAAAGTGGCTGGTTGGCCATTGCGGAGCGAGATGGGAGACAGAAGTCGGGCCGTGGCGGAGCGGAGGCGAGACACAAGTCGGGCCGTGGCGGAGCAGAGGCGAGACACGAGGTCGGCCACATTGGAGCAAGACATTGGAAAAAAAAAACAACCAAAAACCAAAACCAAAACAGAAAGAGAGGGACGGGTGGCGATTCCCTCCAGGTGCCTCAAGAAGACAAGTCCCAGGGAGGAGGAGCCCAAGGAAGAGAGAAGCCCGGCCCCAGGAGCAGGAGAGCGGTTGGGTGGAGCTGGCAAGGATGCTCAGAATGAGATGGAGGAGTTCCTTGCCCCAAAGGAAGTCAATACGGGGATGGATGTTCTGCCAGATGCGGGTTTTTCTGAGACCGCGGGGGAAGTCTCACTAGCCTCTTTAGATGGTCTAGCGGCCTAGAAAGAAAAGCAAGATTCAAGGAGGAGGAGGAGGAGGAGAAAGGGGAGGAAAGTCAAACAGTTTCTCAAAAAAAAGACAAAACGAAGGGAAAAAAAAAAAAAAAAGAAGAAAAAAAAAAAAGAGGAAAGGAAAGAGAAAAACACAACCAAGAACCAAACAGAAGTTTGTTCAGAAGCAGCATTGAGTTAGGCCTGAGGTCAAGCAGCTGGAAAAGGTCCACCACAAACAGAGCACGAGATGAGCTGGTCCCACGCGTTACTGGACGGGAAGGGGACGTCCCCGAGAGGAGAGAGACGAGAGAGACAGACGGACAGACGGACACGTGGACAGACAGGCACACACACAGAGAGGCGGGTGGGGAGAGGGGAGAAAGGCGGGGTAGGGGTGGGGGGGGGGGGACAAGAAGGGCAGTGTTAGACCGGGCGCGCACGCCGGCGCTGCCGCGGAGGTGCCGTTGAGCCGAGTGGGGCAGAGCCTCGGCAGCCCCACGCCAGCCCTGGCTCCCTCCGAGAGGTGACCGGTGCCCACCCTGGCCCCCTGCGCCCACCGTGTTGGTGTGATCACCACCACCAGTGACATGAGCCAACCCTCCTCATGCAAGAGCTGGTCCAAAGGGAGACGGGGTGCCGGGAAGGAAGGATGCTCATAAACCTTCCCGGAATGGGGAGGTGGCTCCTCCAGCGCCCCCTCACCCCCGCTGCAGGGGGTTGGGCTGCTGGGGGGACGACAATGGCCAAATCCTGCACGGGGAGGGCAGTGAGGGCAAAAGTGCCTCGGAAAACTCCTGGTTCGGCCACCCCAGTGAGGGCACTGGTGGGTGCCAGGGGTTGGGTGCCCGATGCTGCCACAGGACGCCCCGAGGTGGGGGCGAGGAGCACGGTCACACTGGAAAGCCGGGACTGTGCTGGCATGTGGCATCCAGGGAAGGGGACTTGGTGGCCTACCTGGGGTGCCTGAGGCCAGAAGATGCTTCCCAGCCCCTTGGAGCTATCGGCACAGCCCTTTCGGCCGGCGTTTCTCCGCTCCCCAGCCCACAGGGCAGCCCTGGAGTAGGGGTGGGGGCAGAGGGAACCCCCTGTCTCTCCCTGACTCTGCAGGGTTGTGAAAACCCACGTGCACCCGCATATGCTGGGGGACACACACACACACACTGGCAGAGAGACCCCGACCTTGAGGACAGACCCTGCCTGGGGACATCTTGGTTGTGGTCATGACAAGCAGCACCTGCACGACTCCAACCTGGCGCCAGAGGAGGGGGACAGGGGGGCCGAGCCCTCTTGCCGGCGCCGGTGGGGGGAGGAAGGTGCCCATATCGCTCATGCAACATCTGCCCAAACTGCATGAAATCTCCCCCGCAACCCAGCTCTAGGTAGGTGGGACAAACCTTTGATTTATCCAACAGGGCTTATGGATCCAACAGAACGAGCAAAATTGGGTTTATTGGGTGGTTTGTTAACGCCAGGCCCCGGGAAAGGGATTGAGACACAGAGCGGGGAGGAGAGGATGGGGTGAACCCGCTCGCGGTGCTGCTGCCCACTGCGGGGGCAGGAGGCGGGAGGGGAGGGCTGGGATGGGGATGGGGGGGGGAGAGGAGAGGCGAGGAGGGGTGGGGGGCAGCGAACTGGCTGTGGTTACCTTGCCTGTGGCCTGAGCAAGCTGGAAAGCCACTGCCAGCACTGGGGTGTCGGCAAGAACAGAGGGGAGGGAGCCCCACTGCCCGCAGCAGGAGCAGTCCCCGGGCAATGGGAGAGTGGTGGGTGGTGGGTTCACACCGTCCCATCCCAAAGCGCTCCTCTTCCAGCTGCTGTGGCCCCCACACACCCCCTCCCCATGCTGCTGGGCGTTCTGGTACCATCACCCTGCCCGTGACCCCCCCCCCTCCCAGGACAAGCTGCTTCTGCGGACGCGGCATCGCGGTGCGGGGAGGGTCCCGGCTTTCCGAAACCTCCCAGGACGGGATGGGCAGCCCCAGCCCCGGGTAAGCGAAGCTCCTTGGAGCCCCTGCGCCAAGCACGTGGCTCTGCAGCGCTCATCACCGTGGCCAAGATGTTCCGCAAGGAGGTCTTGGGGGGCCCTCAGGACGAGGGCACCAACGCTGGGGCTCAGCCCTGTCCGTCAGGGCAGCGGTGGCACACAGGGCTGGGGGACAAACGACTCTGGCTTCAGCCTCGCACCACACTTTGCCACTCTCAGCACAAAGTTGTGGCCCCATCCCCAGCAGCCAGCCATGGAAACCACCACGCCAGGCACGGACGGGGGGGCGAAAGCCTCTCTTGCACCCCAACAGCCGGGTCCCCACACCCCCAGCCCCACCAGGCTCAGCCAGAGAAGGTGAGGCACCGAGAGACCCCAGTCCCCGAAAGCAGCGCCCGCAGCGTCTCCCCCGCCCACCACCCATACCCTCGCCCCGTACGGGGCAGCGAGGGCGATGCCGGGGCTGTGGGCAGCCTGTGGCTCATCCTGCTGCCGGGAGAGCCGGCCAGGACGGTGCTAGGGAGAGCCTACCTGCTGCTGGCCCTGGATCCGCATGTACTCCATCCGCTGCTTTATGTGCTTGCTCTTGTCGGGGCTGCCCTGCTGGCTCTGCTTCAGCCGGGACGCCGGGTTCACCACCTTCATGGCTGGGATGGAAACGCCACCGCTCTGTCGGGACAGAGAATTTGGGGAAGGGGGGGGGTTAAATCCGGCAGGTGAAAGCCCACACCGGCACCGTCGGCAGCTGGGCACCGCCAGCGCTGGGCATCGGATGCCTGGAGCTGTGCCGAGCCCCTGCGGCACCACCGTGCCGTCCACGCCCGGGCAGCCCGCGGTGGCAAACCCAGGCAAAGGCGAAGTCACCGGCTCCACGTGCCAAAGGAGCCCTCACCAGGCAGCGCTTTGGCGAGCCCAGAAACCAGCCAGGACTTACCGACCGCCACCGCTGCAAACGCAAAGAGGGAGTTAGGGGCAGACACGGCAAACACCGGGAGACCGAGGGCAGGGGTGCACGGCCAAGAGAAAGGAAAAGAGGCGACGGCAGGCAGAAGCAGATTCCAGGTGGAAACGGCAGCGGTGGGAATAGAGAGGTTTTTATTAACCAGCTGCGCACAGATGGAGGTACAAAGACTTGCACGAGCAGCAGCGAGGGAAGCGGCACCTGCCCGCACGACCCCTGGCACTGCAGGTCCCGCCAGCGGTGCCTGCACGGGAGCCCGGGCAATGCCACACGCCGCAGGCTCGCCACACGTGTGTGTGTGTGTCCCCCCGCTGCCTGGGGCACCCCAGCTCCTCTCCCTGCCGTCACTGCTGCCTCCTGCCTGCCCCGGCTGCTGCAAACCCAGCAGCACCAGCGCCACCCCAGAGACGGGCCATCGCTGCCCAGATCGCGCCTCCGGCGGGAGAGGGCCAACAGGTTACCACGGCGGGGCCAGGTTAATACCTCAGGGCAGGCACAGCTCCCTGCGCTGCCTGCCCTGCCCTGTGACCCTCAGGGGTGCCACCGATGGGACACGGGGACTCCCGTATCCCACAGCACAAGGAAACCCAGTTCCTGCCCGCGCCGCACCTTCCCCAGCGCCCCAGCACCCCTGGCACCAGCAGGCACTGGATCTCCGCCTTCGCAACCAACCCGCAGCATCCCTGAAAGGTGGCACAAGACCTGCCCTCTCCCCTCTCGGCTTTCGGGACCGACTAAGCCGGTGCCGGGGGCGCAGCCTCTCCTGCCGAACCCCGAGCTGAGCTTTGCAGGTACCAGCCAGCGCCCCAAATCCATCCCACAGCTCCGCTTCGAGTTTGCCGGGCTCCAGCGGTGCAAGGGGGAGCCGACAGCAGGAGAAGCTGCACCTACACCCACTCGACGGCCCATTCACCCAGCGAGAGCCCCGCAACGGGGCTGCGGCATCGCCGAGAACCGGGGCCGAGATAATTGCTGCAAATGAAAAAGGAGATTTATTCCCCAGCGCTGACGGTTAATAAAGGATCAGGCTGGCGGCGGAGCGGCTGAGGGGGTTTTCCCCCCCCTCTTTTCCCGGCTATTCAGCCAGCCGGATTCCAGCAGAAACCCATTTGGATGGCTTCGGGGAGCCCGCGCTGTGATTTAATTAGGAGAAGCAGCTGCCACGCTCAAAGGGCAGCTCGTTAGGGAAGTGCTTATAGGGCAAAACGAGGGACGCTGCTCCGTCACCCAGCGCACCCAGCCCTCGCCGGCCCCGTGGGACGCTCAGCGCCAGCCCCCTGCTCATCACCGGCAGCGTGCTCAGCCCCAAAACCTGCCAGGGCAGACGGTACCAGAGAGCCAGGGTCTAATTCGGTGCTACGCACAGCAAGGGATGGGCACCCGGTGGCACCGGCACCAGCGGGGGGCAGAGGGCAGCACCGCCTGCCTTCACGCTGCCGACTCTGCTGCCTGCAGTCTCGCTCCTGCTTGCCTGCGCTTCCCAAACCCCTTCAAGCGAGAGGGAGAAAAGGAGATCTGTTTTCCACCTTGGCTCTGCCTGGAGGTAGAGTCACAGAGAGGGAGCAGGTAGAGGTGGAGGAAGAGAGACATCAGAGTGAGTCCGGGGCAGAGCACAGCAAGAGGGAGAACAGAAAATAAACCTGCGGAGTGTCGAGGGGGAGCTGCGGCTTGGGTAGCAGAGGTGGCTTGGTCTTGCTTGGAGACGGGCTCTTGGAGGCATCATCTTTGGCCTGACTGAGGTCCAAGGCAGCCCCGTCGTCACAGCTCCTGTGTTTGAGATCCCCCAGGTCTTTCCTGGTCTCCTCGACGGCCTCCTTGGATCCCGCCTGTCCTAGCAGTTCTTTAGGGAACACAAATTCAGCCGAGGGATGGTTGCTGATCTCGCTGATGGTTATCTCCAGCTCACGGATAGTTTCTTCCAGGCTATCCAGTCTCTGGTACGTGCCTTCGTAAATCTCCTTGCTGCGCGGAGTCATGGAGCGGGGAGGGGACAAGTGCCCTTTGCAGACCCCCTCCACCGCCTTCCTCCCTGCCCCAGCGTCCTCCGTGCCACCTTCTCCCCCGGCAGCCGGAGCGACGCCGCCCTGGCCCGGTGACGCTGTGCAATGGCTTGGCCTTGAGAACGTGGTGACCTGCTCCCGGGGGTGCTCAGCCTGGGACTGTCCACTTCCCCGTGGGTCTGGATCCCTGCCCGGGAAAGCTCTGGGATTTGGCACTGGGCAGGCTGGGGCTGGCGAGCTGGCCGCCCTCCGTGCTTCTTTGCAAGCCCCAGCAGAGTCTCCAGGAGGGAGCGAGGCCTCCCGCACGCTCTGCCCGGCTCCTCCTCGGGGGTCCCCATCACTGGGAAGCCTGGGGATGGTGCTGGCGGAGCCAAGTGCTGCCCTTCCAGCGCTGGGACCCGTGGCTTCCCCTTGGGGACGAGGAGGTTGTGCAGCCAAGGGACCTGGGTGAGAAGTCTTGCTGCTGCCTCCCTGCCCGCCGGCAGTGTTCAGAGCGGTGTCCCCTCCTTCTCCCCCCGCGGGACAGCTCGTTTGACGCCCTGAGAAAGGTGGGATCTTGCTGGCTGCTAGAGGGAACCTCCAAGGCTCTGCTGCTGCGTGGGCACGGCCCCGAGATGGGCTGCTCGGGGGCTGCAGGGCTGAGGCTGGAGGGCACCCAGGTGTGGACGGAGACTTTTTGGAGACGCCAGGAGACACACGGCATTTTCTTCCCCCCTCGGGCGCAAGCTCCCCTCCTGCTCCTCCGCTGCCAGCCGGGTCCCCGTGCTCCGAGCAGCCCCTTTCCACCCACACCTCCGGTTCGGCTTCGGGGGACGGCGGTTCGGACACCCACTCGGTGAGCACAATCTGCGGGAGGGAGAAAGCCCTGCTCCCCGGGGCTGCCAGGGCCAGTGGCTCCTAGGTAAAGAATTCAGACAGATTAAGAGCCGGGGGAGAGCGGTGGGAGGAAGCGGGGGGCTGCCGGGGAGCGCTACGTGTCCGCACACGCTACTTGGGTCTCCCGTCGATGGTGCCTCTGGGCATCGCCGTGCTGCAGGGAGGTGTTTGGCCAGGAAGGGAGACGCTCAGCTCCCTCCTGCCCAGCCCTGATGTCCCATCCGTACCCACAGCACGGACAGGGACTGGTTTTCTACTCTGCTTACGGCAAGAGATTTTGGCAATAACTTGCCTGGAGTTTTTAGCACTAACGAGCCACTGTTGCTGCTCGAATGCCTTTGGAAACCCGATTGCCACAGCCTGGCTTGGGTTTCTCCCATGCTGGTGTAAACTGGCATGGCACTGGTGCAAAAGCAGACCCCAGCCCTCGTGGGCCGCTCCCAGTAGAGCTGACGGCAGGGCACCAGCCATCACAAACGAGCTGCCAAGGGGCAGCAGACCTTTAAAAGCCTGAGCAGCAAGAAGTCACCTCGAAAACGCTGTGCTCCCTCCCCCACCTCTCTGTTCCTGTCCCAGGGGAGATGCAACAAGCCATCATACACCTGGAGGAGGAGAGACGGCCACCGTGCCCGCCGTGAGCTGGAGAGAAGCTCTGGCAGAAGAGATGCCCCCCTGCAGCTGCAGCCATGGGGCTTCTGCCCCATGCCCGTGCCCTGCCCTGGCCAGGGGGGGCTGCTGCCTCCACGGGGGCTCTGTGTGCAGCTGGCACCGGCACCGTGGCCTCACGGCAGAGCAGGACAATACAGCGGTTACGCCAAGCTGGCAGGTGGCACGGGATGGGCAGCAAGGATACGTGCCCTGGCTCGGCGTGTCTCGCTCGTGCCCCACGCCTGGGGGTCTGAGTAGCACCCAGGGCAGAGAGAGAAGGAGACACGAGCGCTGGGACGGCCGCGGAGCTCTGGGTCTGGAGCTGGACCCATCTGAGCTCTGGGGAGAGGGTTTGTTGCCCGCAGGGACAGGAGATGCTGCTCTGGGGCAGCCCTGGTCGATTCAGCCCTGGTGCTGGGTCTCCCAGGCATGTGGAGGGACCCAGCGGGACCCCTGCAACGTACCCAGACCCCCACCAGCGGCTGAGATGCCCGGGTGAGGCAGAGCTCCCCCTCACTAGATGCTTTCTGGCGAGGGGCTCAGCAGCACCCTCTGTCCTGCTCTTTGCCTCCTTGTTCCTCCCCCCTGGGCATCCCCTGCTCCATCCCACCCACTCTCTGGGCACCTTCCCTCCCTCCTGCTCTCTCCACCCCAGAGCCCAGGGCAGGAGGGCCAGGAGGGGGCTGCCCCAGCAGCGGGGAGGGGTGATGGAGCCAAGCCCAAGCGGGTCCCAGCAGCCACTGGCCTCTGGTCCAGCCTTTCACCTTCCACCCGCATCATGCACGTGAGGCAGGGTCTCCCTGAGCCGGGCACGGGCATGCATCACCCACCACGGACCCCCCCCCTTCCAGTGACACCCTCCCCAGGCACCCAGTGAGGCGTGAGAGCGGCGAGCCCACCCCGTGCCCTGCCCGGTGAGGTGCTGGGGTGGCCCCTTTCTTCCTCCCATCCATGTGGCCGCAGGATGTGGCCCGCAGGGGAGCTGCAGCAGCCCCGTGCCGCTGTTGCGTGGGTTAGTGCTGGGTCCTGGGCCATGTCAGTGCCGTACACGCGGTGGCGGTGAGCGAGGGAGCGGAGAGAAGCCATTAGTTTGTTAAACCAGAGAAAGAAGCAGAAGTGAGTTAAAAAGAGGTGGGAAAGGAGGTGGTTAAAGTGCAGCCCGTCAGCAGAAGGGATCGTCGCTCCGAGCGAGCTGTTACCTTCCATCCTTCGGCTGCAACGGAGGCTCCGTTGGGCCACATGTCTGCGGGCCCAGGGGAGACGGCAGCCACGAGCGGATCGTAACGGAGCTTGGGAAGGAAAGGGGAGGCAGAGCTTCTCTGAAACACCTGGGGAGTCAAACACGGGGGGGGGGTTGGAGGAGGGAGGCTTGAGGGTAAGGACGGTGCAGCCTGTGCCTGCAAGGGATGTTTGCCAGGGTCACGCCAGGACCAGGGCTCGGCAGCCATCGGCAGCAAGCGAAACATCGGCTGGTCTCATCAGCCACACAGGGCACCCCCGTCCCTCTGCTGCTGGCAGCATCGCCGGTCCCCCTGCCTCCTGGGGGAAAGCCAGCCAAGGGAAAGCCATCCACAACCCACTTGGGCACCTCGATTGCAGCAAACAGAGGGGGGGGGTACATGGGGCACAGCCAGCCTGGGGGAGCTCAGAGCCTCAGGACGGCGTCTCGGGCGGGATTTCTGCAGGATGCCCTGCGCACAAACCCCAGTGAGCCTCCCGCTGCCGCTGCGTAGCGTTAAAAAACCAAATGAGTTCGGTTTAAAGCCTAAGACGGGGTGAAAGCGCTGATGGGGAACCTGGCACGCTTCCCCTTGGACCCAGCGAGGGGTCCGGCAGGGGGCAACCGCTCCGTGCCGCCCGTCCCTGCGGCACCACGCTCCTGCCGGGAGACAGACGAGGAGCGGGAAGCCCGCTGCCGTGCTGCCGTGTGGGGGGGTTGCTCCCCAGACCTGATGCCAAGGTGTTCCCCGCGGATGCCCCGAGCTGGGCTCAGCCACGTGTGAGCAGGCAGGGCAGGGTGGGCATCGCCGCCGGTGCGGGTAAGCTGGGGCATCCCGCAGCCCCTCCCGCGCTCACCTCCAGCTCCGCGATGATGCGGTCCTCGTCGTCATCGTCTTTGATGGCAGAGGCGATGATGGGAGGGGTGGACGCTGGCCTGACCACCTCCGACACCGTCCGTCTCAGCTTCACCTGCGGCTTCTGGGTCTCCAGCTCCTCCGACTCGGCCTTCTGCAAAGGGGGGGGAGCAGGGAGGTGAGGGCTGGGGGGGCACCGGGAGCCGGGGCTGGTCTTGCCGACGGTGATGCTCAGTCCAGCCCAGCAGCCATCCCACAGCCCCGCTCCCTACCTTCATAAAACCGGGCTCCTTCTTGCTGGTGACGATGACTTCGCCGCTGCGGGTTGTGGTCAGTCCGTGGGACGAGGGGAAGCTCCGGCGCGGAGGGGGAGGTGGCGGCGATTTGGAAGGTTTTTCGGTCCGGTACCGCGGCACTGTCAGTTCGTCTGGGCACAAACGATGCTGTGAGGGCACGAGACCTTTCCCTGCCCCTCTAATACATCACCCGGGGCTCTCCCGCTGCCTCCCCGGGCGTAAACCTCCCTTCAGGGCAGCACGGCTCAGCCCAGAGAGACCCACCGGTGATGGCACGGCCCGGGCACCCCCAGCCCCGGGATGCGGAGGTGGACCCCCTACCCTCCCCAGGCCATACCTGAGCCCCTGCGGCCGTTGGGGTCCCCCTTGCCCCCCGATTTCGGTGCATGCTGCGGCTTGGAAGGTTTGTGCTCGGGCGTGGAGGCGGCGCTGCCGCTGCTCGCGGCTTGTTTGTGCTTGGCAGCGAACTCCAGGTCGGGGATGGCCTTCATCAGCTCGGCTTGCGTCTCCTCCAGGAGGCGGTTGATGTCCTTGGCGCTGTACTGGGTCAGCGCTGCCCGCTTCTCCTCCCAGTCCCGCTCGGCAGCCTGCGGACGGCAGGCAGAGCCCCTTGCAGCCCCCTATCCGCACCGGCGGCTCCTCCTACCCTCGCAGGCAGGACGTGACCCACAGCCCTGCTGCCACCCCACCCCCCAAACCTGCTGCTGAACCAGGGAGGAGTTGGGGGGGCCAGTGTTGCCCCCATCCCCAAGCTGCAACCCCCCTCAGCTTGCAATTAGGGGTGCTCGAAAGGCTGCGTCACCGGGGGCTCCCCACCCTCCAGACACCCTGCTGGCTACAAACCCAGCAAGGAGGAGGAGGAGGAGGATGGACCCAGTTCCTGTTCCCAGTTTCAGCTGGGACACATAAGGATAGACCCTCTAGAGGAACCCCCCCAAGTTGAGGAACCCACCCCAGGCTCTCACCTCCACAGATACGGCTTTGTCCGCACTCTTCTTGCTGGGGGTCTCCGGACCCGTCTGAGTCTTGGCAGGTACCATCTCCGGAGCTCGGGAAGGGTTATTGCTCTTGGAGGGGTGGGTCTGCGTTTGGGGGGGGCTGTGCCCAAAGCTGGGCATGCCCAGGTTCTCGGTGACAGCCGTCAGGTGGTGGAGGTTCACTGGGGGGCTGGTGGGCATCTCCAAATCCAGCCCTTTGCTGAAGTCTGTCTCGGGGGCCACCTTCTTGGGGGACTGGCTGAGGTTGCTGGGGGAGGTCCACACACCCTCGTCCACTTGCCTGCGAGGGACAGAGCGAAGGTGGCTGCACGGTACGGGAGGTTACCGCACCCTCTCCAAGCCACGCCACAAAAAGCTGGCTGTCCCGCAGCTCTGCATGACACGGCTGAAGGTTTAGGTTCTCTGACGTCTTTAGAAGGGGTTGGGGTTGATGCTACAGCCTCTCTTTGGGGGAGCACACGAATGAGCTCCTCTACCTGGCTGTCCATTTTTATGAACCTCGCAGGAAATTGGATCTCCGAATCCTGCCTCTCCGTCAGATCTGGCTGAAATTGCCCTTTGGCTTCAGGAGTCATTAGGGCCGGAGAATGACAGGTAGGCAGATTCAGACACGGCATGATCAGACAAGCTCATTTCCGTAGAAATCCAGGCTAGCAATGAGCCCGAGGCAAGCCCGGTGCTGGAGCCCTTCTCCTGCAGCGTGGCCGAGCTGTAAGCCATCCCGAACCGTCTCGTAATGGGAAGAGGCAGGTGGGCTCAGCCACGGTGCATGGCCCCGCCTGCCACTCCCATTAGGTCTGGAAGATGATTTTTCTCCAGCAGAACGTTTTTCTGCTCCTCAGGAAAGAGATTTCTGATCATGCAAAGGGCTGCCTTTCTATCTGGATACAGGACCGTGCTTTTTTCAAGGTGACAAGGCAAAGGTTAGTAAGAGGGCTCCCACATGCACACTGTAAAGGACAGAGAGCTCTTTTGAGTTCCTTAGCAGAAAAATGAGCCTTTTTTCAACAGCCCTTGGGATTTGCATCTGTAACGCAGAGAGGACACCGACACACAACACACACACGTGAGGGGGGCACAGGGAACAACTGAAGGGACCAGCTGTGTCCTCCAGGGTGCTCAAAGGGCCAGGATCGGAGCTTGGCGCTCACCTGCGGATCTGGGCGAGGGTGTCCGTCACCGTCTTGCAGCGCTTGAGCAGACCGTCGAGGCGGTTCGGCTCCTCCTTGAGGAACTTGACAGCTTCCACCTCCACCCGCAGCACCACCCGCATCTTGCTCTGCAGGCTGGGGAACTGGGCTGGGGTGGGAGAGCGGGGGGGGTGGTCACTGGGGCCCCATCGTGCCAGGGAGTCCCTGCCGGTGCCCCGTTGACAGTGCCAGGGCACCCCCGACCCGCCAAAACCATGAGGGCCATCACATCCACGGCAAGGGCACCCTGCCAGATGGAGTGGGATGAACGCTGGGGAACCTGGGCTGGTGTCTCCCTGCGCCCATCATCCCTTCTCCGTCCACCTGCAGGCACCCCTCTTAGCCCCTGAGGGTGCCCTCTCCACGTCCACGGGCACCAAACACTGCTCTGGAGCTGGGGGCTTGGTCCCCAGCACCCTGGGGACACGGTGGCAGGGGCTGACGCGGAGCGTGTTGCTCCTGTCTCGCTGCCCAGTGCTCTGCTCGCCCTCCCGGCGGCTCAGCATCAGCCCGACTTTACGGAAAGGCTGCAGGGAAGCCGAGCTGCTCCTACCTCTGCCCTGTGCCCCTTCTGCCCTCCCCACAGCCCCCCCACGCCCCCCCCCCCCCCCCATTCTCGCAGCCTCGGTGGCTGCCGCCAAATCATTATTTTGGCTCCGGCGGGCAGGAGCTCTGCCACTTCGAATCGAGGTGCTGTCCCTCTGCTTGCCAAAGGCAGGATGGGGACAGCCCGGGGACGGGAGGCAGCAGGAGCCGCAAAATCAAGGGCAGCAGGCACGGGGGGTGGGTGAGTGCAAGGTGCCGCGGGCCAGGGCCAGAGCAGAGGGGGCAGTGCAGCAGGAAAGGGGGTGCAGCCCTCACCCCTGCAGCAGCCCAAAGCCTGCGGGACACTCACAGCACCTCCAGGCACCGGGGGAAACCTGCCCTGCGGATGCAGGTGAACACACCAGCAACTGCAAACAGGCAAACCCAGAGGCGAGGGGCAACCTGGAGCATCCCACGCGTGAGGACGGAGCAGGGAGATGCAGGCAGGCTCTGCTTGTCACCCAGCCCCGGACACGGCCACCTCCTCACCCTTGAGGTCCGTCAGCGTCTCCCCCAGCTGCTTGAGCACCACTGCCTTCTCCTCCAGCTCCTGCACGGGGATGAGCCGGTGGTTGTGGGTCAAATCCTTCTGGATCTTCTCCACCGACTTCTCCAGGTCACTGTGAGCGCAAGGGCAGGGCACGGGTGTCACTGCTGCTGCTTGGGGATGCTGAAGAGCCCCAGGGATGGCCAGCCTGCCAGGTCGCCAGGCAGCAGAGGGGAGAGGACAACTGGGCTGGGGACCCTTCCTCGTGCTAGACATGCGGTCAAGGATGTGGCCTGGCACCGCGCAGAGCTGCTGCTTTACGCCCACGGAGGATCTGGCCCATCGAGGTCAGCGTGCAAGGACCTCCCCCTCCCCACTGGTACGCCCAGCCCTGCCGCCAGCCCCCGGCTCACTTGAGCTGCTGGGTGATCAGTTCCTCCTCGTTGAGGTAGCGGAGCCGCTCCTCTTCCACCAAGCTGCGCTGGCGCTGCAGGGGGTCCTCGTGCTTGCGCATGGTGTCCGTCACCCGCACGCTGATCTCCGTCTCCGTCCGCCGCAGCATCGTCTTCACCGTCTCCTGGTTCTGCAGCTGTGGGTTTGGGGACGGAGGGGGCTTCAGGCTGGGCAAGGTGCCCCCTCGATGGGGACTGGTATGGCCACCGGTAGGGACGGCTCTGAGCTCAGCGTGGACAGGGATTCCCTCGCTCTCCCACACCCAACCCCACGCAAGGTCACCAGAAAAGGGGGAATTTTTCCTGCGCCGGGGCCAGAGCCACCCCAGGAAGAGCTGGGTTGGGTTGGGGTCTCCCCCCCACCCTGCCCCACCCCGCTCCCCGGTACCCACCTGCAGCTTCTTGAGCTGCTGCAGCTGGTTGCGGAGGTCGCTGGCGTTCTGCTGCAGGTCGTGGAGGTGCAGCTGCATGTGCAAGCGGGTGATGGCAGTGGGCTGCCCCGCCGGCGTGCTGGTGGCGGAGGGCGGCGGGGGCGCGGGCACCGGTGTCCCCATGCCGCTGCGGCTGGTCGCTGCGGGGAGGGCAAGCAGAGGCTGCTGAGGGAAGATACCCCAACCCTGGGGGAGGCTGCAGACTCCGCTCCTCTGCTTTCCTGGGAAAGACCTCTCTTTCCCCACCCTGTGCTCTGGTGCAGCAGTTCTGGGTGGTCTCCAAAACTACCCCGCGTTGGCTCCAAGAAGAGGTGACCCCAGAGCTGCCTCTTAGCAAGACGGGGGGGGTCCTGCCGGTCGCTAGCATGTGGTGGGGGCCACAGAGCCCCCGCTTCTGCACCCCCCCCGGGAGTCCCAGCAGCCACGGGGCAGAGGGAAGGGGTGCTGCGGGGTGAGGGGCTGGCTCTCCAGCTACTTACACGCTGATGGGGGGGTCCCGCCGTTGGTGGCTTCTGTCTTCTCGCTGCAACGAAAGAGAGGAGGGGAGCGAGTGTGGACCAGGCACCTCCATCCTCACCAGCTCAGGGGGCCGCCGGGGCACGGCGGGGGCTGGCATCCCCCAGGAGGAGGGGCAGGAGCCCCCAGCCTCGGCGGCAAACAGCCCAGCTGGAGGCATCCCGCTCCCCGCAGCAGACCCCGGGGTCCCACGCCCGCCCTCCCGCTCCTTACCTGGGGGTCTCAGCCTCGGAGCCGCGCAGCAGCGCGCTCTGCACCAGCCCCGTCAGGCTGGCGATCTGCTTCTCCATCGCCTCCATCCGCTCCCTGCCGCGGGGAAGGGAGAGGAGCCGGGTGAGGAGCTGGCTCCGGCGTCGCAGACGTCGTCCTGGCCTCACCCCCCCCCCCCCACCGCGTCCCTGCAAGTCCCAGGAGGGACATCGGGGAGGCGGCAGCGCCGCGGCCACCAGCGACACCCACCCCCTTCGCCCCCTCTCTCTTCTTGCCTCCAGCGACCCCCAGTCGCTCCCCTCAGCCCTGCACAGTTTGGTGCTTCGTTACCCATCCCGGCACCTCTGCTGCGGTGGTGACGGGGCAAAGCCTTCCTCTGCTCTTCCTCTACCTCCCCAGCTGCACTGACGGAAACCACCCGAGCAGCAAAGCTCATACTTGCGGTGGGGTTTCTCCCGCGCCCCGTCTCACCTCGTTTCCGTATCCTTGGCCGGTCCAGGGGAGCCGAACCCGGAGAGCGGGCGATCGCCGGGGCCGGGGAACAGCTCCGGAGGGCCGGAGGAGCTGGGGTTGCGTGGCTTGTTGACGGGGCTTTCCATGAAGACAGAGGAGCAGGAGTCCTTGCGGAAGGACTGACGGACGGGCGAGGAGCGGCTGGGGGGTCCCGAGTAGGGGCTGTGCGGGCTCTGCCCCGGCTGCACGTCCACCAGCCGGCCGTCAGCCATCTTCTGCGGGGAGGAGGGGGGCATGCGGAAACCCAAGCCGGGTCCGTACGTGTCGCTGTAAATGGGGGCGTTGGGCTTGTACAGGCTGTCCTCCAGCTCCGACTGCAAGGCGGCCGCCGAGTAGGTGCTGAGGGAACGAACGGAGCCCCGCTTGTACAGCCCCCCCGAGTAGCCAAAAGGGTCTCCCATGCCAGCCAGGGACTGGGTGGAGGTGATGCTGAGCCGGCCCTCGTGCACCATGCCGTAAGGATCGGCGTACAGCCCCTCGTTCTTCACCAGCACCACGTTCTTCCCGGCCAGGTCCTCGTCCGGCTTCACATCCCGGCGCTCCAGGATGGCGCTGGGGCTGGGAGAGACGCCCTGGGCGGGCGGCAGGTTGGAGAGACGCTCGCTGTGATGGACGGGGCTGCCGGCGTAGGAGGGCGGGCGGCCGCCGCTGTAGGACATGCGGGAGCGGGACGGGGAGGAGGACTGGAGCACCGGCGGAGGGGAGCCGGAGGTGAGGTGGGAAGCTGGGGACATGTTGTTCAGCCGGCGGGTGGGAGACGACTCCCTGGAGGTGTACACCATCTCCCTCTGCGGAAAGGGGGGGGGGGGGGGAAACGGGTCAGCACCGTGGCCCTGCGGGCCAGCCCCCTGCCCTTGCTCTGCCTGGCTGGGACCTTGCCTTGCCGCATCCCTCCCAGGACCGAGATCTGCAGCTCCTGCATCTTCACCTGGCCTTGGCAAATGGCAGCTCCTTCATTCCCATCCGGGAGAGGGATGATTTATTCTGATGAATCCCCTAATTATCATGTTTATTACCCTGCTGTCAGGCCCCAAACATCCATTCTCTTAAAGTAACACTTAACAACGCTGGAACCGGGCAAGACAAATCGCAGCCATTACTCCTTCCACAAACACACGCAATTACCAGTCCCTGTCCCCATTGCTTTCTCTCTTTTACTGGTCCCAGCCCACCACAGCGCACCCACATCGCAGGCCCTCCCCATGACACCCTGTCTCCCCTTACCCTCAGGTCACCGTTGGTGATGTGCGAGGCTGGGAACGAGGCGTAGAGCGGCTCTTTCCGGTAGATTTTAATGATGCTTCTGTCCTGGATATCACTGGAAGGAGATGCAGAGCCGTGAGCATCCCACCAAGCCCCCAGCAAGCGCCTGCCACAGGACTGCACCCACGCCCACCCTTCTGCTTTCATCCCCTTGATTTTCTCGCTTGTGACGCCCTTAAAGAAAGGAAAACCAATCTGTGGTGGATTTCTGAGCCCCCCCCCCCCCTCACCGGACATCCTCCAGCTCGTAGAAGACGTTGCGTGACTCGTCCTTGATGAGGATGGCAGTGTTGGGAGACTTCAGCATCCCCATGGTGAGCTTCTGGGGGAACATGTGGACGATGAGGGCGTGCAGGGTGTCCATGCTGCTGATCTCGTGGGTGATGTGGACGCGCCTCGTCTCGTCCCCAAACTGCAGGAAAAGGACCCCTGGAAGCAGAGGGAGGAGAAAGCGGTGAGCTGCGCCCTCAGCCCTTCCCCACACGACGCCGAAGACGTGCCGAGGGCAGCGATGGAGGTTTGCCCACCCTCTTGGAGGTCCCTGTGTGCACCCGACCAAGGGCTCAGGGACCTCTGGCCACCCAAGCTCACCCTGGAGCAGCGAGACCGAAGGCAGCTCATCCCCCTCGGTCACCCTGCAGAGCATGTAGCGCCCCCCGCTCCCCCCTGGGGTTATTTGGGACACCAACACCACAGCCGGCACACAGAGGTGGGCAGAGAGGTTTGGCGTTGGCCAGGCAGGTACGGGCTGCCCGCCCCGGGGGGGGGCAGAGCCCCGAGGGTGGGTACCTGGTGATCGCAGCTTTGTCTGGCTGGTGGACCGGGACAAGGGCAAGCTCTGCCGGAACCGGTTCATCCTGTTGAACCCCAGGGGCAGCTCCGCTTCCGACATGGTTTCCAGGGATTCGGCCGAGGCGAAGGAGAGTTTGGCTTGGTCGGCCAAGCCGGGCTGGGAGCCCTGGGAATGTCGGGAGCTCCTCGTCTGGAAGGGGAGAAGGGAGAGGTCAGAGGGAGAGCCACGCTGGGTACCGGTCTGCTCCCCCGGCGGTGTGCTGCTCCCGCGTTTCCTCCGGAGCCCGGTGCCGGGATGGAGCAGCTCGGGTGAGGCTGAGCCGCATCCAGCGATGCTGAGTCCCGGATCCCCGGCAGAACCGGCACACCGATGTGCTCCAGATACGGCGCCAGCTCGAGGCCTCCTCCATCTCCTGCTCTAAGCGTGTTCAACCATTTACAGGCCCCTCGCCTCCTGCAATTGCTCGCTCACGTCTTCCGCTCCGGGCTGGCAGCACGCTGCATTTCAAAGCCTCCCGGTGCCGTTCCAGGCACCTTTGAGCTCCCCCACCAGCAAACCCACTCGAAATAAAACCAGCACGAGCTAGCTGGTGACAGAGCCGGGGCTCGCATGCAAGCACTGGAATAACCTTAGCAATTACTGGAGGTTACACATCCATTACACCAATGAACCAGCTCCTGGGAAACATAAATGCCCGGCTTATTCTGGAAGCAAAGCAGCGGCAAGGTTTATGGCTGCCTGAGCCAGGGGAAAGTAATGGGTTTGGGTTTATAACAGTAAAAATTTAATATGCCAGGAGTCCAATTTCACGTGGCCAAGCGTATATCCAGCACATAAAAGTTCAGGCTACAGACACGGGGTTTCTGCACAAACATTTCCAAGCAGGCAGCCGGGTCCCCTTGCCACAGGTACCCGCCCGGCAGCAGCGCGAACGCCGCCTGTCAATACCCCGAAATACAAGGCTTGATTTTCCAGACACATGTTTAACGTTGGCAAATCAAACAGAGAGAACAAACAGCTCCTGGGGTGTGGAAAAGGCGGCATGGAAGGGACAACAGCTCTATTTTAAGACCAAAAAGAAAAATCAATATGAAATGATAACAGCCATCATCATCATTTAAATTAGACATTAATTGGAAGATTTAATTAATCCTGCGGGGCGGGGTTTTCTGGGACTTGAAATGTTCTCGCTGTAGCTAATTGCTGGAAAATTGACTGCTTAGTTTTGTTGTCGTTTTAGCACAAAGCACACTGGCAGCGCAGATGCTTCTGGTCTTACATCAAGAAAGGGAAGTGGGGCTGGACCGAACGTGGGCCAGCGCATCCAGCAGCCCCCTCCCTGGGGGGCCAGGGGGGGCTTTGCAGCAGGTAGGGAAGCTGCAGCGAGCAGGAGGCGATGGAGAGACCCGGTCTCCTCTCCCCCATATTCACGGCGTGCAGGTCTTTGGGGCGTAGCAGCTGGTTTTTGGGGCTCCCCGCCCTCGCACAGCCCTGGGAAACCTTCAGGGTTTGTGGTCCCCCATCTCTGGCTGTCTTGCTCCGGGTGCGGGGTGCTGCCCCCCAACTCCTGACCCACGATAGCCACAGGGAAGCGCAGGGATGGGGCAGGCAGCACGTGGCCAGGATGCGCCCCACGCTGCCCGGGCTGCCCCTTAGGCTGCCTTTGCCCTCCTGGCAGCCCTCTCCTCTCTGCTCCTTCCCCTCTCCACACCAGTAGGGTCTCACCCTCTCCTGTCTCCATCCATCCCTCTCTGCTCCCCCCCCAACCAGAGCCCACGGCTGGGCTGGACTTTATCGGCCCCCGAGCTTTCACAGGAGATGATGGAAGGCTGTTGGCTCACACCTCCCCCCCCTCCCCAGGACGGGTTTTGTCTGGAGAAAATAATCGTAAGGAAAAAATGGATTTAACCGAGGAGGGGGGGATCGCTGCCTCCCGCTCCCCGTGGCATGACAGGATGGCTGAGACCGTGTTGCCACGTAGCATCCTTGTTGCTAAGGGCTGCGGCGGTGTGCGTGCCTCGGCGCATCGCCCCAGCGCACCGCGGTCCCTGGAGCACAACACCCCAACAAACCATGGTCCCTACAGCCCCTATAGCGCAACACCCCAACGCATCACGGTCCCTACAGCCCCTAGAGCACAACACCCCAACACACTGCGGTCCCTACAGCCCCTAGAGCACAACACCCCAACACACCGTGGTCCCTACAGCCCCTAGAGCACAACACCCCAACGCACCACAGTCCCTACAGCCCCTTTAGCACAACACCCTAATGCATCACGGTCCCTACAGCCCCTAGAGCACAACACCCCAACACACCACGGTCCCTACAGCCCCTATAGCGCAACACCCCAACACATCACGGTCCCTACAGCCCCTAGAGCACAACACCCCAACACACCGTGGTCCCTACAGCCCCTAGAGCACAACACCCCAACAAACCATGGTCCCTACAGCCCCTATAGCGCAACACCCCAACACATCATGGTCCCTACAGCCCCTAGAGCACAACACCCCAACGCATCACGGTCCCTAGAGCATCCCTATAGCACGATACCCCAACACATCACAGTCCCTACAGCCCCTAGAGCACAACACCCCAACAAATCATGGTCCCTACAGCCCCTAGAGCACAACACCCCAATGCACCATGGTCCCTACAGCACAACATCCCAACACACCACAGTCCCTACAGCCCCTAGAGCACAACACCCCAATGCACCACAACCCCTACAGCCTGCGGGACGGCTGTAGGAGCGGGGGGGGGGGGGAGAGCCGTCCTGCTCCAGGTGAGCCTGGACCCCTCTTGTCTTCTGCCGCTGACCTCGAGGAATTAAGCTCGTCCGATGGAGGTAATTACGGCATCAGTCAAAGCAAAAAAAAAAAAAAAAGGAAAGGAAAAAAAAAGGAAAGATGGAAATTAATGGATTTTTAGCCCGGAAGGGACCGTTCTGGCCTGATGCTCAGCACAACGTGCTCAGCAAACGGCTCTCCCGGCCCGGGCAGGGACCCAACGGCCCCGCAAAGCCCTCGCTGGCACCAGGGCGAGCACCACGCACCCCCCCACACACACACACCGCTACCCCTCGCCGCGGGGCACCTCCGTGGGCACGGGACACCCACGTCCCCCTGGCCAAGGCAGGCTGCTGGCGAGCTGGACCCTGCGGTGTGGGGGCAGGGGGGGCTCCAGGCGCTGCGGTGGGGGGTTTCTCTGCCATTTCTTGCCTGCGGCCGTTTCGGCCACGCAGGCTTTGCCAGGGGGTGCAGCCGTGAGCCCCGGGTG
The DNA here is from genome assembly GCF_034619465.1 of Leptosomus discolor. Taxonomy (NCBI): domain Eukaryota; kingdom Metazoa; phylum Chordata; class Aves; order Leptosomiformes; family Leptosomidae; genus Leptosomus; species Leptosomus discolor. The sequence continues at coordinate 6,613,485 of NC_141415.1, forward strand.
CCCCACGGAGCTTTGCAGCCCCAGCGGGGAGCTGAGATGCTCAGCGAGGGGCGAGCGCGGTGGCTGCTCTGTCCTTGGCCTCCAGCGGGCCATTAATGAGCCGAGAGAGCTGGTTTTTATTGCTCTGCCTCGCTAATGACTTACCCTGCTCTAAGATATTACGTTCACCGACAACTCAGCCCCCACACATCCTGCCTCCCGCCCCTGCCACCGGCTGGTGCGGCCGACGTGGCACGGCAGCCCCCGGGGAGGCTCCGCTTCCACCCCCAGCCCCATTCGCAGCGCTCGCAGCCCACCCCGAAATAGGTGGGACCTGCTCGCAGTCACCGAAGCCGTGGCTCACCCCAAACAGGTCGGGACCTGACGCTTTCACGCCGCTTCATCCATCACCGTGGAGTCTAAAATGGGTGCCTGGAGCCCTGCGTCGCTGGAGATGCTGGGGGGGGGGGGCCCAATCCTGCCTTGCTGGGTGCTACCCTGGGATGAACAGCGCCCAGACCCGTCCACATCGACACGGTGGATAGCCCCTGCTGTCGTGGGGGAACACGTCACCCCGCTGAGCGCTGCCCCGGGGAGATGTGGGGCTGGGGGTGGTGCCCCAGTCCTGGGGGCACACAAGGCGCTGGGTGCCTGGTGGGGCCTGTGCTTGCGGTGCATGGGCCAGCACCCAGCTGGGGAAGGCTCTGAGGGTGCAGGATAAATCCCAGCTGCTGCAGGGAGGTGACCAAAACCCACCCTGAACCCCCAGCCTGGGAGCAAAGGCGTTTTGCCCCCTGCTTCTCCATTATGACCCCCCCAGGGGCAGTTTTAGCTCAAGCCCAGACCCCCACGCAAAGGGCTCGGTCTCCTGCAGCTTCAGAAGAGCCCAACATCCCCTGTGGGCACCGAGATCTTTCCTCGTGGCGTTTGAAACCCACCCACGGTGGCAGCGAGGGGCTGGAGGGGAGGGGACGCAGCCCTCCCGCTTGCTGTCCCTGCGCTGCAGCGATGCCACGCTGGGAGATGACCCATTTCTTGCTGAACCAGCGTCACAGCAGAGGGTTAATACGGGGCTGGGTTGATTTCTGCCACGGCAGCAGCCCCCAGCTCAGGGGCAGCAGCGTCTCCCCCTCGCCCCGAGCCCGGGGTCCTGGCGCCTGTCCCACCCCACAGCTTGCAGCGTGGGAAGCAGCGGGTTCGTGGGAAGCAGCGGTTTCATGGGCAGAGCGGGAAGGGAAGGCGAAGGAGTTGGTTTGCTTTTGCCCAAAGGCAAAACAAAAGCCACCCAAGGCTGGGCACCACGAGCCAGGAGGGTGTCGAGCAGCTTGCTTTCGGGAGGGCAGAGCCGCAGTGGATGGGGTGATGGGCATCGAGGTCCATCACTCCCTCCGACCTGCTCGCCGGCTGCCAGGGAGCGGTTTAAAGCCCCTGGGAGCCTCCTGCGGGCTAGAGCGGAGGAAATCTCGCTGGTGCAGAAGCATCAGCAAAGCTCTGCACCCTGGGAGTGCACCACGGGTGCTATTTTCGGTGGTTCTCCCAGCGAAAACCCACTCACAAAGCACCCAGCTCCCCCCGGACCCCTCCTGGGGAAGGCAGCAGGAACACCCCCCCACACACACACCAGGAGCATCCCCAGCCCCTCCGCATCTCTCTGGGAGCCTTATATAAAAGAGATGGGATGGCCAACGGGGGAGACTTGGGGGCTTTCGTCTTTTATCTCTCCAGAGCTAAAAAAAGATACAATTAAGTGCTTCTTTTAGCTCCTAAAACACCCAACAATCTCCTGAAGCAGCTTCATTATATCTGCCTGGCTAGATGAGCATGCTTCTCTCCTCCTTCTCTCCCCTCCCTTCTTCTTGTCCCCATCCTTCCCTTCCTTCTTCCACACCCCTCTCTCCTCTCCGATATCACCCTCCCCAGATTTTGGGGCTGGATGCCCAGGACTGGAGGGAGTGAGGGAAGGAGCTGAGGTGGCGGTGGTGTTTGGGGGACCTGGGCGAGGAGCGAGGTTGTCCCTCTGGACCCGGCAGTGATGGGCACCGCAGTTATCCCGCTGGAGTTGGGACAAGCAGCGGAGCCGCTCGGTCTCGATGGAGAGCTGAAGTGGCTGCGGGGAAGAGGGGGAGAGTTTAGGAGAGGGGCAGAGGGACCAGGGGCACAGAGGAAGGTGGCAGAAGGAGTTTGGAGGGAGCCGAGCTGGGGCAGAGGAGCAGCTCTGGACTCACAGGGCATTTAGAAATAAAAAACCCCAACAAATAAAACAAGAAAAAATGAGTGAGGAAAGGATCCTGCCCCGGGATGGAGCAGGGCACTCTGCAGCTGTTCCCATGCAAAACTCCAAGCCGCCGGAGCTCATTAATATTTCCACTCGCTTCCTAGGACAGGCAGCGAGCCTGACGCTGCAAAGGGACCCTCGGAGATGGAGCAGAGGGTTTGTCACAGCAGAGGCAGCCGAGGCTCTGCCAACACCCTGCTCCTACCCACAGCGGGCTCCAAGGGCGGTGTCGGACTTGACCTGAGCAGAAAGCAGCCGTTTCGGGCCCATTTCTGCCTGACCCCTCTGCACATCACACGCCCCAGCAACCTGTGGTGCTCGGGGGTGTTTCATGGTAAGAATATTATTTGTCACAAGGAGACGGGGCAGTAGAAGAGGGGGATGTCCCCCAGCACCCTGCTGAGAGGGCGCACGGCTCCTCTTCCCTTGACCTAGCGCCCAGCCCAGCTCAGCCCAAGCTCTGCAGCCTGTCCTGGCAGACAGGCCAGCCCCTCTCCCCTCCCCAAAACCAGCCAGAACACGGCCCACAAGCACCGATACAGACCTGTCCTTGCAGCTGGGATGGATAAACCCTCGCTGTGCTAACGCCACAGGCAGCGTCTGGCCCCGAGCTCAGCCTCTTGCCAGGACCTCGCCGTCACCAGGCGAAACAACCCCGGGCTGTGCTGGGCAGTTGTGGCGGGGCTGGGTCCAGCAGCAGCCCCCAGACCCCCCCAGCTCACGCTCCATCGTGCCCCAGTGGCAGGGACCACGCGCTGGAGGGCACTGGGGCCGGGCATCGCCCTTGCACGGGTGGACGGAGCCCTGCAAAGGTGCCGGGCAGCCGCGTTGCTCGGCCACGCCGCCACCTTCCCGGCTCCCAGCTGTTTGCAGCTCCTCTGCCGCGCCGCATGATGGGGATAAAGGCAAGAGCCCCCTAAAATCCACTCTGACCAGCTTGGGAAACAGCTGGCCTGGAGCTGGCGAGCCCAGCCCTGGGCAAAGCAACGCGACCCGTTATTTACCAAGTACATAAACCCCCGGCTCCAGCCCCTGGTTGGACACTGATCTGGATTAATTCCTCATAATCTCCCTCTCATCGTTTAATCCAGCATCTGACTACAGGTCCCATCTGGTGGCGTCCTGAGCTCTCGGGACGGGCACTGGGTCTCAGCACCCTGGCGGTCTGGGCTGTGCTGGGGATGAGGAGATCCCACCAGCCTCCAGCTGTGACGCTGGGAGCCGGGGAAAGGATGTTTCGGCATCACTGCGGTGCGGATGCTCAAGCCATTGCTGGGAGCCACCCCAGGCTCTTTCTGGGGGACCCAGGTGAGCTGCTGCACCTCTCTGTGCCATCTCCTGGCACAGCATCCCTTGGAGGCAGCGTTGGGAAGAGCCATCGGAGAGGGTAATGGGACCCCTCATGTGGGGCTCCTGCCTGATGCTCCTCGGACGCTTGCTCTCCATCACTCCCCTCCATCCCTGCCTGTCTCCCTATCCATATATAAAAAAATACACTTATTTCTCCCAGGTATCACCTGCATCCCTACGCCTGCCTGTGAGCACATCCCCTCAGGCTGGTGCTCGAGGCCTCCTGCCCTGAATTCCCAGACTTTGGTTCACTGGAGCTAGAGGGGACCATCCCTCCCGACAGTGCAGGGACCGTGACACCACAGCGCACCCTCCGCAGGGCAGGGCCAGCAGCGGGATGGGACAGTCAAGATTTACAAGCCAGAGCTGCAGGGGAGCATCTCTGAAAGCCCAGCCCGGACCACTGCTGCAGCCCACACCATTCCCTGGGTAAACGGATCTCAGAAACAAATGGATGGGGAAAAACCAGCGGACGCAGTCCCTTTGCTCTCCTCAAAGCCTTTCCATGGGCATTGCAGGTGTAACCCCCATCCCCAAAGGCTGCTCCGGGACCCAGCTGAGCCTCCTCCATCCCATCCTGTAGAGAAACGTGTCTGTGCCAGGAGAGCTCGATGGGAAAAGCTTCTCCCTGCAGAGCTGGGGATGCTCCTGATGCCTGAGCGCTGGAAAAGCGAAGGATGCACCAAAGGGTGCTGGGGACCCTGGCCCCGCTGGGACCCCACCTGGGGGAGAGCAGTCCCTTGGGGTGTGCAGGGAAGTGGGGAGCCTCGGCCACTCGTCTCTGCGCTGCCAGCGAGGGTCAGCGGCGAATAAAGCCGTTGGCGAAGCTGGGAGAAAAACAACATCTGTCCCTCCCGCAGCTCTGCCTCTGTCAACATTTCCGAGGAAAATTTTAATTGAAATTTGAAACTTTTTTTTTTTTTTTTTTAAGCAGCTCTCAGAGCTGTTAAAGAAACAGAGGCAGGGGAGGGAGGGAGGGATTCCCAGATACCTGTCCTGTAAGGTTTCCCCCTCATTTCTCTGCCTGCCTAACCCTATCACAACATCACCGCGGGGTTTCAGCCAGGCCAGCCTGGTCCCACATTTTCCCTGGAGGCCATTCAGCCCAGGTCTCAGCAAAGCAGCACCTGCCCTTCCCTCCCTCCAAGATGCTGGGATGAGAGCCCACCACCTTGGGCCCCTCCCGGGCCCCAGTAACGGCTGGAGGGGCTCCTGCGGAGGGGAGGGCTGCGCCGTTAGTGCCCCAACGTGTGGGACAGTGGAGCCTTCGCAGAATGACCTCCACTTGGTGGCTGGAGAACTCGTTTGAGATTCCCCAGCCTGCCCAGCTCACACCATCAGGAGCCTGGTCACCCCCCGAAGCAGCTCTGGCCCCTCTGCAAACAAACCGACGCCAGCCAGCGCATCACAAACCTCTCCATTCATCCACTCGCTCATTCATTCATTCATTCTTAACGAATTCCGCTCACCCTTAATTATTGATGCTCCCAGAGAGTGAGTCAGTGAAGAGCTGCCGGCTATTTTGTAAGAGGAGCAGGATCCAGGTAATGGGACACTTCCCCAGCAGACACCTCCTCGCCTCCAGTCTGGCTGCAAATCGTCTTCTGGGGAGCACCCCCCGACCGGAATGCAGCATCCCCGACTGGGATGCAGCATCCCCAGCATCTTGGCATCACCTCACCAGCCCCCCCCAGCCCAAGTATCAGCTCTCAAGTTTCAAACCAGTCTCAGACAGGGCAGCCCAGCTGCCCCAGTACTGCCTGCACAGGGCTGTGGTGCCACCCTCCTCCCGCACGTCCCAGTTTGGGTGCTTGCTCCCAGCAAGCAGGGGCCAAGCAGATGCAACTGAACCCCTCTGCATCCCTGTGCAGCATTTCACACCAGCTCCACCGGCCAGCAGCACTGGAAGGACTTCCAGCAGCCCAGCTCCTGCCTCCCAAGATGGAGGAGCCAGGAGATGCCCAGCCGGGAAGAAAACGAGGAAAAACTGGACGTAACTGGGGCTGCAGCAGCAAAGATGGAAGATACGAGAGGCCAGGGTGCTCTGAGCATAATACGAAGGGATACACCATGAGGCTCCGCCATCCAAGGGGGTTGTGGCCTCTCCATCCCCGTCCACTGGCCCCCACCCCTCTCACCCCGCCTGGGTCTCGCTGCCAAATTAAAAGCGTACCGCTCACGGCAGCAATAATTCATCCAACGTCTAATGCTCAACATTTTGTCAGGATTATCCCGATTAACCCAGAATTAATCCTGATCTCAATGTTAACAGGATTAGCGTTAAAATCGGATTAGTTTTTTAAACCGGACCCCTTGACTAAAGGAAGGGGCCTTCCCCACCAGATGTGCGCAGCCTGCTACCGGCAGCCAGATGTGAGCGGGAGCCGGGCAGGAGCTCGTTCCCCGGCGATGCGCCCCACGCACGGATGAAGCGGGGTGGTACCCCTGCAGCAAGCACCTCTGTGACACCAGCATCCTGCCCTGCAAAGCGCACGAAGGTGACGAGCAGGAGTCCAACGTGTGGACGTCGTGTTTCCAAGCAGAAAACACCCTTTTGCCCTCCGACATGGCCCGGTTGGCTCTGCTGGGGACATGGGTGGCTGCTTGCCCCTTCTCTGCTTTTTTTTTTTTTTGCCCTTCCTGCTGGCACCAACAGCCTCCCGCCTTCGCCTGCCTGATGAATATTTAAAAGCCTGGATCCTCTGCAGCCTCATGAATATTGACGGCTGCTGGTTGCCCGACATGGTGATGGTCCCTCTCGGTCCCTCTCCGGGCACGGGCAGCAGGGTTGGCAGCGGCAAGGACGGCATCAGCAGGGCTGTCGGGGGGGCCGGGATGCCTGCACGGGAGGAAGGCAGCCCTAAGGGCTGTCCCCACCGCACGGAGGACTCTTGCTTTCTTCCAAAACATTTGTTTTCTTCCCAAAAGCACAGCCAGGGGAGCAGTCTCACCGCTAGCAGTGGGGCAGCAGAAGGTCCTGGCACCCAGGGCAGGGCTGGAGCTGGGATGACCCATGGGTGAGGGGACACGCCGTGCCCACTCATCCTCATCTCCCGGTGCTGGGTGCGACCTTGGCTCCTGCAGGGAGGGTAATCATTGACCTCCCAGCAAAGGCAGCCAGCCTTTTGTTCCTGGAGTTGTTTTCCCCGTGCCTCGACCAGGTATGTCCACCCTGGGGAGAGAAGCATCCCTGCCGTGATACCCTGGACAAATGGGTGGCAGGGGGGGGGGGTGTGTCCAGAAATAGGCCTGATCCAGCACCTCCCCTGAGGCTGAGGTCGTCCCAGGAGATGGATTACAGAGGGGTATGTGGCAGGAGACACTTTTGGGGGTGAGGGTGCCAGTCCTGCCTCCACCCCTGCTACCTCGAGCCCGCCTGGACGTTCACCCCAGTCACCCCCTTCCTCGCTGGGGCTGAGCGGTGGCCGCACTCAATCCCTGCTCTCTGAAGCCGCCGCCTTGTGTGACAGCATCTTCCAAAAATAAGCAAATTACTGCATCCTTCAGGGACGCTGGCGGATGGGAAGCAAAGCCGCGCGCGAGAAAGCAGCAGAAAGGGGATGGGAGGAGAAAGGGACAAGCCCTTGCTTGGGGTCGCAGGGCTGCAGCCAGGGACGGCAGGGCGGGGAGCCAGCACAGGGCGCAAAGCAGCGGGAACACTGGGGCGAGCAGCATTAGTGACGGGGACTTCACAGTGACAGGTGACAAGGCTCAGCTCCTTGGCATCTGAGGCATGATTTGCTCCAACAGCTGTGTACAGGGAGACCGGGCTCTGGTTAACATGTGCGGGTGCCTCTCGGGAAAAACATTTGAAGGGGCTGGTTTGAAGTGGAAAAATAATATTAAAAAAAAAAAAGCAACGACAACAACAACAAAAAAACCCACCCAACTTCGGCAGCAACAGCTGTAGGTAAACAGCCCCAAAACTGGGACGGCGGCAGGTCGTGCTGCTGCATCTCCCCTGGGGGACCTCAGACGAGTCCCCTCGTCCCACCCCACCTCAGTTTCCTACACTGAGGACGCAACTCTCGTCCCTGCTGCGATAACAAATAGTGACAACAGCCCAGATCAACAGATACTCGAGCACCGCAGAGCAGCTCCCGTGGACAGGTCAGAAAAACCAGCAAACGCCCCAAAAGCAGGGAACGAGGAGGGTGGGAGCAGGCGTTCAAGCAGCTGCTCTCCCCTCCCGGGTGCACCCCGACGTCCTCCTCCTGCGAGCAATAAAATCTTACGCCGCAAACGCCGGTCCCCGAGGAGCGCGGGCGGACGCCAAGGCCACTGGGAGGGCGCGGGGAGGAGGGCTGATGCAGGAGCGGCAGGATTACAGGAGCTAAGCCTGCCTGGTATTTGCTCATCTCCTGCAAGTAAATACGCCCGCCTGCCTGTAACACCGGCTGGGCAAACGTCTGGAGTCCCCGGTGGGATGGAAGTGGCCTCCTCCTAACGAGACGAGGGGCTCCCACGAAGCCCCAAGCCCTGGCCATGCCGCCGCAGCCCTGCCAGGGCTGAGGAAGAGGAGCCACAGCCCGAAGCCCTGCTCAAGCCATCGACTGCTGCTCAAGCAGAAGCCATGCAGTCCCAGCACAACGCGGGTGACACAGCCCCAGACACTTGTTTTCCAAAAAAAATGTGGCCCGTCCTCCCCCCTCCCCGGCTCCCACCGCTTTCTCCCACATCCCAGTCATTTTTTCCCCCGCTAGCTTTTGCTTTTGTCCCTTTGATGTTCTTTCAAAGTCCCAGCACCAAAGGAGCTCATCCGAGGCTCTGCCTTCAGTTCTTCCCATTCCTCCTCCAGCCCACAAACGACAGCAAGGAGCCAGCCCACCCCCTGCATTAGCACAGTGGGAGCCCCCAGCCCTCGGTACTGCCTCACCGCTCTCCCCGCTACATCCCTGGGATTTGCCCCCTCGTCAGATCCAGGGATGTGTCCCTGGAGCCCCTGAGCCCTGCAAACCAACGGGGCCGAGATGCTCCTGCCCTGGAGAAGCTGACACCCAGAACGTGGTTCTGAGTGACCCCAAAATGGCAGGGACGCAGGCTGTGAGCTGGGATGCGGTTTAGGTGGTGGGAAGGTGGGTGGGTACCAGGCTGCCCCGGCCGAGGGACTTGGGCATCTGCCTGGGGACTGGCTGGGCATCTGCCTGGGGACTCGGGGACTGGCAGCAGCGTGACAACGGCCACGGAGCGGCTGGATCGATGGCTCCGTGCGAGCACAGAGCTCAGCCCAGCTGGCAGGGAGGGACATTCGTGAGGTGAGCGGGGCTGGCTCAATCCAGAAGCGAGTGCAGAAATCCCAGGGACGCGCCGGGGCAGGAGGACAGAGCAGCGCAGAGGCAGGACCCGCAGACACGAGGGGGTGCAGAGGATGAAACGGCTGGGGACAGCGGGGTCTCCCGGACCCCCCTCCGCGATGCTGGCACCTCCGTCGACATACAAGAGCATCTGCTCATCTCCAGCACCGAGACCGACAAACACAGGGTCCCCCTTCCCCCAAAACTCATGCCTGGAGAGCCCCAAATTGCAGCCAGCACCTGCCATTGCCTGTCCCCAGGCGGATGGGGGATGCCAGGGCAGGAGGAGAGCAGGTCCTGCCCTGGGCGCCCGGCAGCAGCAGCGCGCCACGTCCCTGGGAATTTGGCACAGCCCTTCCCACCATCCGATCCCCTCTTTCCCCCCATCAGCTGGGGGTCTGGTTGTAGCCCCCCCCCTCCCGCCGCCTTTGGCCAAGGGAGGGGGAAAGGCTGGCTCTGCACCCCCAGTAGGGGCGGGGGGCAGCTGGACACAAGCCGGGAACCTGAAGAGTCATGAAAGTTTTATTTTGGGGAGAGAGCAGGAGGAGTGGGAGGCAGCTTTCCCAGCCGAAAGCCAAGCCTGCAGCTACAGAAGACCCCAAGGGACACAGGTGGCTGCGGTGGCCTCGAGGAAGCCCCCAGCACCTGCTTGCTGGGATCAGCCTCCCCGCAGGGCTCTCCCCACGACAAGCCATCTCCAGCTGCCTCTGGATCATGCCCCACTTGGTAGCGGGGTCAGGCAGCTGGGGACCTCCCTCGGCCGGGAAGCAGAGGGTGATTTAACCCGTAACGCAATTCCACAGCGGATACAGCCAGGGAAGATGCTCCGCTTGCAACGCAAAGTACTTCCAGGCTCGGTGGAAAAATATGTAGTTACAAAAAAACGCACCTTCTGCGGCTGCAAACCCCCAGCTGCTGCCAAGGAGGATCCCTCTGGGGTGGGTGGACCCCTAAAGTTCATCCCCATTTTATTGCTTATACAGAAAAAACGGAAAAACAAATAACATAAATGGAAGCTTTTGTGCCTTCCCCCCACAGTCCCAGGAATGTCCCTGAGAACACATGGCTGAAACCGGCCGGTGAGAACTCAGACAGCTGAATATTCAGGGAGCCACGGCTCACACGCTTTTTACGCTGCAAGTACTTCAAGAATGAAAACTCGGAACAAGTGCACATATTATGCGTTTTACAACTCCTCCGCTCCCCGCTGCCAACGAAGGAAAGCGCCTGGTTTTTCCACAGGAAGAGCCAACCCGCTGGGGATAACACACCAAGGTCATCCAGCAACACACCTGACCTTGAAGTGTTGCCACCGCATCCCTGGGTGAGGAGGAGGAGGAGGGAGGAAGGGGAGTTGGATGACATGCGTACTTCACCTTGCCAGACAATAGGGCAACTGTTGGCGAGGTGCCGGCAGGAACCGCCAGGCAGGCACAGACCCTCGGGGTCCCCTTTGTGCAGCCTGGAAAAGGTGGGTTTAGGCACAAAGATCCCGGGGCAATAAAGCAAACGGTCACAATTTCTCCGTTCGGCCGCTCCCTGCAGCAGCCTCCTGACAAACAGGCTGGTACCGTAACGCCCAAGCGACAGAGCAGAGGATGGAGACAAAGATGCGATGGCCAAGGCGGGACAGAGCTGCCCCTTCCTCTCCCACAGGGTCCAACACCGCCCACCGAACAAATCTGCTCTAGAGATCCCTCGTCACGCCAAAACCAAACCCATCTCTGGGGTCCAGCACGGCATTTGTGTTGGAAAGCCCGTTCCTCCTCCCTCTCCGCCAACCCCACCTCCTGCAAGGTGCAGGCACAGCCCAGATTTAGGGAGCAGCACGTTGGCACCCCCCCCCCTGTCCTGAGACCCCCCGAGCTCATCTCCTGCCCATCACCGTGGTTTCAGCCTGGGCTCTGCGGGGAACGAGGGGCTTGGGAGAGGGAGATGAGGAGCCCGAAGGGGGAAGCTGGGCAAACAGTCGGGTGCAGATAAGTGACCAACACACCGCGCGATGGGAAGCACGGCAGGGCCACCGACGGCAGGGCCATCGACAGCAGGGCCACCGACGGCAGGGCCACCAACGGCAGGGCCACCAACGGCAGGGCCAGGCTCTGCTCAGCAGCTCTCCGATGACGGGGAGGCTGGAAATCAGAGCAGCCCTCGTGTCTCTGCCTGGGAGCAGGCACCTTGGATGGAGCTCCGCAGGTGGACTTGCGAGCCCATCCAGAACAGGCCCTTTTCTGTCCTTTTTCCCGGAATTAAGGTCTCTGCTGCAACGAAATGACTCTAAAGCAGCAGGATTTGGCTGTGGGGCGGTAGTGGTCTAAATAAGGGCAGGACACAGGTCCATCGCTCCCAGATAACAGGTTGGTAGCTGCACAACAACTCGACCCAAAAGCGTAAGACCCTCCTCAGGAGCTTGAACCGCTGCTGAGCTGAGAACAAACTGCTTTGGCACAGGAATCCTCAACAAAAACCACGAGCTCCCACCCCCCCTACACAGACACAGAGATGAGGCAAGGGTGGAAAAGTGCATGCATTTCAAACAGAAGCGTGAAAAATCAGAAATACTGACCTTAAAGCTCCAGTAGTTGGGTTGCTAACAAAAAATAAAACAACAAAACAAAAGAAAACAAAAAATACCATTAAGATTCTGGTTTGACTTTTGTTTTCCTTTTGAGAATTGTTGACTTTAAACTGAAACATTAAACCTGCTCTCGTTTCTGCTTAAAGTCCCCTCCCAACGGGTTGCTTAAGTTTCACGCTGCTAAGGGCTGGCGAAGGGGGAGCAGGATCATGCAAGCAGGCAGGGACGGCGATGGGTACTGGATGCAGACCAGGGTGCAAGGCAACTGAAGCAGAGCAAAGCGGGGAGAGGGTCAGCTGCCCAGCATCCCTACTGGAGTCACTGGTATGCCCACACCATCCCGGCACGTGCCCGTCAGGCTGCTGCCCTGGGAGTCAGTGCTGGAAGCCAGAATAATTTTCATTTTTAAAGGGATCTTCCAATCCCCCCCCCCCCGGCTCTTTGCCCCTGCTACCTCCCTCTGTTTCTTCTTCGCAGCGTTTCCACCGGTGTCAAGGCAATGTGCTAGAGCGAATGACAGGAGCTGGCACTGCTTACAGCCCAGCAAGCTGGAGAGCTTGGGAGCTTTCTTCTCCCAAGCCACCCACCGATAATCACCAGTGGGAGATCGCACCGCAAGTCCCGAGGATGCTCGGAGCGATACCCGCCGTCGGGCAGCGGAGCGGTGCGTGGCTTAGAGACACGGGACCCCCTCCCAGGGCAGCACCGGGCTCGCCCAGCCAGGACGGGGCTGCAGGAGCCCAGCAAGTCCTCAGGGGACAGCGCGGGGACCAAAAGCCCACCAGGGCCGAGCATCCCCAGCACACCGTGCCGCCGGATGGGGATGGGCGAGCTCCTCGCTGCTGCGGGCGCAGAGAAGGGCTGCAGAGCAGGGCATGGGCTTGGCCCAGCAGCATCGCCAGCAGCTTCATCCCACCCCGGGGCTGGTCCCCTAACGCCCGGGCAGCAGCACCCCGGCTCCGGCGGTGCCCTGAGAGCGAGTTCGAGGGGGCAGCGTAGTACCCAGCAGGAGGGACGTTGGACCCGGTGACCAGAAGTGTGATCCATCGTGCTGGATGAGGAAGCATTTTGGTATCACCGAGACGTGCAGATAACGTGGGAGAAACAGGGGCAGAGCAGCTTTTGCCCCAACGGCCTTTTTGTTGGGATCAAAGTTCTCAACCGCTCGTTTCTCCCCTCTCACCCCTGCCTATCGCCTTGCTTTTTTACAGCATTTAATTCCCCACCACAACCACTGTGGCTTCAAACCTAGCTTGTTACTTAGAGGAGGATTTTTTAATTCTAATTATTACTTTAAACAGGCAGCAAGCTCCCGCACAAAGCTCCCAGTCCCCACCAGTCCCTGCAATGCCCGGTGGTTGCCAAGGAGTCTCCTATCGCAGTGCTCTGGGAGCAGAGGAAGGAATTGCAATAACATTCGACCATCACAGAGTGTTTATCCAAGGACTTCAACGATCCACTAGCAGATTTGCTGCTGGGGTATTAACCCTTCTGCTGACAAGGTAAATGGAAGTCTAGTCTCTGAGTATAAACACAAATTCACCTGTCAGGCTCATCTCAAGCGTCAGCAGGATACCCTCATTTCAATTCAAGATGCAGTTCACATTAATACTCCACAAGACATCAGTAGACCCAAACCAAGCTCTGCCTCAACCAAACCAAAACTCTTCTAAAAGTGATTTAAGTCAAACGAGTGCAGTGTTTTCATGCAGACAAGCCTCAAGGCACAAAGGTCTTTTCCAAGGGCACACCGTGACTCAGAGGCAGAAACAGAAATAGAAGTCCAGAGCGGTGATTACCAGGCACTATTAGATAACAACCAGCAGGATTCAAGCCTATCCTGGGCACGTCAAGCTTTTCCAAAACACCAGGAGCTTGGAAGTGAGAAACCACCTCGTAATGCCTTTCGGTACTAAACGAAGCCACCCATCCTACCTAGCAACTAACACACCAGCTGCCCCAGCAGCTCTTTGCAGCCTGAGCTCCCGGTGCACGCTGCTGGCTGCACGACGGCAGGGGCAAGATGCTGGGTGCGCCGGGACCTGCCCGGTCACACAGGGGGGCAAAGCCCAAACCTTGCAGCATCGCCGCGTGTCGTGCCGAAAGCATCTGCCCCCGGGGTGAGGAGCTCAGGCTGCGGAGCTGCTCCTCGGCTGGAGGAGCCGCGGGGAAAGGACAGCCCAGCTCGCCGTCTCGGAGAGGTGAGCAGGATTGCATCAGCTCCTGAAGGGTTTGACGGGCCATGCCTCGCTTCGGAAACGTCTCGAGTGCAGCCGCACAGGGCGGTTTTGTAACCGCGCTTCTGCTCGGCGGCCCCCACCCAACTCCCCAAGGCCGGCCTCGGATGCCCGTGTGAGGGATGCTTCATAAATCACTGCTGATTTCAAAGGGACAGGAGCAAATCCTTCATCCCCTTCCCTTGCCAGACTTGCCTCCTCTAGCAGCTGGGTCTCCCCACCTCCCCACCAGTACAGCCAGGCAACGACTGGGGCAAGGGACCCCCCACCTGGTCCCTGGAGGCATGGATATGCTGCCTTCGCACCGAGGGGATGCTCGCCCCCCCCTCTTAACTCCTTTGTGCTTTGAATGGTTGCAATGGGTCCCCACAACGGGGATCGGATATTTTGGTCAAGTATTCCAAGCACTGCTCCAAAAAGTTGTGGCCAAACCAGCCTGTCCCAGTCCCTGAAGGGCCCCCACCCAGTCTGTGGTGGCAGATGATGCTCCTGACTTTTTCCTCCTGCAACTTTATTTTTTTTCTCCCTTTCCCCTTCGTGCTCTTTCTTTTGCTGTTGAAGAGTCTCGGTAATTTTCCTCAGACCCTGATATTACTGATCCTATCTCGTGCCAGCCCTTGGTATATATTTTATTTATTATTTTAGGATGACTGGACAGGCTTATCACAAAGTCCATAAATTACATCCCCACCGCACACAGCGACTCCACATCAAACCGGCGATGAGCTTGTCTGAACCCCAAGTGCAACGGGAGGGAAGCGAGAATATTCTGGAAGCCATTGGAGCCCGGAGGACACGCCAGGATGGCACAGCACCGCGCCCTCTCCCAAATCCCTGGATCTGGCCCCAGAAAAGCCGGCAGCCCCAGGAGCGTTGCGGGACCCCCCCCGCAAGCGAAGCTCTGCCTGCAATGGGGCTGCTGCTGCCGGCCAGGCTGCGGGCTGGATGGGGGACAGGGGATGCGCTGCCTGCCCTGCCCGTACCCTGCCGAGAGGCAGGACTGTCCGGGGCTGACAATCTGGTGCTGCCTGCCAGGGCCAAGTGGGTGACGGACACCACCACGCAGACCTTTCGGGGGGGGGCTCCATCTGTCCTCGCAAGGCACTGCTGCCGCACCGGCGCTTTGCCCAGCCCGTCCTGCCCTTCGCTCAGCCTCCACCCACCCCAAATCTCCCAAAGCAAAGAGGACGCGTCCCCCTGGCACAGGTAACCCCTCTCGGGGCGCAGGCTGCACCCAAGGCGTTGACAGTGATGGGGAGCCAGGGCGGCACAAGCAGCCACCTCCCACCAGCTCCCCCAAAGTAGGGGGGGGGACGGGGCAGGGAGAGCCCGAGCGCGGTGCCCAGCTCCCCGGCGAGCCCCACGGCAGCCGGCCAGGCTGGCAAGGGTGGTTTTGTGCAAAGAGAAAGGCAGAGGAGAGGGCCAAGGTAGAATTAACATATCGCTGGCTCTTCAAAAGCATCAAAGGGAGATAATGGTCTGAGAGAGGATTTGAAGCGACAGCCTTGTTACAACCGATAAAGCAGGCAGCTCGCTCGCAGCAGAGCTCTGCAGAAGGTATGAAGAATTACAAAGGCTGAGATTATAATTACAATGAAAGTCATGACCATGATGCTGCAAAATTGATGGACTAAGCAGGACTGGGGGCACACACACCACCACCCCCCCCCCCCAAAGCACAGACACGGGCACACGCGTGCACAGGCGTGCGCTTAGGAGCTGGAGCACGCACGGAAGCGCGAAATAGGGGTTGAGACGCTCCCGTGAACCCACGGCCATGAGGGAAGCCAGGCACGCACGAACGCTCGGAGAGATGCACCCGCAGACACGCTCACTGCTGCAGAAGAGAGGAAAACCAGAGCTGGGGGAATGTAGTGAAGAACATTTCGGAGTTAAGTCAGGAAAAAAAAAATAGTCTTTGTGATTGTCCCAGGAGAAGACAGGAGGTAAATGAAATCCAAGTGAGTCACTGCCTTGACCAAGGCAGACTTCCCCTGGTTAGCAATTATAACACAAATCTGTTAGTGATTAACAAGGCAGGACCGAATGCGTCCCTCTAAAATGGACAGCAGCAGCATCCCCAGCACGCTGCACTAAAGGGAGGGACAGAGGCAGTTTCATTGGCTTTTTAATTAACTCATTTTCAGGAGTTCCAGTTTCTGATAGAGCCCGCCTCAGGCACAATGTCTTGACAAACAAAAATCTCCTTGAAAAAATAACAGTAAAGTGAATTTAATCTGTTGCTCCTTATTAAAGTTTTGCAACGCTTTTCGGCACAAGAGGAACTGAATTGAAATGGAAATCGCAAAAGGACAAGATAGGGAGTCGAATGCAACGAGTCACCAGACAGAGTGAAGAGCGACACCTACGCTGTGCGTTGCAGATCCTGTCATCTGAGGACTCGCAATTATCGCAAAAGGACCTCTCGAGCCCGAGCACCCCAGCCAGCGTGAGCCAAGAC
Organism: Leptosomus discolor; assembly: GCF_034619465.1. Taxonomy (NCBI): domain Eukaryota; kingdom Metazoa; phylum Chordata; class Aves; order Leptosomiformes; family Leptosomidae; genus Leptosomus; species Leptosomus discolor. The sequence continues at coordinate 6,629,659 of NC_141415.1, forward strand.
GGGGGTGCAGCAGCGCTGGGGTTAGTTCCCATCAGACCTGGGCTCCTAAGGGGCCTCAGTGAGTGCCCAGCCCAGCCCCCACCATGACAAGGGCACCAAGACACTTGCTTTGCTGCTCCCCTTTCAGGTGCAGGTGTCTTTAGGCAGAGACTTGCGTTTTGCTCCAGGTCTCCCCGGTGCCCAGCCCAAAGAGGCTCTGACGGCCGTCAACAGATGCCAGCAGAGATGCCACAGCAGGTTGTCACAGCGACCCCATGGCAGGCAGCACCGACAGACCCCCGGCCCCACTGCACTGCTCAGAGCTCGCCCGCAGGACCGCACCGTCCCTCCGCCTGCCCACGCACCGAGAGAGTTTCGCCAGCTCTCCGGCAGCAATCACAGCCCTGACCTCCAACGCAGCACCTCTGGGGCAGCCCAGGGGATATCAGAGCACAAACACCTTCGGACATCCGTGGATTTGCGCTCCTGACCCTGAATCAAGCCCCCTCCTTCCCTGACGCCCATAGAAAGCAAACTCAGCGACGCCTGTTTACAGCAGCGCAGCCCCAAGCAGCGATGCACCAGGACAAATGCTCTGCTGAGGATCAGCCATGCAACTGGCGGCTCGGGCTTGAAAAATCTCCCTTCTCTGGCCTCCACATCCAAGGTCAGGGACCCCCCCCCCTGTGCTGCAGGTTCCCTGGGGTCCCAGCTTGGTGCTCAGCACATCCCCAGCCTGCTCGCGATGGGGAGGAGGGGGCTGTCTCTGCCCCTGCACCGGCAGCAGCTTGTGCACCCCAGCGCGGGGGCCAAGGTCTCCTCCATCCTGCTCCCGGGGTGTGACGAGGGGACCAGCCAGGGAGCAGGGCCAAAGGTTTTGGAGGGGGAAGGCAGGGAAACCTGGCAGAAGTTGGGCAGATCAGATCGCAGGGTAGCTATGGCAACGGCACGGCGTAGGTGGACCAACACAATGGGGACGCGCAAGGTAAACCAGGCAGCCAGCAGGCAGCCAGCAGGCAGCAAGCATCCATCCCCTCCCCGCCTCACACAGCCAGGGACCTGCCAGGGACAGCACCGGGGGTCTGACCCCTGAGAGGTTTGGGATGACCTCCACGCTCCATCAGGTGCCTCCAAACCCAGGGAAGCTCATCCCTGCAGGCAAATCCCTGAGAAATCCCCACGCCAAGGGCGAGGAGGGTCAAATCCTGGACCTCTAGGACCCGCAGACCTGCCAGCGCCGCCGCCATCTCCCCGTGGGGCTGCAGCAGCCGCCGTCCCCCCGCTGTGCCACGGGCCCTGCCTCCCCCCGCAGGGTCCCTGAGGGGTACCAGCACCTCGGGGTGCAGAGGAGGGTGCTGCCCTCACCCTGCCCAGCCAGCACCAAAGCCTGGGGGGCGGGGGGGGGGGGCTGCAGAGGGCACCGACACGCAGCCGCTGATGGAGACGGACCTGTTCTTCTCCACTCCCTGCCTAACGCTGCCAGCACCGCCGGAGCCAGGTCTGCATCCGCAGCGGGGACGGAAGAGCTGCCTTTCTGGCTGCGGCAGCTTTTTGGTGGTCCCTCTCCTAACGCTGCTGAGCGCTGTGACACTGGAGTAGGGAGGGGGGGGGGCAGCAGCCTGAGGTCATCTCGCAAGGACCCCCGAGGCCATGGGCAGAAGGAGCTGAATTTGGGTTAGGAAGAGCAGGAAACTTTGGGCGGCGGGGCAGGGATGGGTGCACGCGTTCGCGTCGTCGCGTCCGTGTGCGCCGGAGAGGCGGGAATACGCACACCCCTTCCAGGTTGGTGGCCCCCATGGCGGCACCAGCGCCGTGGTCCCCTGAACCGCGGTGAGGAACGGTCAGGGAGGCCAAGGGTGCCAAGGGGAGCGTGCCAGGGGCATCCCGCCTGCCGCTGGGTCCCATTCCCGATGGGCATCCACTGGGTACCCGTCTCCCTGCTGGACTATACCGTGGGCTCATCAATGACCTCCCCAGGGCTGCCATCGCTGTCACCGACGCGGCCGTATTTATTACCCGCTCCTCAGGGACTTCTAGACCCACTCCGTGCATAAAGCCCAAGGAGAAGTGGGGTGACCCACAGACCTTTGCACGACTCTCAGCGACCCGATTCCCAGCTAAATCATGGGCCAGGTCTCTTTTAATCAGCCAGGAATTGCTCCCAGTAGGGGAAAAATAAGAGGATCAATAGAAACAGCTCTGGCTGCAGTCACAGGGACGCACACACAGGTTTGTTCCTGTTACTCCCGACAGCCACGCACGCTCTCCTCCACCATTACAGCACTTTGCAACGGTTCACAACGCACTGCACCGCTGGAGGCCAAGATCCGACCCCGGGAAGAGCAATGAAGGGCCCCTCTTCTCCCTCCCGCTGCCCCAGCGAGCTCCCACCAACCGGTTCCCTTTGGGCACCGTTCGCAAGCCACCATCGCCACGGGTTTTGCAAAAGCGGAGTATCCAGGTACCCCGCACCCTGCCAGTGCAGGGGCACCCCCAGCCCGGCCAGGCACCCCGTGAGGACCAGACGATGCCAACCTCACGCCAAGGCCACGGGTACCTCTCCGTGTGCCCAGCTCCACCGCCTCGTGGGGGGCGAGATGCTGTCAAACCGTTCCTCCCGTCGTGGAGGTCCAGGTTGGATACACACCCGGGGGGTCCCCACGGTGCCGGGGGGGTCCCCCGCAGGAAAGATGCTCGGCCAAGCGAGCTGGAGGTGAGACAAGCCCCCGCATGGTGCAGGGATGCTGAGCGCCCAGGCCACCATCTGCCCCTCTCTGGCCGCCCGCACCGCAGCCCAAGGAGGGGAGAGGGGAGCAGTGTCCTCTGCAGAGGGACAGGGACACGGGTGACAACGCGGGGCTGCCTTGGGGAGGCGGGGGGCTGCACAGCGGGGCTGGCAAGGGCACCACCGGGGGCTTTGCATGGCACCATGCACACCCGGGGGGAGCAGGGGGAGCCCCCCCTCCCCAGCTGCTGCACCAAAGGGCAAGGCAGGGACGATGGCACCCACAAAAAGCCGTCCCCTCCCCGCAGTGAGCCTGGGAGTGGGGGGACCCCCAGGAAAGGGAAATGTAGCCGGGGCTGGAGGGAAAGGGGGGGGCTGGAGGGAAAACGCGGGGGGAGGGGGGCTGCCCCCATCCTGGGGCTTGAGCCCCGCGGCCAGGGGAAAGGCACGACCAGGGACATCGGTTGGTGATGGGGACCAGGATCTCGGGGTGGGGGGACCGGGACGTTTGGGGAGGGGGCTGCTGGGATGGGTGGGGGAAACACCGGGACCTCTGGGGAAGGGGAAGTCGGGAGGACTGCAGCAGGGGGAGGCGGACACCGGGACACGGGAGAGGACGGCGACAGCGCACCCGCACCCCCCCCCCCCCCTCCCCAACCAACCCACCGGAGGGATGCGCCCCGCTCCGCCCCGCCAGACCCCGCTCGCCCCGGTACCTGCGGCAGGTGAGCAAGGACCGGGATCCGCAGCGCCGACGGGCTCGGCTCGGCTCGGCTCGGCTCGGCTCGGCTCGGCTCGGCTCGGGAAGCGGGGCCGGGGCCGGGGCCGGGGGCCGCTGCGCGGAGCGGAGCCGCCGCCACCTCCCGCCGCTGCGGCCGCCGCCGCCGCCGCCGCCGGCCCCGCGCGCGCTCCCGCCCGCCCGTCCGCCCCGCCCCTGATCGGGGCGCGGTCGCCATGGCAACCGCGACTCCACCTGCCGCCGGGCCGGGCCGCCAGGCGGGGGCGCGCGCTGCCGGCGGGGGCGGGGAAAGGAGGGGAATTGGGGGTGCAACGGGGTAAAGGGGGGCGCTGGGGGGATTTGGGGGTGCAGTGGGGTAAAGGTGGGTGCTGGGGTGCGGTGGGGCCGGGGTGGGTGCTGGGGAGAGCTGGGGGTGCAGTGGGGCGGGGGTGGATGCTGGGGGGATTGGGGGTGCAGTGGGGTAAAGGTGGGTGCTGAGGGGAATTGGGGGTGCAGTGGGCTACAGGTGGGTGCTGGGGTGCAACGTGGTAGAGGTGGGTGCTGGGTAGAGCTGGGGGTGCAGTGGGGTAAAAGTGGGTTCTGGGGAGAACTGGGGGTGCAACAGGGCAGAGGCGGGTGCTGGGGGTGCAATGGGGCAGGGGTGGGTGCTGTGGGGAATTGGGGGTGCAGTGGGGTAAAGGTAGGTGCTGAGAGGAATTGGGGGTGCAGTAGGGTCAGCGTGGGCACACCCCCACCCCCCCCTTCAGACGCTGCTGAAGCACAGGGTGCTGCCGGGCTCCCCCCACCCCAGCACCCCTGGGGTTCAGCAGCTGCGCGGGCCCCGGTGCCACCCTGTACGCAGCACCCAGGCTGCCCACCCGCGGGGGCCCACCATAGCCTTCATCACCCCCCCCCCCCCCCCGAGCTCCCCGGGGTACCAGCACCCCGAGTTCCCCAGGAGTTTTTCCTTCCTACCCTTACACAGAACCACATCAGCACGCGCTCCCCAAAAAGCTCAACAGCGGCAAGGCCAATAACCGGGGTTTTTTAAATATTCTTTTCAATCCGCGGGAGCTGGGTCCAAGCAGGGAGCGGGGGCTGCTGCACCCCCGTGATGCTGGACCCAGGCATCCCCCCAGCCCCCCCGCTGCATCCCTGGCCCGAACCCCACACCCTGCCGAGCCGACAGCGCTATAGAGAGGGGCAAAGCGCGACTGAGAATAACCGATGCGAACGAATTGCTTCCAGCTGGGAGAGCAGAATCACCGCTCCCCCTGCCCTGCCCTGCCCGCAGACCCCACCGCACGCACCCCCAGCCCCAAATTTCAGCCCCGGCAAGATCCCCGATGTAGCAGCACACCCCGCTGCAGAGCGGGGAAGCAGCCGAGACCCCCACTTTATGTGGGGAAACTGAGGCACAAAGCCAGCTGCAGCCAAACCAGCACCTCCCCAGCCTGCCTGCACCCCCTGCCTGCACCCCCTGCCTGCGGGCTCGCTCCTGCCCTACACCCCACCAACACCGATGCTCTAAGGGCCGCTTGATGAGGCAGGAAAGAGCAGAGGCCTGGCTCCGTGGGCGCGTACATCTGCGCTGGCTGTTATTTATTTATTCCAAAATCAGATTTATTCTGGGCAGCTGCAAATCTGCTGCTGTCAGGCAGCCACCGACACGTTAACACTCAGCTCGAGCCTTTGCCTTTTTTTAATTTTTTTTTTTTTTTTTTTTCCCCCTGCAGCAGAACTGGACAAGCTTAAATCCAAGCTTTTATATACTTTTATTTAGACCTGAAAGAGGCATGTTTCTGCTCCAGCTCCGCTGCGGTATTTAACCCCATGCTGCAGCTTACGAGCTGCGAGGCGCCCCAGTAGACGGGGCTTAATTGCGGTACAGCTGGCACGCACGCGTTTAACTGCTTACGGGCGAGGGAGGGTTGGTAATCCCTTATTTTCTGGGGTTTATAATTTGCCTGCGTAAAACCATACATTCCTGGTTGGTACGCACCCTCCGAGCCCTGGGCAGAAAAGCACATCCAAAAGCAACGTGGATATTAGGGAGAAACAGGGAGAGGCGACGGGGTCACCCCCTTGAACCATCTTATTCTTATTTTTCTAAACATTCCTGACTTTCTGTATGTTCAGCATCGAGCACCACGGGCTGGCCCCGGCCAAGTCGCGTGTCCCAGAGCACGGATGCACACAGAGATGAGAAACCCGGCCGTGCCACCCCTTTCCTGCTGGATTTACCCTCCCAGGGCAGGATTTACCCCGAAAGCAGACCCAAAGCCCAGCAGCTGATGTGCTCCATCAGCCACCTCATCCTGATTCCCACTCCTCTCTTTATTGTTAACATGCCCATTTAGCAAATTTTCCCATCTGGGTTTTAAATTAGCTAGCTGCCGCCTTGGACTTCTCTGCAGATTTGCTAGCAGTCTGCTGGGTGTTGGTACAATTATTTGCCTGGGTTTTTTTCTCCTCTGTTATATATACATATGATTAAAATTAATATTGCACTCACTTTCCAATTCCTATGCAGGAGTACAATGGCGTTTTGCTGCAGGCTTTGCCACGCTGAAAGGGATGTTGACATTTATGAAATGCTTCTGTTCACCTCTGATTTTGCAAACTCTCTCATATGTGATTTAAAAAAAAAAAAAAAAAAAAAAAAAAAAAAAACCACAACAAAAAACCCCACCACAAAATAGCAAAGCCTGTGATCTGAAGTACCTGCCAGGCTCCCCTAGAATAGCAAAGCAAGTTTCAAACGTTTCAGGCAGGCCCAGAGTGTTGTATCCCAATGTCATTTAAAGGTTGGCACCCGGGGTTTCCAGTGTTTCTAGTTTCATTTTCTCCCTGTTATTATTTACCGCCTGCAGGGAAAATGAAGAAAAAAGGAAAAAAAAAAAAAAAATAGGATTTTGGGTTGGGTTTTTTTTTTTTGCTTTCCCCACCAGTTGCAAACAGGTGATGCTGTGGCTGGGCTCAGGGATGGAGCTGCACCCCTGCCCAGGGCAGGGAGGGATGGAGCCAGCCCTGCACGGCCACGCAGCGGGGCCCTCACCCCTCTGAGCCCCAAAAAGCCAGACTGGGTTTGAGCGGTGCCAACAGACACCTGGATGCCCCCCCCGTTCTGGTCCCATTGGGCACCCACAGCCCCGAGCGAGGGGGTTCAGAAATAAAGAAGTTAATTCCCGAATCCAGATCATCTTTCTTTCACCTTATAAAAATCCCTCAAAGCTTATCAGACCCCGAGTCAACCTGAGCTGGATTTTTTATAGCTGCTGCTTATTGCAAAAGGGGAAACAAAAAAAAAAAAAGTAGTCTTTAAATCATTGTAATAATAGGGGAAAGATTCTTAGTTATTTACTGAGCAATGTCGCTCTGCGGCTAGAAATGCCACCGCTCCGTCTCGCGAGCAGCAGCGCAGACACGGCCCGTGCACCCTGTGCGGCACCGGCCCCGCTGAGGCTGACGGCGATGGCAAAGCCGCCACCAAGCACTCGCCCGGTGGTGCTCGATGCTGAACATACAGAAAGTCAGGAATGTTTAGAAAAATAAGAATAAGATGGTTCAAGGGGGTGACCCCGTCGCCTCTCCCTGTTTCTCCCTAATATCCACGTTGCTTTTGGATGTGCTTTTCTGCCCAGGGCTCGGAGGGTGCGTACCAACCAGGAATGTATGGTTTTACGCAGGCAAATTATAAACCCCAGAAAATAAGGGATTACCAACCCTCCCTCGCCTCGCACACAAATCCCGGCTGCGCAGGATTTGGCCGCTCTCCTTTGCATCCAGCCACGAGCCTTTTGCGAGGAGAGGGGTTACAGAGCGAGGACCCCTCCACTCCGGCGTTCCCCAAAGCAGCCTCGCTGGGCGAGGGAGGGTGCAAGACGGGCAGCAGCTTGGAGGAGGCAGCGATGATGATGATGATGCTGCCGCCGCCGCCTCGGCGCGGGCGGCACGCCGGGGCCCTGCTGGTTTTCCTTACAAAGCTGGATTTCTTTCCACCGCGCGAGGGCTGGGAGCTGTCGCCTCCGTCCCTTGGGGAGGCGTCTAGTTGGAGATGATATAAGATTTCTTTCCAGCCGCTTCCTCCAGCTGCTCCGCGCTCGCCCTCCCCCGTGCCTTTTTATAAAAGTGCCAGTTTAGGTGGGGATTTACGGCTGCCCCAACAGCCCCAGGGCTGGGGCATCGCTGCTACCCAGAGGAGGAGCAGGGTCCGGGTTCCCCGGCACCCTGGGGTGCCGCCTGGCCCTCGGGGTCCCCCCCTGGGCACGAGGGTTGGATGTTGTCCCCAAGGACCGTTCGGCCCTTGGGCGCTGCTGCTTTCAGCAAGGGTGCCCAGACACCTCACCCACTGTCCTGCTCTGAGGACCCGCAGGTCCCTGGGGGACGATTGAGCCCCCGAGCAATGGGCAACGAAGGGACACCCAGGTACCAAACCCCAGGCACCCCTTGCCCAGCCGCATCCCCTCCCGCACAGCACAGCAACGCACGCCGGGACGGAGCCCCGGCCCCTCACCGCCTCTGCTCATCCTGCCCCGCAGCTCCCCCCAAGCTCACCGGCCTCCCTGGCACCTTGCTGGGCAGCCGGGGGGCAGATACCTGCCCCGGGAGCTGCACTGAACCCCCCTGGCTCAGGGAGCATCCCCGTCCAGGTGCCCGTGCTGCTCTGGTCAGGGCTGGGCACAGGTTGGCACCAATATCCTCAGTTTGGGGGGTCCATAACGCAGAGGAGAGTATTGGGGCTCGGCAACCAGGCTGGGATTTAAGGCCAGGCTCACAGCAACAGCCTGCCCAAACGCTAAATCCTCACCCCCAGCACCGCTGCACCGACCCCCGGGGCTGGGCTGTGCCGGGGCACCATGGGCTGGCACAGGGACGTGCCGCAGAGCTGCGGGCAAGGGCCAGGGCGACACTTAGCCTGGGCAAACTATTTATTTAGACCTTTTGTACCATGCAAGCTAAGGCAGGGCGCAATGGTGTCAGGGCTGGGGGGCTGCAGAGGCGTGGGGAGCCCGGACGAGGCTTGCGGGGCCGCGCAGTGCCAGGCACACAGCAGGGTTTGCAGCCACCAGCCCGTGGGTCGGGCTCCTCCTTCCCCGGAGAGGTTGGGGTTTGCAGCCCAGCCAAAATCTGCAAAGACCTGGTCTGGGTGTCACCCCGCCGTGGGGCAAATCCACGGGCCAGCTGCCCCTCATGGCCATCACACCCACCCCTCTGCATGTCCTCTGCGTGGAGAAATTTCCCTCTCCTCCCCACAGCTACCGACAGGACACCCATCAGGGTAAAATCCACCTGGGACCCCCCCCCAGCCCTGGGGAGAGAGACGGGTGCTCCCCCCAAGGGCTGGAGGATGCTTTTCCTCCGACTAGGGGATGCTCCCCCCCAGGGCTGCTGCAAGCGGCCACCCATTTCATGCACCATCCAAGCTCCCCGTGAGCCCCTTCTCCTCCTGACAGCCCCAAAGGACAAGAGGGGGTTTCCCCGTCCCCGCTTCTACCCCGAAAAGACGCCCCTTACCTGGTCCCGCATGCGCTCCTGCTGCCCCCGCAGCGCCAGCGCGTGCTGTGGGTACTTGTTCTTCAGGTGGTCCATGAAGGCGTCCCGCTTGCGCTCCATCTCCGACTTCTGGAGCCCGGTGAGGGCCTCCAGGCTCTGGGCGGCGATGACGGTGTGCCGGCGCTCTGAGGTGTGCACCAGCCCTACGTTGGAGAAGCGCCGGGTGCCGTTGCCCAAGGTCCGGTATTCCCGTGGGTACTCGGCATCGTCCGCCGAGATCATGTGGGTGCTCGTCCTCTCGGGATCTGCACGGGGGGAGGGGGAGAGCAGAGCGGGGTCAGGGCCAGCCCCGGGACGGCCCCGCTGCTATGGGGCAGAGGTGGGGTGCTACGATTTGGGGATGGGGAAGGGGGGGTTTAAGCTGGAAGTGGTAGCTGAGCCTCGCTGGGAGCGGGGTCGTTCCTCAACGGGATACAACTGGGGAGCTGGCAGGTGCAGGGTTTGTCCCCCCTGCGATGGCAGCGGTGTTCCCGCTCCCGGGCACGGGGCTGGTGGTGGCAGGAGATGGATGGGGCGGGGTGGGGCAGCAGGAGGGATGGAGGGGCTGGGATGCCACCGACACCACGATGTTCACACCGAAACATGGATGAAACAGCGCTGGGTCATTAAAACAGCACAGACAAGACACGGGAGCTGGGCAGCGCTCCGGAGCACAGACGGACGCGAGGCACACAGACACACGGACAAACCAAAAAGAAAATGAAATTAGGGGCAGGGTAAGAGAAGGCTCACGTCTGCTCATCAGCACCTGCACTGTGCTACTGCCCACGGGGGCAGGCAGGACCCCTCCGTGCCCTGCCTGCCAGAGAGAGACCCCCGCCGGAGGGTCAGCCCCCCCAGTCCTGCAGCCGCTGCTCCCAGGAGCCGGCCCAGCCCTCGGGCACCAAACCCGGCATCGCCGCCGGGCATCGCAGGGATGCTCTGCCCCGTCCCAGCCCTCTCGCAGAGCTTCACCCCATCCCGGGTGGGCAGAGCGGGCAGCGAGCGCAGGCAGGGGGGGCCGGCAGGCGGTCACGAGGCGAAAGGCGCTTGTCCCTTTGCTAATAATTCATTAGCTGCACGTTGCGATTTTAATTTCCAGGGAAATGGTGCCGAGCACGCGCAACGCGAGCGGTAACGAATGCCTGGAAGTCCCCACACGCTGCCAGCGCCTGGCACCTCCTCGGTGGCTGCAGGACGAGGCCACCCCGCGGTCCCCAGCCCCTGCCCAACCCCACGCTCGCTGCAGAGCCGCCCCGGGACACCAACCCACACCCCAAAAAGCCACTTTCGAGGGGCTCGTGCTGTCCGAGCCTGTGTCGCGCAGCCCTGGGCTGGTCCCGGCCACCGCCGCCGTGCCTGCGCCGAGGCCACGAGCGGTCTTTGCCGCCGCTAACTAGTTTGGCAACCTGCAGCCTGTGTGTTGCAGGGGATTCACCGCGTTAAGGCTTTCCTCCTTCGCTCACCGTTTAACCTTGATCCATTATTTATCTCCCTCTTTGTCCTTTTTTTCCCCTCCCTTCTTTCCCAAGCTCCTGTTAAGCAAATCATAGAGGGTTTTTCCTTTTCCCTTAATTATTTATCAGCCCAACATATTAGCTTTATATCAACTGATTGTGTTATTATTAATGTAGAACAGGACTCCAGCGTGTGCTACAGACATAACTCCTCTGCTCAAGGTCATACAAGGGGGTTTGCTACGAGCCAGGCGGGGACACCACGCTTCCAGCAAATGCCGTGGGGATATCCTTACCTCCCCCCAAAGCATGACACCCCCTTTCCTCCTCCAAAAAACAACCGGTCCAGCTCGCATCCCCCACAGCTCCACCACCGAATGTGACCTCAGCCAGGGGACAGTACCCAGAAGACAGCAGCGGAATTCGAGTGAGAGCTGAAGCTCCCGGTTCCTCCCCCCCTTGCCCGTTCGCTCAGCCAGGTCCCCACGTCATCGCTGCACAGGAGAGGTCGTGGTGGCGCATGTGCCACGTGCAAAACACCCCGAGATCCCCCAGGGAAAGTGGCACAGGAGAGATGTCGGAGGGGACGCCTCGGTCCTTCTGCTGGCAGAGGGGAAGGCGGTTGTGGGGCTGAAAGCATCGTCCTGAGGTCCCTTGGCACAACCGGCTGAGGAGCCTCCACCAAACTCCAGCACTGATGGGAAATGCAGACGGAGCAATTTCTCCTGTACCACCCTGCTGAGCCCCAGGAGATGTCTCCCCACCTCCCCTTTCGTGTAACAGCCCCCCCGTAACAGACGCTTCTCACTGCTACCAGGCAGAAAACTCCTTCCAGCCCTCGGCCGGTCACTCAAGCGCTCGCTCCATGACAGCAAAGCAGTGGGGATGTGCTGGGGGGCCGCATCCAGCCCCGGGCACCCATCCCAGCCCTAGCATTGGGTGCCTGTTGGCAGTACCTGGACGCATCTTTGGAGTTCTCAGCTCTAGGGTGGAGGAGAGGGGGGAGTGGGAGCCCAGGCATCCCCCCAGCACGGGGAGGGCACCCAGCATGGTCCACTCCCACCAAACCAGCCCCTCTGCAGAGCTGGATCCCGAGTGCCACCAGGACTCCCACCTTATTGTATCCCATGGGAACAACGAACCCAGAGAGGCTGTGAAAGCGGGGTGACGGGGCACCCCGAAAGGCGCCGGCCACATCAACAACAGGGCTGGGAGGAAGGAGCTGCAGCTCCTGCAGCTGCAGGAGAGCAGCAGCGTGGCAGCAAGGAGGCCTTGAGCCACAGGAAGGTGCAGGGATGGGGGCTTTGGGGATGCAAGAGGGGCTGGTTCCCTGCAGCCACCTCCCCAGCGCCTCTGCCAGCCCTGGGTTTAGCAGCCCTGGGGTGAGGCCGTGTTCCCAGCTCCTTCCCACTCTCCTCCTCCTCCTCTTGCTGCCGAGCCACGCATCAGCATGCAGCTCCCTGCTCCCTAATTACATGCTCCAAGAGTGGAACGCGCCAGCTCGCTGTCTCTCTGCCGACTACTAAAAAGGATGATTTGAAAAGCCCTGCACAATCTGCACAGGGGTCAGAGCAAAGCTGGATGCTGTCGGGGGCTCTTCCACCCCCAGCTGCGCCGCATCCGCTCCCGCATCCCTCGCTGGGCTCCAGAGCAAGCCGGGGGGGGGGGGGGGGGGGGGGAGGAGGCAGCCCCAGCACCACGAACCCCGTGATTCCCAAAGCCTGCTAAGGTGGGAGGAGGAAAAGCCACCACAGACACACGTGTACCTGTCCCCACGCCAGCCACCTTTCCCCTCCGGATGCCCCAGCCCTGAGCAAGCAGAGACCATTCGATAAGGGAACAGCCAAGAACCGGGGTACAGGGGCTCCGTTGGAAAGGGACCTTGAACCACCCACGGTCATGCTTCCCTGGCACTAGGGATGAATAAAGGGGGTTAATTCTTCCCTCCTGGCCTCGATCCAAGGGGATAATTACATCCTGCCACCAAAATCCCCTACCAAGTTGTTTGTCTTCCTCCCCTACAGTGCCCATGCATGGATGCTGGAGCAGTGGTACCCACACACAGGCTGCCCCACTGCCAGTGATCCCTGGAAAATGCTTCCCAGGGCTGCTTCCAAGCAGGTCGCTGGAGTGGGAGAGCCAGTGGCCGGAGCCTGCCCAGGGTCCCCACCTCAGCACTGCCCCAGCCCAGCCAAGCGGGGTGTCCCTCTGGGATGCACCCCCTGCACAGGGACCATCCCATCGCTTACCCGTGGGCGCAGGACAGCTTCCACAGCGGCCGGCAAACTGCTCCGGTGGGATGGGGGAGGCAGCCCCCAGGTCTCCAGGGGATGAAGGCGGTTCCTTGGCCGGGCGCAGGGCTCCCACAGCAGCCAAAATCCCACGGTAAATCCTGGCAAGCCCCTCTCCGAGCAGCCGGGGGTTAAAGGAGCGCGGCTCTCTTTGCCGATTCATTCATCCATCTTCCTTACCTGCCAGTAGAGGTGTCTCCCACACCGGGACCAGAGCCCCGGCTCCTAGCAGGATGCGGCCATCGCCTCCTTCCCGTGAGAGCAGCGGCACCAGAGGCACCGGAGCCCAACAGTACTTTGGGCGATGCTCTTCAGGACCGGTGCTTTGCAGCCCGAGCAGCAGCTCTCCACCAGCTGCCTCCTCCTTCGCCAGGAGATGGGGGTGGGAAAGGCCCCCAAAAACCTGCCCCGTGCTGCGGGCGCTGCCCGGCGAGAGCCACGCCAGGTCAGAGCAGCCGCAGGGTCGGCGACGTGGTCCGCTCGGATCCCCCCACCAGCAGCTTGGCAGGGCTTTATCATAAAGAAGATCTTTCAAACACAGTTTATTACTGCAGTTTCATAAATCTTCATGAGGCAGCAAGGCTCACGCGGGCCGTGAAAGCAATGGCAGTTAGCAGAGCATGAAAAATAGCCCGAGAAAGCAATTGTACAAAAAGGGGCAAGGGGAGGGGAAGGAGAGAGTACATCTGGGGAGAAAGGGAGGCGAAAGAATAGAAGCCCCTCGGAGCGATGCGGCTCCCCCGCACGCTGCCATTAAGGCAGCGGGAAGAGTGGGATGCGCTCGCCTTCCTCCCAAAGGCTGCGGCTGCCGCACTGCCAGCCCGCTGCCTGCACAGCACCCAAGGAGGCTGCCCAGCACCCAGAGCCCTGCTCGGCACTAACCCCTTCCCTGCCACGCTGCTGCCAAGGCGCCAGGAGCGAGAGCTGGGAAGGGCAGGGAGAGCCTGCACAGCTCCTGCTGCGCTTAACTCCTGCTGTGCTGCGCAGCCCGCCTCGGCGGGGGACCCCAGAAATACCCTCCCCTGCCCGAGCTGGGACCTGCTGGGGTAAAGAGACCTTCAGAGGGTCCGTTCCTGGGGATTCCCTGTCCCTGACTCAGCCACGCTCTATTTGCACTCATTTTGGGATGAGGGCATGGTGGTCGAGTGACCTTCGGGACTTGCCCCAGGCTCCAATCTCACCCCCACGATGGGGCCAGCAAACACAGCCGAAAAGAGCCAGGAGCTGCACGGTTGACGGCGTTCTCCTACCGAAGCCGTCCCCAGGAGCAGTGACAAGGCAGCCGACAGGCCGGGGGGAGGACGCAGCACCCTCTGCCCGTGCCACTGCCGTGTGCCGAACGGGTCCAGCCATCGCCAGCACTCTACGCAGCCACATCTGCCCGTTTAAAACCCACCTGCAGAGAAATGCGTCTCTGTTTTGGGCTGAGCCCCTGGGCTGTGGATGTCCCCGTCCCATGGGGACACTGGGAGCAGGACAGACACTGGGTTCATCCCAGCAGGGGAGTGTGGGGGTGAGGGTGTCTGCACGCTCCCCTCGGCCCTCGCACAGCACCGGGTGAGCAATACAGGGAGTGAAAGGCGGTGGGCGCCTGGGCTGAAGCTTCCCTGCCATCCTCCTGCTCCCGGGCTGATGCAGACCCGGTGCTGAACCGCCTGGGAAAAGCCAGGCGATGCCAAGGCTGCCCATGAGGGACCGTCCTGGGACAAACCCAGCGCTGGGGGCTGTGGCTTTCCCATCTCCTCTCCCCATCCCGGAGGGTCCCTCCCTGCAGCACCGAGCTGCAGCTCAGCCCGGGCTCAGCAGCAGGCAGCGGGCTCCCCACCGTGCCTTTCACTGCCAAATTCAAGTGGAACCAAGGGAAATAAAAACACCACCCGCTGACCATTTCATCGGGAACTTCCCAGCCGGGTTAGAGCAGACCCCACGGCCCCGCTCCACCGGCACCCGCCGCTTGGCTCCTCCAAGGCGGGCAGGGGCACGGTGCCCACGCATGGTGGCAGTCCGGATGCGACCCAGCAGACCTGGCCCTGCCTGTCCCTATCCCCTACGTGCCCTGGACGCTGCCTGCACCCTGCTCGTGCCAACCCTGTCGCTGCCACTGGAGCTGCACAGGGGCGAGGAGCCGATCCGAAGCCATGCAATGTGTTGGTGAGCGCTGGTTGCTCCCTGGCTGGAGCTCGGGGCGGTCCAGCTGGCATCTCTCCGCGACACTGCCCTGACAAGCAGCTCCTTTCCTTTGGAAGCGGAGAAACAACCCGATAAATTCCCATGTCATTGTCAAAACCCAAACTGAAGGAGAAATCCCATCTGGCCAGCCCTGTAAAAAGCAGCAGCTACTTCCCACCTCGCCGGGTGTTATCACACCCACGCGTGCACATGGAATTGGGAGACGAGTTCACCTCCTAACTCCCATGGACGGCAGCACCAAGGGCAGGACCAGAACACCCGGCTGCTCACTTTGTGCTCAGCATCAGGACCAGCACCCGCCTGCCCAGACCCCCCCATCCCCACGTCCCCACTTTGAGATGGGGCACGTGAACCAGGCTGGTCCCCGTGCTGTCCCCACGGGAAGGGGGACGTGACACCCCAAGTTGCTCCTCCAGCCTTGCCCACCCCAGCCTGCAGCTGCGGGCTGCTTTTGCAGGCAGGGCTCCCTGCCACCACGCTGCCTGTCCCCCCCTGCCCACTCGCCGGGCGGGCATCCCGCTGCAGCAGCAGCAGCTGAATAGCACGACCCGGCCCGTGTCCTTCCTCCTCCTTGCACTGTCTCCTCAGCTCAGCATCTCCCTGGAATCCCCTGACAGCTCCAAACTTGGAGCCATCCCTACCCTCGCCCAAGCATTTCCTCACAGGAGGGCAGGGACCGGAGGGGACAGCACCAGGGCAGCCCCAGCCTTGCTCTCTCGCACGGCGGCTGCGATGCTCAAGAGCAATAGCCCAGTGGGCTTGGGCTCCGCCGACAAGTCGACCGGGGGGTCTGTAAGCGGATAAGCCTCGTGTGGCTCCTCACGCGGTGGCTAAATGGCTCCGATTGCACCTTGGAGCACCGAGCTCAGCAGCTGGTAGAGCTACAGATGCCAGGGTGAGCTCCGGGGCTCCCGGATGGAGCGGATCCCCCTCCTCTGCTGGCGAGGCCGCACGGGAAGGA
Organism: Leptosomus discolor; assembly: GCF_034619465.1. Taxonomy (NCBI): domain Eukaryota; kingdom Metazoa; phylum Chordata; class Aves; order Leptosomiformes; family Leptosomidae; genus Leptosomus; species Leptosomus discolor. The sequence continues at coordinate 6,645,515 of NC_141415.1, forward strand.
CGGCTCAGAGCTGGGAGAGCCAGGGCAAATCTTTCCCTTGCCATCAGCTTCCTCCCCAACCTACGGCAGGAGGCCGAAGCCAGAGGCATCCTCTGCGCATGGAGAGCATCCCTGCCCAGGGCAGAGCCTTCCCCGCCAGGGACCGGAGGAGAAAGGAGCCCCGCGTGCCCTGGCAAGAGGCCGCATCCTCAGCTGGCAGGGATGGCACAGTGGCTGGGGAGATGCCAGCGGCTCGGGGACGCCGGATAAAAATAAAAGGAGAGGAGAGGAGGGAAGGGGCCAGGCTCTTCACAGCATAAACACAAGCCACATTGTGGTCTCATCTCCCACCCACGTGGCAGCGATTCGAGGCGGCGCGGCCGGTGGCCTGGCAACCGGGATGGGATTAGCCCAGACGGCGCCAGCCAGGTCCGAGCCTGGGGATCCCCCTTGGCCCCAAATGGGAGAGGGAAACAGAGGCACGGGGCTGGGAAGAAAGGCACTGCCCCAGAGGGGAGGTACGTGCAGACAGCACGAGTCCGGGTACAGGTGGGGATGCTGAGACACGAGGGGGTCAAAAGCGGGGTCGGAGCAGGGGGAAAGCACCGGCAGAGCCACGTGCCGCCTTCGTGCTTGGCGCGGTGCCCTGGCTGCATCAGTATTTAGCATCTCCCGAAAGGACCCGGAGTTTTCCCAGCGTCTTGGCAGCGCTCGCTGACTCCCACCACCGCGCTGAGACAGGCGAGCGCAGCGTCTGCCTCCGTGCGGGGCGTGCATGGACGCAGGGCAGTGACTCACCCGCAGTCGTGCAGCGAAGCGGACCCAATTCTCCCTGCAACTCCGGATCCCCCCTCGTGCTCAGCCTCGGGGGGAAAAAACCTTTGGGATGAGCCCAAGGTGGCAGCGGGACCTGGATCCCCCAGAGCCCCCATCACCTGCAAAGCTGCCATCTCCATCCCCTCTTCCCCTGCAGGCAGGTGAATTCATGCTGCTCTGAGCTCCCACCCTGTCCTGCGGGTATCCCTGGAGGATTCCCAGCACCGACCAGTGCCGCAATCCAGGAACAGCCCCAGAGACGCAACCGTCCCCACCAGGTCGCAGTACGGGTCCCGGGTGCTCCCGCTTTGAGCTGCTCGAGCAAATTGCTCTGAAAATCAATTCCAATCTATCCGGCATCAGGGAAGCGATAAACTTCCCTCTCAAGACACCAAATCGATGGTTCCTCTTAGCCCAGAGCAGAGGGAGGGAGGTGGGGAGAGGAGCTGCTAGGGAGGACAGGGAGAGTCGGGGGGGGGGATGGCGGGGGGCCGGGGTCCTGCCGCAAGCAAGAGCTGTGTCTGGTTGGAAGGAAACAGCCCCCAAACCAGCTCTCGGTGCTGCGGGGGGCAGGGAAGCTGGGTGTCCCCGTGCTGTGCAAAACCACTCCGGGGATGGGTGGCTGGGGAAATTTGGGGGAGCGGCTGCCAGCCCCCTGGGAGCAGGAGGCTCGGGCTCCAGCCTTCATCCATAAGCCACGTATTTGCTTGGCTGGAGGCAGGACCTCGTCTGAGCCCTGCGGGCAGGGCTGCGGCTTCGTTTCTTATTCTCATCTCTCTGTAAGCACAGCAAGAGGGCAGAGGTGTGGGGAGGCCGTGGAGCCGGCCAGGGGTGAGGAGGGGGGCAGGCAGAGAGGAGGAGGAGGAGGAGGAGGGTGGGCTGGAGGAGACACACATCAAGATGAATAATCAATCCCCAACAGGACCATTTCTGCCTCTAATGAAACACCAAGGGAAGTCACTGAACAGAGCAAGGCCACCGCAATCGCTTCCATGACAGCAGAAACACGAAGGAGCAGCACGGGCCGGCAGCGGGAGCGGGGGTGGTGGGGGGGTTCCGTCAACAGGACCCTCCAGCCTGCCCCGTGGCCACAGGCAACTGTGAGATCCGAGCCAAGAGCCAAGCACGAGGCCGTTGGCAGCCCACGTCCCGCGTCTTGGCGACGGCCACAAGAGATGCTCATCGGCAGCCCAGGCTTTGCCCCGCCGGCTCGGAAACACGGGCGAGCTTCGCTTCGAAGAGCTTGAGATCAAAGGCAGAGACAAAACGCAACAAGTCGATGGAGAGGGAAGCTCAAGGATGAAACAGAATCTCCCGTGCAGGAGCAGGCAGGCGGGCAGAGCGGCTCCGGGGCAGGCGGGCAGAGCGGGCGATGCCCCTGCCCGGCGTGCAGCGATGCGCCACGCCAGCGCTGCGGTTCTGCTAAATGCACTCGGTGCAATTTTTCAAGCCAGCTAATCACTTCCTCTCATCTCCTGCCATTAGTGCAGTCGTGCTAACCGCTCGCTCGCCGGCGGGAGGCCGAGGCTGCCTGACAGGAGCTTCGACGACGTGCGGCACCTCATCAAAAGCAAATTCATCTGAAAGCGCGTGGCAGGGCCGAGGGAGGCAACCACCCCACCGGGATCCCTGCCAGGAGGGGGGCTCACGAGAATGCCGCTATGGGAAGAACTCAAGCCAAACCCATGGCTTTTCCAGCCCTCGCCCTGCAGCCTGGAGTCACCAACGAGCTCAGTGCCATCAGAAAGCACCCTGAAGGGGGATTTTCCCCGGCTCGGTGTGTCAGGGACCGCAGCGACGCCGGCTGCGGCAGGGAGAGATGCACGGCACTCAGCCCAGCACAACACTTGGCCCGTCTCTGCCTTGGCACGGGGGGACCCAACTCTTTCGAAGACTTGGCTCCTGCCGCCATCGCGATGGGCTTGGATGCACAGCCCGGAGCTCTCGGCAGGTCTGGCCACGGCACCGAGCTCTGCTCCCGCAGCCTCCGGGCAGGAACTGGGGTGAGGGGGGACACTGCCTTTTTTGGGTGACTCCTGCCAGGAGATGGGGTGATGCTATGCTCTGGTGGCTGCGGGGGAGAGGCTGGAAGAAGCTGTTCTGGTGTTATGAAGGGGCTCAGGAGCCCAGGAACGCTCCAAAGGGGGTGTGGAGAACAGACCCTATTTATAAGCGCACAGGTAGCGTGTGGGCGGCTGGTCACAGCCCGCTGTGCCAGCCCGGTTAGTCACAGCTCGTTAAAAATCAAAAACGCTGAAAAAAATTGCTCTGATCCACCTCTAAAGCCTCCTCTTAGATGCAGGAAAGCACACTCACAATTTGAGAACACGGGGTAAGGTCCAACAGGGCTTCACTCTCAGCCTGATCAGAGACCCCGAGGGCACAGACCATGGCCCAGGGATGCAGCTGGGACATGTGTGTGTGTCCCCCCCCATCTGCAGGGCGTGAGGACACTGAGGTCCCCAGTCCCCGCAGGGCTCGCTGACTGCCACCGCATCCCCCAATACATCCCGCGTCGGAGCGCGATGGCGCGGGTGACGCCAGGACAAAGCCACCGCACGGTCCCCGGGGGCACATGCCATCCCTCCGCCCGTCCCTGCCGGCGCTCAGCGAACCCTCCTGCTCTCCCCTGCTTTTCCTAACCCCCGCCGGCGCCCATCGGAGGGAGAGCTCCAGCCCCTCCACCCCGCAAGCCCTCCCACCAGCGCCAGTCAGAAGCTGTCCAGGCAGCGAGGTTTATTCAAGCAAAAGGAGGGCAGCAGCAGCTGCCTGCAACCCTGCCTGCCTCCTCCCACCAGCACCGGGCATCCAGCCCAGCCCGCACCATCGCCTCCCCGGGGCAGAGCCCACCTGCATGGGGCTGGGACCGTCCCCGAGGGGCCAGCATCACCCAGTGCCTCCACATCGTCCCCCCCGCTCCGTGTCTCCCCCCCCCCGCCCCAGTCCATACCCACGAGCAACGGATTCAGGCTGTAGTCCCCGGGCTCGGAGGGTCTCTCCTGCTCCCGCAGCCTCGGCACGGCTCTAGGGGAAGCGCCAAAGGGATGCTTTGCCCAGCGAGGAAGCATGGTCGCACCCAGGCAGCCGAGAGGAACGAGGAGACGGCTCGGAGCACGGCTCCAAAATCTGTGCGACAAACACACGCATCTTATCGCATATGTCTAAACCAAATGAAATACGGTTTCACTAATCGCTTGCCATTTAAAGCAACACGCCGTCTCCGTCAAGTTAAATCTAAGGAGACGTATCGCGTTGCGTTAGCTGTTTATGTTAATTAAACACAGAACCGGTTCGTTATTAAACATGTACGCAGTGAGGTGGATTGTTACCGACCTTATTACGCGGCACTGACCTCGGGGAAGCGAACGCGCAGCAGTCGGTCGGCGCTCAACCATGCGGCGGCTGTCGCCTTACATCCAGAGCCGGATCCCCCGCACGCAGAAGCGGAGCCGGAGCGATGCCGGCGCACGGGGCGGATGGATGCAGGAGCTCCCGAGCCCACGGTCTGCTGCCAGCCAGCTCCCGTCACCCCTCGGTCCCCCCTCCTGTCCCCGAGCTAGCGAGGGGTGCGCGGCCGGTGGGCTGGCGCGGCCGGTGGGGCTGTCTCCATGGCTGACAGTCGCTGCCCCAGTTTCTCTGCCAGCGGCCATCGCATCCTCCCGGCTCCCAGCCAGCGCTTTTGCTCACATCCTTTCCCTTCCCCGGCAACTTTTCCCCCCCTGCCCGGTTTTATTCCTCCGCCCTGTGCAGACGTCTGTCTCTCTTGCTCTCTTTTCTGGCTCAGGCGTTTCAGAGCTCCCAGTGGGTCTCTGGGTATTTTTTTTTTTTTTTCCCCTTCCTCTTGAAATGTCAGTGTGCCCCCTCACACACATCACATGGGCTGGGAGCCAGGAGCCAGTGCACAGCCTTGCACAGCCGTCGGCGCCTGCAGGTTGCCACGTTGCCCCCTCCCTGCCCTGCCAAAACAAGGGCCCACCGGCAGCATGCCGGGGGCTGCCGGCGTGTCAGGGGCTGTCAGTGCCCCTCATGGAGCCCTTCCCCTGCTCCCGCTGCCCCCCCCAGCCCTGGGTGCAAGCCTGGAGGATGTACGTGTACGGAGGACCAGGGCTGCTCGGTGCTGGGGACGCGAGAGCCCGTTTGCCTCCCTGATGCCACCAAGATGCCCAGCCTTGGGCACAGGCACCCCAAGTCCTGCACTGTCTGCAAGGGCTGGCCTCGGGACAGGACGCTGGGTCCGGCCCTTGCCCACGCGGAGCCAAGTCAAGTCACAACCTGCTGCTGGATGGGGTTTGTGCAGGTTGGAGTGACCCTTCCCAAAGCTGCCCAGAAACCTCCCCGGCCCCTGCAGGGGCTGATGAGATTACCCCAAAGGAGGGAGGAACAGGCAGTGAAGACCTGAGAGACACCAGAGGCACAAACCAGCTCCTCTTGGTCCATCCAAGCCAATCAAGGCCGTTGCTCTGCCCATATTTCGGGTGATGTTGGCATGCCTCTTCCCCCAAGGTCCTGGGGAGATGCTGACCCAGCCATAGGTACCCCAAAACTCAGGCTTACCCCAACCCAAGGGAGTCCTGCAGGACCGTAACACCCCAGCACAGCCCTGACCTGCCCCACACGGATCCCCTTCAGCCACCAAGCAGCACCCAAAAGCTGATGCGATGCAATTGAGAGCAAACTCCAGCAGCCCCCCCCCCCAGGCAGCAGCGGTGTCAGCAGCACCCCAAAACCACCTGCACATGCACTTACAGGGACACTTGCACCCTAGTCCCTGGTCACAATTATGGGAGAGCCAAGAGCCGCCTTTCTACCAACCCAAATTATTGAATATCCAGCTGAAAGCACCGTGGCCTCAGCATCGCTCTGAGAAACTCTGATTTGCGCAGATTTAAAAACCCACCAAAGGGCGCTTCGCTCATCCACTGGAGGGAAGCCAATTAAACCACCTTGTTGGGAGAGAAATGGCTCACCTGCTCAGGAGGCGGCTCTCTGCTGCCTGCACGCTGCCTGTCTGCACGGGGAAGGTCTCCTGACACCCACGGCAGAGCAAGCCCAGCTAACGACAGCGCGTGCTCTGCCCAGCTCCGGTCTCTCCGGTGCTGTAGAGCCCCACCTGCCTCAGTCCTTCCCACCTTTCCAGGTCTCTCCCCCTCTTTTCCAATGCTGGGAAGAGGTTTTGCAAACTCATCCCTTTTTTTCCCCCGTCCCCCATCCCCAATGTGTCTCCCTAGCCAGCCTGCCCTGCTGCACCGGCTCCTTTTGGCATCTCATGGACTTACAACCACTCAAGTCTTGAAACCACAGCCCAGACAGCCCCGTGTAGGAAGGGCTGTAGAGCCCAGGAAACCTCACGCCAAAGATCTGCGGGTAGGCTTTCTCCCCATTTTGCAGATGGGGAAACTGAGGCACAGATGGAGCGGGGACAGGAGCCCTCCTGGCTCACAGCCCAGCGGTGGCAGGGCAAGGAGGGAGAAACTGGGGAGCTCTGAGCTCCCGGCTGGAGCCCTTCCAGCCTCCCGAGCAGCCGCAGCTGTGAGTCACGGCTGGCACAGGCAGGAAAGATTCATTGTACGCTCTGCCATGACAAACACCCCCCCCCCCCCCCCCAAAATCCTGCACCTCTTTGCTGAGCACTTCTGGAGAGCGCTGAGCCAGGAGACTGGGCTGGCTCCTGCCCCTGCCACACACGGGGGGGGGTTTTCCCCTCCCTCTCTTGGTTTGGGGCCGAGGGCATCTCTCCCTCCGTGTTTATATCGTGGCAGTATTATCTGTAGCCCCTGTGTTCTCGTTTCGGCACACCAGCTGCACCCACCGTGCCGGGCCAGCGCCGTGGGGAAGAGGCAGGACTTGCTCCAAAGAGATTCGAGTCCGTCCGGGCCATGCGGCTGGGAGGTGAGGAGACATGACCAGGGGCAAGCGGCAGGTCGGTGGCAGGACCCAGAGCGCTGTGCTCCCTGCCACAGAGACAGCCCAGGGTGAAGCTGGAGGTGAAGCTGGAGGTTTGGGGGCGTGAGGGGCGCGTAGGGATGGGACGGTGCTACGCTGGGAAAGCAAATACGATTGCTGCTGGCAGCAAGGATTAATTGTCCTTCCTGCTGATCCCTGAAACCTGGCTCGCTCCCGAATTCCCGCTGCAGGGAGGGCCAGAGGATGGGGTGACCTTTTAATTCTGATTGCTCTGCCGATGAGCAGTAAATAAGCATTATTGCAGTTTAAAAGCCACTTAGAAGGGCCCGCCTGCAGATCTATTGCTGTCTCACATCCATCACCCTGATGGTCCCCACGCTCCTGGGGGGGCAGAGCAGCACCCGTCCCCCATTTCACAGGGGACTGAGCTGCTGGAGGATGGGGGCAGGAGCTGGGGGCAGCACCGAGCACCCAGGTTTACCCCAGGAGCCTTCCACCACCTCCCTTGCTGCAGGGACAGCGAGTGCCAGGCACCATCCCAGGTCCCACCAGCATCACCTGCGCCTGGCGCTGCTGCACCGACACCACGGGGACGGTCCCCAGCACCACGGGAAGGGGCACCATTACCTACACCCGCATCCTGAAAGCCCACCTAGACTTGCTCAGTAACAGAGGCAAACGGCTGTTTTTAAACCCAAAGGCAGATCTTCCCGCTTCTGGGCTTTCCACGGCTAGGACTTCTCCACAGTGCAAACCTGAGCTGGCTGGGTGGCGGCAAGAGCCACTTGTGCGAGCAAAAAGCCCTCTGCTAGGTGACACCTCGCCTTCAGCAGGGCCAGGATCGGCCGGGCAGAGCAGCTGCGTGTCAGCAAGGCAATTCCCAGGGAGAAGCTGGTAAAAGCAGCTAACACGTCAGGGTAAGACATCTGCATTTACACCTGCGACACCAGACATGGGTTTGCTCTCAGCAGCTACCCAGGGAGCTGTTTCCAGACAGCACCAGCACCTAACCTGCCTGCGGGGGGAGAAGGACGAGCCATGCCCTGCTCCGTGCCCCCTCTCCGGTCACTGGTGCTGGCTCCAGCGAGGAGCACGGTCTCCGCGCCGGGCAGTGCTCTCCCCTCCACGCACCACCCCATTCTTCCACTTTCCTTCTCCTTGCTCCCATTTCATCTCTAAGCTCTTCAGAAACACGGTGGCTTCTCACAATGCCTGTGCACAGCCCCGAGCACAATGAAGCCCCAGCTCTACCCCGGCGCCGCTCGTTGCGGTTACAACCCGAACAGTAAGACAGTCATCGGGTGGGAATACAGCCGCCATCCCCCCTGCCCCCTCCCCGAGCCGGGGCAGACAGCACAGCTTTGTGTCTGCTGGCAACAGGGCTCAGCACCCGCAGTCTATACAGCAATATTCACGCAGGCAGCGCCCCAACGTGCCGCACACAGTCGGTCTATTGTACATCGTTCGAGTGACAAGATATCGGGGGCTAACGGAGCGCTCCGCTCCCGGGGTGGGCGATGCTGCTCAGGAGCAGGCAGCGATGCCGAGCACCGGAGCTGGGGGAGGAGCAGGGAACCTGGCAAGCCGAGGATGCCCGGAGAGGCAAACCAGAGTTAACCAGGAGCGGATCGGCACTGGAAGTCTCGCAAAAATCACCAACGGTGCTGCAGGCAGGTTGGTCCGCCCGCGCGATCGATGCGTGCCCTGCGCGGGGCTGCTGGACCCAGGGCCACCCTGTGTGGATGGACGTGCCCCGTTCCTGGTGGCCGGGGGTGAAGGAGGTGTTGGGTTTGAGCTTTTCCTGCAGCAGCCGGGCTGGCCTTCCTCATGAGCGCGGGTACGGACAGACGGACAGCCTTTCCTCGCTTGTACCCGAGTGTTCAAAGCATCAGGTGGCCGGAGAAGGAGCCTCTGCTAACAGCACCCACCCAAGCACGGCACTGAGCAGCTGAGCCAGGCGGTGGAGATCTGATGGGAAATCAGTGTCTCATCGGGAAACAATTTCCCACGCCTGACCTCCCCTCCTCACACGGCAGCGCCCATCACTGGGCCAGAAAAGGCCACGTCAGGACACGAGCTCTGCCTCAAACCAGAGGGGTCGGGTGGCCGATGGCTGCGGGGACCGTGACTGCGGGTCAGGGCTCTTCAGCCCAGACCTTATCCCAGCCCTCGGGGTGCTGCAAGCGGGGAAGAAGACCCTCGCCCAGATGTGATGAAGCACCAGCCTCGGGGCGGCTTAGAGCTCGGTCAAGAGAAAGGCCTTTTCCATTGCAGAGGCCGGTGATTGCACCGTACCGGCAGACGTAACGTATCTGCTGCTATCAGAAACGGGGAGGAATCCAGATGAAGCAAAAAAAAAAAAAAAGAAAAATCCATTTAAGACCTTTTGACATCACATGGCTAAATGCATTTCACAGCTGAAGGGCCAGGGAGTGTAATTTCTTATTAAACTCAGCCAACTGATGACTGATAAGTTCTCAAGTAACAAAAACTCCTTAAAGCCCAGCAAGAACCTGGAGGTGTCAAGGCATCTCAGAAGATGGCTTAGCCTCCTCGGAGGAGCGAAGGGAACGGATCTGCGGGAGAGAAACCGGGGCCACGTGGCCTCTCCGCCTGCTGAGGCTGGCGGCAACATCTGCCGAGGCTGGCATCGCCCAGGAGCGCTGGCAGGGCTGGCAGGACCCGCCACAGATCTGAGCCGGGATCTGCCAAGCGGTGGCAGGTGGAGCAGAGGGGAGGACTTGGCACCCGGCTGGCCCCGCCGCACGCTCCCCTCCCCGTCCCCGCCAGCCTCCCACGGGGACCGGTGTCACCGCGCGCCGGGGCTCGGCTCGGCTCGCCGCCCAAGCTGTTCCCGCGGCCGCCCCAGCACTCGCTTGGTGAGCCCGTGGGGCTGGGGCTTTGCTCCCCAGCTGGCGAGGAAGCCGAAACCCACCTGGGGAAGCGGCAAGCGAGAATTTGTTCCCCAAACGGCACAAGCCGAGCGATGCCTGGCAGCGCAGCCCAGCCCCGAGCTGCTGCAGCAACACCTCCCGGGCCAGGCTGGCGCCCGCAGCACCCAGCTCCCACCCGGCACCGTGGCAGAGCACCAAGTCCTTCTGCGCTCGCAGTGCTTCAGCACCCTTCTCCCTTTACTCACTCGCTGAGCACAGATGCAGCAAATCCCGCTCCCCCCTCCCCGGCAGGATTCGGAGCTGAGCCTTGTCCCAGCCCAGGCGGGGGTGGGGGTTACAGGAGATGAGCCCTGTTCCGCGTTAAAAGAGCCGCCACCCTGAAAGATGCAGGAACATACGCCAGGACCAGCTGCAGCAGCAGTTGATGCAGGTCCAGGTCCCGGCCCAGGTCTCTGGAAGGAGCTTTCAGTTTTAGCTCTGCAGAGAGCAAGCAATCCCCCAGTGCGGTGAAAGCCTCGGCAAGGGCAGTGCCGGATTTTGGGGGGGGGGGGGGGGGGGGGGGGGGCACAAGCTCCCTCCTCCCCAGTGGAGCACATTTCCCAAGTGCCACCGATGAGGTTCCCGACTCCTAAAACCTTTTGGCGTCGACAAGCTGTGCCGCTGCCAAACCATTCGCGTCTTGGGCTTTGCGTGCCTGGGGGTAAATCTGCAGGGTGGGATAAATCAAAGGGGTTACACCAACACTCGGGGGCTGCCCCCATCCAGAGCGGCCAACAGTGCTCCTGCTGATCCGCCTGGAGAGCCAGACCTCTCCAGGACAGCCGTGCCGGAGAGGAAGCAGTCACCTGGCTTAAATTCAGAGGAAAAATATAGGGTTTTTTTCAACAATTACTTTGCAGGGTATAGAAAAACTGCACACGAGCATCCCTGGCACTGGGGCTCAGCGATCCCGGGGCTGCCCGGGCATTTTAGCAGCCCCTGGCTCCTCATCCCCCAGCAGCATCACATCCTTGATGCCCCCACGCTGGGTCCCCCATCACCTGGGGACCGCTGCTCCCTGATCGATCTTTCTTTAAAGAAGGCCCTGATTTACTCTGATTTAAATCAAAGCGCTGTTAGCTACAGTGCTATTACCACTGCCAAAAACGGTAACTAAATAGCATTTCCCCACCGCTCCATTTATATTTCTGTGCTCTTTACCCATTTGTAAACTGCAGGAGGGAACAATTTAAGGCATCTGAGCGAAATGCTTAAATTAACAATTTACAAATAGCTTAATTGAGGTCCTGGTCTCCCTCTTCCTGAGCAGAAGCTGCTAAATGATTCTGAATCATTCCAGTTTATTGGTTCTTGTGCTGCGAATTACAGGCCCTGGACTACCATAAAGGCTTTACTACGTTGGTGCGGGCTGGGGGTACCAGTCGCTTACGCCGAGCACGGCTGGCGACGGCCGGAGCCACAGAGCCGAGAGACCAGAAACCGCGGTGAGAAACGGGCGAGCAGTGCAAGAGCCGAGGGCGGTCGATAGAGCTGCCTCGAGCCGAGGGATGCTGCAGGGCACGCAGCCGTCCTGGGGTCTTTCCACGGCTCCGAAGAAGGGATAAAACGATGGGGAGCAGTTGGTGCTCGGATGCGGTTTGGAGGACGGGGATGTTCAGCCCCGTGGTTTGGGCTGAGTGCCGGGAAGAGGCCTCCCTGCTCTGCCCGATGGCGCGGCTCAGCCGCCCTCTGCCATCGCGGGGAGCTGGGGGGTCGTGCCCCACCGGAGTTGGGGGGTCGTGCACCACCCGATGAAACAGCCGGTCGAACGCAACAGCCCCTTCCCCAGCAGCAGCCTCAAGCCCTCCTGCCACCTCTGCAAACCCCAGGCACGGGGCTGCCCCCGGCTCCTCATCCATCCTTCCCAAAAGCTGGTTCCCAGCAAGGGGAGGGGAGCAGCGGCGGGCAGCCGTGCCCAGGGAGGGATGAGGGGGGGGGGGATCTGCTCTGCCCACGGCCTCGCACTTGTTAAACCTCTCGCTGGCAGCCAAGGACACTCACGTCTGCATCAAACTACTCAGCTCCCAGTCTAATTCTGGCACATCAGACAGTAATTATAGGTACATCACCGGCGCTGACAAGTCTGGAGCTCGTCAGCCCGGCATCTGTCAGCCCAGCACTGCAGTCACCCCACAGGGAGCCCAGAGGGGCCACGTCCTCTCCCACCCGCTCCACATCTATTTTTGGGGATGGCTCTGTGCTGCCCGGCCCCCTAGGCACCCCTTGTTGCACCAGGGCTCATCCCGCTGCCACCAGTCCCATCCCTCTCCGGGTGCTGTTTGGAAGTGGGGTCCGTCACCCCTGGGTTTCCACAGCCCCAGCCCGGGCTCAGGAGGCTGCTCCCGCACCCGCCTGGTGTCACACTGGGATTTCACTGGCACTGAGTGAAGAAGAGGCATCTGCTCCCTGCCCCCAGCATCTTGGAGAAGCTGCCCACGGGCCACACACACCGATCCTGGCAGCGCCGCCCAACCCTGGGTTCAACAAGCCAGACCTTTGCCTGGTGTAACCCACCGTGGCTCTGCTTGTTGCAAGAGATCAGCCCTGATTTACCCCAGGGAAGGGTATTGGTGCATCTATTTCCCTTGCCTTGGTTTTTTGTTTTATTTTTTAACAAAGCAGCCAGGAAACCAGAGGTGAGAACGTCCCCGGCTGCCGGCGAGCCAGAGCTCTGGCCACCCGGCAACGAGGGGCAAGAGCCCATAAGGCTCCAGCCCAGGAGCAGCCTCAGGTTGGGAAGCTCAGACCACACCAGTGAGGAGGAGGTGGGGCAGGGGGACACAGGCCGGTTGCTTGCTGATTTTAAAAGGGGGAGGAAGATGCACGTGGGCAGAGGTGGGGGAGAAGCAATAATTTTAATTAAAACGCAAACGACTGCACTGAACATTGACTTGAAGCACAGAGATATTAAAAAGCTGTTGACTGCGAGTTATTCCTCCCTGGGCTGCTTGACAGGGGAAGGGATTTAGGCAGCACTGGCTGGTTTAACATCCTGACTTGGGGAGCACCAGCAAGGGGAGAGGCGAGTGGGAACCGCTGATGGGGGCAGCCCCTTCCCGTGTCCCAGGGGGCCACCACGGCAGCCGGGAGCCCCCTGCCCGCTGCTGTGTACAAGCCAGCATCATCCCTGCCTGTAGCTGCTGCCCCTTCACCTGGGCAAGCCACGAGCTGAGCACCCTCAGCATCCCGGCTGCAGGGACCCTCCCAGCTCAGCCCCATCACAGATGACCCCTCGCTTCTCCCCGCTCACTCCCGGGGCTCAGCTCCACCTAACAAGTCCCTGTTGCATCCCGTGGCTTGCAGTGAGACTCAGGAAACAAAAGCCAAGCCTCCACGCAACCCAGACACTTCAAAAAACCTCTCTGGCTGCTTCCAGTGTTATCCCGAGTCACGTGGCTGCCGGAACCCAGGATGGGATGAAAGAGCAGGACTGATTTGCTGATTTCCGTCGCCGAGCCGCGGGTCTGCCAGCCCCAGCAGGTGCCAGTAACCTTTCCGAAGGGCTTAAAAACACCTTTTTTTCCACGGGAGACAAGCTCATTAACCAACATCGTTACACGTCTGCGGGACGACCTTCTAACTGTCTGTGTGTTCGCATCCGCAAGGATGCGGCTTCTGAGAGCTGGGGCTCTTTAATCTTGTTCAGACGAAGGCAGAACAAGACCCGATAGCTGGAAGCTGAAGCGTCAGAAAGGCAGACAAGAAAGGAGGCAAAGGGGCTGAATGAGGCCAGGGAGAGCCTGCGCAGAGCGGGGTGGCTTCTCCATCCCTTCCCACCTTTGAACCAGGGCAGGGAAGATAAACGCCCGCTCAGCCAGAAGTCATGGTCCTGATGCAGGAGTTACTGCCGAGACCTTGCGGCTGCTGTCACGTGGCTGGGGTCAAACTGGGTGATCAGGAGGGTGTTTTCTGGTCTTAAAAAGACCCCACAAACCCAACAAATCCAACAAATCCTACCCATCGCCTTCACCCCCTCCCCTCGGCCTTCCTTGTTGTGCTGGTTTTAACACTTCCACGTGCTGCCCAACCCACTCAAGACCTTGAATCCCAACCAAGCATTTCCCCCTACTTTCCCCCCCTAAATATCTCGATGTTCAGCATCAGCAGGACCTGCAGCCCTCCCCATGAACACCAGTGATGAAACTACCAGAGCTGCTTGGGCTTCCAGTCCGGAGAGCAGGCTCCCAGCTCCTGCAAAGACCGACAGAAGCCGCGGCCGCAGCCTCCAACCCTTCCGTCCCGCACGGCCCCCAGGAAGCAGCCGTGCAACCTGCTCTCCGGCTGAGGGGCAAGCGCGCACGCCTTTCGGAGCCAGAAACTTAATTGCATGTGTAATTCTGGGACGGCAAACGAGCTAGAACAGCGTTCAGCGCCCGGGGCAGATCCCCACGTGGAGGCACGGCCCGGCCGTGAGCTGCCACCTTCGTCCTGCTTCCCCGCTCCGGCTCGGGGTGATGTGTTCCTTACAGCTCAACAAGGCGTTTGCAGGCAACGCGACTAAATTACAGCACGCCGTTCCGGCGCCTTGGTTTTACGCCGAGAAGGCTCTCGTGTCGGGAGGCCTGGCACACCCCACATATTACAAGCTTGATTTCCTCCATCTCCAGGTTGTCCTCGCCGGCACAGCCGTGCCTCTGCTGGGACTCCAGCTGCCTGACAGCCGTGTGCATCCCCTAAGACAGACAGACATGCCAGTGCAGCTCCCCTTACCTCCCAGCTGGCACCAGCCCAGAAAAATCGACCTGCTCCAGGACCACCAAAGTCCAGGCTAAACGAGCCTAAAGCAGAAGGAAATGGGATGGGGCAGACTGGTGTCCCTCCAGGGATGCTGCACGATGCCTGTGGCTCTCAGCCCCGGGGAATGGCTACGGGATGGGCTTTTGGAGAGCTTAGATGTTGTTGGAGGAAAAGGATGCTTTTCTGAAGACAGGTTGTTTCCTGATCAGCTGGACCAGGACTGATGGGTGCTGCTGCTGCTCTTGGGATTATTTTAGCTCAGAGCTGCCGCCCTGATTGACAGGGCTCTGGTGCGCTTCTCAGCCTCCCCGAAAACAAATGCTGAAATCTTTGCTGAGACACCAGAACCGTTTCTGGCAATGTGAACACCCAGCCCATTAGAGGCCGACAGATGCCACAGAAATAAAATCTATTATTATGACAGACCCAGCAGGGGTTGCTGCTGAACAGATTCCACCACATTTCCCCCTCTTACAGCTTTTCTGAACCAGCCACACTTCCACAGCCGGCTCCTAGATAAGGCACCTGCCTCTCCACCTAACCCCGGAGAGCCAGCACCTTCCTCTCACTCCCCTTTGAAATCTTTCCCCTCCCATTCCCAACAAGGAAAAACCTTGCAAACCTTGCAAGCTCCAGCATTTGGTGGAGAGAAAGAGAGACACAGCGAGTCCCTCCAGGAGCAACAGCGATGCCTCCAGCTGCAGACGTCAACCCCAGCTTCAAAAACCCTCCCTCCTCTGCAAAGAGGGTGGGAGCTGATGCCTCAATCATCAATGCAAAGCAGAAACCAGGCAGCACCCTCCTATAAACACCCGGGAAAACGAGCTACAGGTGCTGCCCTCGCCCACCACGGCCCCCACACCCGGGAGGGGGTCGGGGAAGGACTGAACATCAAACATGAAACAAGGAGGGTGGGGAGGAGCGGGCTGCTGGCCCCCGGCCCCGGTACTGACCTGGAGACTTTAAACAGAGGGAACAGAGTCCTGGCTTCTTCCCTCCTGCAATGCGATCGAGCCCTGGTTAGGGACAGGAAAGGAGGAGATTCATGAATGAACGCGATCCAGGCGGGAAAGTTTGCCGGGGATGGAGGGGAATAAACAAATAAATCAGAGCAAGCAAACACATAATAAATCTGAAACAAAAGAGCAGCAGCAGAAAGCGTCTGAGACTGAAACACAGGATGGAGAGCGGTGGGGAGCCAGGCTGTGCCCTGCCGGGGGGGCAGGAGAGCAGCAGCCCCCTTCTGCCCCAGACACAACCCCCCCTGCGCATGGCAGGTGGGGGGGGGGTTTGCTCCCGCGCATCGGGAGGCAAATGTCCACTCACAGGCTGCAAACGCCCCCCAAAATGCCCCACTCTGCAGCTGCTGCGGGGTCTCGCCGAGGGGACCCTGCCCAGCTCAGCCTCCAGCCCAGCGTCTGTTGGGAAGAGGAGTTACGGCCTGGAAGAGCGAGGGTGAATCAAGGCAGACGGGCTTCTCGTGGGGGGTCTTTTTTCTGGCAAATACTCAGATTGGACCTTTCTGTCCTAAGCGAAGCTGCCCAAGCTCGTTGTGCCCTGAGGTGTGCAGCAGCACAGCCTGTCCTGGGCACCTGCCAGCCCCCACCCCGGGCAACATCAGCTCCAAAATCCCAGCACCAAAACGTGTCTTCCCAGCCCCAGCGCTGCGGGGCTTGACCCTGCTCATGGCTACGGGCCGGTCTCGCGCTGACATGTGTCCTTAAAAGTGAGCACGACGGCAAAAACTGAGTATGGGGAGGGGAGAGGTGCTGTGCAGGGCTCCCCCACCCTCTGCCCCACAGGTCCAGACCCCCCGAGCACCCTGCCCGCAGGCAGCTCAGCCCGGGCAGCGCCTGGCTCCTGGCAAAACAGCCCAGAGCTGCTTTGAGCCTCTGTTTTTAGGGACATGAGCTGGTTTTCTCCTCCCCCTCCCTGCGAGCCCCTGTGCCTGGAGGAGCAGGGTGACAAGGGCAGGGGTGGGCAGGGGACAGCCGAGCCGGCGAGACCTCGGTGCCCACAAGGACCTCTTTCTTTGCCGGCGAGCGGGCAAAGCTGCGCCCGGCGCCGGGAGGCAGCTCGGCTCATCCATCACTCCCACGGCCGCGGGACATCTGTCCCCTCGCCCCAAGCCCGGCTCTGCTCCGCGTGTCCTCGCTCAGGTGTCAGTTCTTCCATCGCTGCCCTCGGGGTTCAGCCACAGGGCAAGCCCAGCGAGGAGGAGGAGGAGGGCAGCAGGGTGATGAACGCCGTTTCTAACCCCCGCAACCCCAATAAACGGCACTGAAGGACTCGGCAACCCTGCGAACGCCGCTGAAGCTCTGCCGTGCTGCGCTCGGGGTGCTCCCAGGGCGGCCTGGGGCTCGGCCAACCCCGGTGTCCCCGTCTTTGCGGTGGGTTTTGCCCCTCAGATCCAAGCAGGGGAATTTCGGTGGCGATGTGCAGCTCTCCCCCCCTCCCTCCCCGCTCCGCAGCCACCGGGACTGGCCGGGGCTGCATGCACCCCCACGGATCAGGGTGGGGATTCAAAGGCTTGTGGTTCAGGAATGGATTTCACGCCCAGAGTGAGTAAATGATGTTAAAGGCATAATGGGAGGGAAACAAGAAGCACGAAATAAAAGTGGAAAATCCTTCCTAAATGTGCTTTATTCATTTGTTTTGATAATTGCAGTTCAGGTTTAATTATTTATGCCATGTTTTGTAATATGCCAGGCAACACTCCGAAGCAAATTGGCTGCTGCTGGTGGCTGTGATACCCGGCAGCCCTCAGCGAGGGCGGGGTGCTTGGCCATGGGTGCCCAGGGGGGACCCAGGGACCCCAGCCAGCCCTGCCCAGACACGGGCAGCAGAGCCCGGAGGCAGGAGGTGACTGGCACCCGCTCCCAAAGGTAGGTCTTACCTGCAAGAACATCCTTCCTCTCCCCGCCTTGCAGTGAGACCTGAGTGACAAAATACAGCTTTTCTAGCAGAAATCAGAAAAAAGAGGGGGACAAATGTGCCTCCTCTTACACAACATTTTCTGCTGGGAAAGACCGAGCTCTCCAATCTCATCCTCAGGATTTTCTGGGTGTTGGGGGGAGGAAAAGGCTGGGGGTGTTTCCAGCGGGCAGCGCTGCCTCTGCTGCAAAGCCTCCCAAGCCGAGACCCTGGCAGCAGGTCCCTGCTCCTGGTTTCGGTCTCCGCTTCACCCTACGTGACCTTGGGCCAAGGACTTGCCCTAGGAGCACCTTGGCTTCCCCACGTGTGGAAGGGAGATAACAGACTTGCTTTTATGCTGAAAAGAGCTAATTATTATCTGTGGAGCACCACAACCTCCCCGGAGTTATTTTGGCTGAGATACCAAGTCACGGGGCAACCAAGCAATTCGCTCAAGGTCCTGCCGCATCCCGGGGATGGAGACCCAGGCAGCGCCCAGCCCGGAGCCATCCTGCCCCGAGCTGGTTCCCCGGGGCTCAGCAAAAGGCCTTATTTGCTTTTGCAAGCCCCGAGGGAGCAGGACAGGTCCTTGTCCCAGAGCTCTAGTGGCCACCTGGCCCTCAGGGACGTCACGCGCGGAGAGGATGCTGCTTCACACCGCTGAGCCTCGGCAGCTCACGGTGCGGGGGAGCGAAACGGAGGCACGGATGGAGCCGGGAACCCCTTTGGAGCAGCCTGGCCAAGCCCTGGTCATGCCACAGGGCATCCCCCAGGGCAGGTTGAGCAGGGCAGGAGCAGGGCCCTGCTTTCTGCAGGAGAGGAAGAGGAGGAGGGCAGGGAGAGGAGTGGGGAAGGCGCCATCTCAGCGTCCTTGAGTGTCCTTTAGAGGCTTTGCTTTTCATGCAGTGCAGCGGATGAGGAAGGACTGAAAATCCCAAACTGCTCTCCTCTTTGATTCTCCCCACCACAGAGAGAGTTGAAAGGAAGCAGCGAAGGCGAGAGAAAGGAGGAGGCGTGCAGGGAGGGAGGAGGGAGAACCGGAGCAGGTATTGGGGGAAGGAGACACTGCCGGTCCCCTCCGACCTGCCGAGCCCTGGAGATCAGATCCCTTCTGGGGGGACAAGGGCTCCCTGGGAGCCTCCCACGCTCAGCCAGGGCTCGACAGCTCCACGGGCCACGGAGGGGAGGCAAGAGCAGAGGATGCTCCGAACAGCCGTGCACCGATGTCTCTTCCCCAAATCACACCCGCACCTCGGCGTCACCAAAGAACCCCCAAGGGGGATGCCACGCCAGAGCTGGCTGGCTGCCCCCGAGGGCTCCCAGAAGCGGCTGGAGGAGGAAGGACAGGCGGATGACCACCCTACATGTGCCCAGACAGGCGTGCTCCACACAGGGCAAGCACAGCCTTCGGCCTCACCATCACCCCCTGCGGCCCAGCGGGCGGAGGGCGATGCCACGGGCTGGCACGGGGAGGTGAGCTGGCAGGGCTGGAAACACGCAGCTACTCTGTGTTTGGTCTGGGCAATGTGTTTTTAATGAGCCATATAATGTTTTTCAAATTATGCTGGAATCATTTATCCTCCTGCAATGAGACAGATTCTGCAGCCCACAGGCGGTGCCGGGGCTGCCTGTTGCACGGCTGAGCAGGCAGGCGCTGCCTCTGCTCCGCTGCTTTCTGGTGGCAGCGGGGCCGTCAAGATGTGACCCTCCCCTCCTGTAGCCCTGTCCCCAACTTCTACAAGGGACCCAGCGTGGGGCTGGCAGGGCCCCTGTGCCACTCGGCTGCAGCACCCCCAGCGCGGTCGGCCCGAGGAGGACCGCAGCTCCGCAGCTCTCGCTGCATCTCCTCTCCGCTTCGTGCTCCTCGGTGATACCCACTGATCCGAGCTGGATGTGGCCAGCACCAGGCTTTGGTCCTTCTCACCCCCCTCGCCATGCACCCACCGCCCCTCGCTGACATGGGTTGCTGGTCCCCAGGGCTGCCAGGCACTGGGGGTCCCTCCCTGCTGGAGATGCTCCACGGTGGCAAAAATGATCTGGGAAGGAAAAATGATCCACAACAGCCCCTGGGAGGAGGTTTGTGTCATCCAGAAGCACCCAGCCCTGCTCTCTCCTGGAAGCATGACAGTCTCCCGTGGTCAGGAGCTGCCAGGATCCAGCACTGCCTTTCCCAGCCCTCCTGGGAGGCAGAGCAGCTTGGGACGGTCTCATCCATGTGATGTGGGAAAAGGGGCAAACGTGGGCTCCTCGGGCCCTTGTGGGGTGGGTCTAGCAGGTCACCACAGAGGGGACAGTGAAGCCAGAAAAAGGCACATGGTGGCCCAAGCGGGGCAGGAGATGGTCACAGCGGGCTCAGCCGACGGCTGCCTCGGCAGAGGCAGATGCCCGTGTCTCCAGCCCTGCCTGCCTCCCCTTCCCGGAGATCCGACTCTAATTGCAGGAGGGAGGTGCTGTATTTTTCCATGCACGAAGATCCAAAGTGACACTTTCTCCCTTCTCTTTTCGGAGCGTGAGAGAGAGCTGGTTCATTAACATAAAACCACCGAGCCAAATAAAACCCCTGAGTGCCGTGACAGCATCCCTCCAAATAACACGGGAGCGGAGAGTTTATTCATCTCCAGCTCTGCCCTTGCCAAGCGCCATGGCAGCCGCAGAAGGAAAGTCAACTGACAGGTGGTTGTTTCACACCCTATTACTGTGCCACTAAGCTCGGCCGAGCCGCCCCCGAGCCGCTGACAGATGGATGGGATTGCGAGCCCCGGCTCCAGCCCGCCGAGCCGGCAGCGAGCGAGGGGATGCTGGGGAAGAGCAGCGCGACTCGAGCCCCTTGGGAAGGCTGGGAGAGGGGTCGCCAAGCCCAGACGTTGGGCAGCTGGAGCAGGGATTTCTCTCTAAGGCAGCTTTGTCTCCACGTACCCGAAAATCTCAGGACCCTGGTGCTCGAAGGGTCACCATGGAGCTTCCAAACCGAGCAGGAGACGGGTGAAGCAGCGCCATGAGGCTGACTACAGGCTTGCAAGAGATGTGTGCTTCATGCACGCCAGTTCCTTAGGAATTTGGCTTCTGAAACATGCCAGCACTTTAGAAATGTTCGTGGCCTGTGGTGCCATGCCTGGTATCCAGCTGGAGAGCTGTGCCAGAGCGAGAGATCAAACCCAGGGCTGCCCCCGACACCACAGCCCCCAGGCCAGGTCCCCACGCAGCCCTTTCCTCCCTGCGTGTCACTGGATTCGCCTCTCCGTTTTCATCCCTTTCGCCTCCCTCCTTTCCCACCTGCACCACAGGGCTTGGGAAGTGGCCAGGGGTTCCTATACCAGGCAATGAATCCCCCCCGAAATCCCACCCCAGTGCTCCATCCCTCCCGCCCGCTCCCACAGCAAGCCGCCAGCTCCTTCCGAGCTCAGCCAGGTGCAGGATCCGAGCCTCTGTCATTCTGCTCTTGGTCCCATTTCAGCTCAAAATATCCCATTAAAAAGAAAACCACAAAAACCAGACCAGATGCCACAATCACTCTTCAAAACCGTCTCCCTGGGAGTCAAGCTACTGGGCTGAGAGGTACAGCATCCCTTCCCCACCTCGGGTATCCCTGCCTCCCATGGGTAATCAAGCCAATTAATGAGAGCCACTGACCAGAAGATTTTGATGCCCGTAGTCCCAGGGTGCTCACAGGGAAAACACTGGGCCCTTTGGGAAAGGGAAGATCGGGGGAAATTCTGGCAGGTCAGGAGCCAAATGCCGTTTCCCATCGTTGAGAGCCGGGCAGGGGGCTGGGGGGCAACCCGCGGTGCTCTGCGGGGCTGCAGCCCCAGAGCAAGAGCTGCAGCTCAGGGAAAGGCAGGAGGATGCCCGGGCTGGCCGCAGGACAGGAGCTGTAAATCTGGGCAGCTCCTGAAACATGGAGGCTTTTAACAGGCTGTAATTGAAATATATAAACTGGAGGTGGAGGAGATCCAACACCGCCGGCCGAAGCGGCCGTTGGCAGGCGGGGCTGGGGCAGAGAAGCCCCCGCGGGTGAGGAGGAGCAGTGCTGGTGGCTGCAGCCCAGGGACCCCTCACCTTCACCCGCAGCCGTGATCCGGCCTTTTTCAGGTGTCCCTTTCCAAGGGCTGAGGGCTGAGACAGCGTGGGGTGACCCGAGCAAGGGGCCAGGGGGGTGGGACTGGAAGACAAGCTGCTCTTTGACTCCCCTTTCCCAGTTTCTGCTGAAACACTGGTTCCCAGTTCGGGGCTGGAGCGCAGATGCTACATTTCCCAGCCTGGAGCTATTAGCTGTGCTAGAAGCCCAAATGCATCATCTTCCTTCTCCCTCCTCTCTTTGCAATCAGAACATTTCAGCATGGGGGGGGAAACAAACAAACCATAAGCGTTTGCCCCCCTCCTTCCTCTTCCTCCCGCCCCCACCCAGCCCTCTCCATCAGTCCTTCTGTTGGAGATGAATTTAAAAAAAAAGGAAAAAAATAAAAAATCTTCATTTGCATTTATTCTGAAAGTGGAAACCATGCAGGGGGAGGGAAAAAATAAAAACAGCTGACAGCAAAGTTTCATTATCCCCATCGGGCGGCGAGGAGCAAATCAGTAATTTTTTAACAAGCATTTAAGCTCCTTTGCCGAGTGCCTCTTTGAGCCTCGGTGCACCTGCAGCCTGGCAGAGCCAGGAGGGGGGTTAATGAGGACCTTTGATGGGGAGCAAGCACAGCTGATGGGTATCGGCACACGCTCTCCCATCGCGTCCTTGCGGTGACGAGTTGGGACCTCCCCAGATCCACCGGCGTCGCTGCGGCTGCTGGAGATGGAGCCTCTAAGACCCACCCGCACGGACCCATCGCGGGCTCCAGACCTTCCCAGAGGACAACAACAGGATTGCTCGCCGCTTTTTGAATCCAATAATTCTGCCAAGCTTGGCCAAGCCGCCTCTACGCTCCACCCTGGGGACCGCAGACCAGGCATCTCTCACACCCCCCCACCCCCTACCGAAATTTGTTTTAATAACAACAACAATAAGGTTACAAAACTTGACCACAGCTCCTGGGAAAGAGCCAACTGAGCAAAGCGCTGGCGACGGAAGAACTTCACAGCCACGGAGCTGGCACCAAAGGGAGTCTCTGCCCTTCTCAGGCCTCCCCACCCGCTCCCGTCCAGCCCCACGCCAGCACTGCCCCTTCCCGAGCGCAGCCCCCCTCGGACTGGGGGTGCCAGCCCCCATCACGCTGCTTTGCTGGAGGTCCAGCACCTCCAATCCAAGAACCTCAGGGCTGGAGCAAGTGACAATTTGTGCTTCACAAATCGCAAGTCATAGCACACCGGGGGACGCTACCCCGGCGCTGGGGGCAGAGCAAAACGCTGGAGAAGTGAATTCCCCCCCCCAGAAGCAGGGATTGCGGCACAGCGCCCTTCCTCCTCCCCAGTTACACACCGCAGCTTCCCAACGCCCGGTTCAAACCCCACTTTGGCAGACCCTCGAGCCTCTCCGAAACACCCCTCCAGCCTGCAGCCTCCCTCTTTCCTCCCCAACGCGCTTGGAAATAAAGTCTCAACAGCAGGAGCCTCAGGGGACTCAGCCACGCACGCAGCACCCTGGGGACACCCGTACCCGTGCGCCTCCTCTTCTGACCCCACGATGGACCACGGCCAGCCTGGCCTCGTCCCCCTCCCCTTGCACCCAGCCCTGGCTGCGTGGGGATGCTCCCTGCAGCCCCGGGCCGTGCTCCACGCCGTGGGACATCACTGCCACGTGTCCATGCGTGCCAGGCGCGTCCCTGGGGCGCAGAGGCAGCCACCGTGCACCCCAGCTGGGATCGATGCGTGGCAACGGGGAGAATCGATTGCTATAATTAAACCCGGCACGGCTGGGCTGTGTCCCTCCTGCCCTGTCGTCCTGTCGTCCCCCCCCCCGCCCAGCAGACGTGGCACTGGGGGTCTCTCAGCCCCACGGCAGTGGCCCGTGGGGACAACTGGTCCCGGCTGGTGCCAGGGCAGCACCCATCCGGGTCCCTGCTCCCATGGCGAGGCTTCGGTGCGGAGAATTTCTTGGTGGAAAGAGAAAGCGGAGGCAGGCACGGGTGGGTGTTTCCCACCAGGCTGGGCCTTTGCTTCGGGGCTGATGCTGTGAGCATCAGGAGGGAGAGGGGAGGGGGACAATGTGGGGGGGACAGGCGTGCCCTCCCCACCGGGGTGGAGGTGTCCAGCCAGGATGAAGCAGGTCCATGCCCCGAGCTCACACCCACCCCAACACAGCAGAGAGGCGCCTTTATCCCCCTTTCCCTCAAGGCAAACCCCACGGTTTGGGGGAGCTTTGCAGCTTTCCTGCATGGGGAACCCGGACTGAGCCTGGCACCAGCGCTAACCCCTTGACCAGTGCTAACCCCCCCGCCATCTCCCAGTCCGGTGCAATCGCCACGCCAGTTCTCAGCATCGCCCCCCTGGCCAGAGCCACCCAGGCTGCCCCCCACCCTCTCCCGTTTCAGCCCACCTCCCCAGGAGGGGGATGAGCATCTCCCAGACCATGAGCAGGACATTCCAGAAAAAAAAAAAAAAAAATAACTGGGGGAAGCATCCCTCCCTGCCCACCCTGCTGGGAGGGGAAGGGTGGCTCCTGACAAAGATTAAAGCTCCCTTTGCACAAAGACACCAGCCCTTCGGCAGTCCTGCCAGGGCCTGTGGCACCATATTTGCCCCCCTCTCACCCCCCTGACACCCCCCAGCACCCCACCAGCAGCTCCCTGGGGTAACAGGGTGCCTGTCAGAAGAAGCACGGAGCCATTTCCACAGGCGCGTGAACGCCGGCAGTTTCGGGGGCAGTCTGGTGGGAAATAATTAGCACATTGGAAATGTATTCCTCATTAAAATGAGGGAAGAGCCACCACTGGGGCTGGAGCAACCATGTGGCTTCAGGCAGCTTCAGTGGAGGCACTGCCTGAACCCCGGGCTGGGTTCACTGGGGCGGGTTGGGGGGGGAGGGGGTGGATCCTGCACAGCAGCCCCCGCACCAGCAGCGGTGTGAAAGCCACGGAGCAACCAGAGGGACCAAAATGCATCCGCACCCCCGGGATGTGGGTGCTGGCAGACCTTGAGCAAGTTTGGGGTCCCTGGGACCGACCCAGCTATAGGGAAGGGCTGAATTCCCTGCCTGATGCCAGGGTAGGGGACACCCACGCCCTGCCTGGGCCAGCTGAGCGGAGGGACGGCTTCCATCTCCATCCTTAAGCAAGAGATAGCTGGATGTGACCCCCCCCACACCCCCCCCAAGATGCCTGTGAAGGGGTGCAGCTCCCAAGGCCAAGCCCAGACAAAACCAACTTCCCCGGGAGTTGGGTGCTGGCACCCCCGCAGCAGCGGGTGGGTGGGCGCGGGGGCCGAAGCGTCGCCACTCCCCAGCCTGTCTCACCACAGCCAGGGCGAAAACGGAGAGAACAAAGAGGGGAGAGGCTGCGGGGCGAAGGCTGGGCGCTCCCCGCGGCACGGGCAGACAAAGGGACCCCCACCCATGGGCAGCACAGCCCTGACACCCGTCCCCGTCACCCACCGGGGCTGGCACAGGGCAGGGCAGCGCTGGCGGCCACAGCCCACCGTCCACACCCACGCACCCACCCCAGCACGACGGGTGGGAGCAGACCCCACTACGGCTCTCCTTTACCCCCCGAAAACACGGGGAGCGGCCGGCCATGGCGCAGGGCAGGCAGCCTTTGGAGTTATTTTAAGTTTCCCTCCCCGCCACCTTCCCCCCACGCCCAAGCCCAGCCTGGGATGCACCAGATTTTTTCCTCCTCCTGCAAAAGGATGCTGAAAATATCTCCAAAGGGGCGACCTGCAGCCCCGCGGCTCGTCCTGCCCTTTGTGTCTCGGCAGCGGCTGACGGGGTGGGAAGGGGAAAAAAAAAAAAAAGGGAGAGAGCAGGTAGGAGAGCAGCCCGCAGCCTCCCTCCTCCTCACCCATCTGTCTCCCCAAGCTCACAGAGAAAAGAAATCCAGAGCCCGGCAGCATCCAGCCCGGCTCGGTCAGCAAAACATCATGTTTAATGCACAACGCTGCAACAACGGAGCTGAAACAGCCACAGGCACAATAACGGATTTCTTCGAGCATCCCCAGTGAGCCCCCGCCCCCAAACACCCCATCGCTCCAGCTCCCCGCGCCGGTGTTTCTAGGACAGTGGCTCTCCAGCTACTTTATCCCTTCGGAGCAAGGCGGCTCCAACCACAAACCAGCCCCGAGAAGCAGCATCCCCACCAGCGCCGGCTCAGCATCCCCCAGCCCATCGGTCCCCTGTGCAAGGCGGGGGGGGGGGGAGCTGCCGGGGGAGCATCGCATCCCCGGTGCAGGCAGCCGAGCCCCACGCACACCCCTCCGGAGCATCGCGACCCCACGCACACCCTTCCCGGGTGTCAGCTCCCAGCCAGCAAACTCCAGCGCTGGGAGCAGCGATTTTTTCCCCCCCCCCATCACCTCTCACCACCCCACCCCAGGTATCAGCACCGCCGCCCCAGCGATGTGGAGAGAGGAGGAAGGAGGGAGGGGGGAGGAAAAAAAAAGAAACCAACAAAAAAACCAAAACCACACAAATAAAAAAAAATACCTGCTACTTAAGAATGGATGCACATAGTGAGAGTGACATGCCTTGAGAGGGTGTATTCCCCATTTCTGCTCTGCTTGCTCGCTTTCTTTTCTTTCCTTTCTCTCCGCGAGGGGCTCAGGCCCAGCCAA
The DNA here is from genome assembly GCF_034619465.1 of Leptosomus discolor. Classification (NCBI taxonomy): domain Eukaryota; kingdom Metazoa; phylum Chordata; class Aves; order Leptosomiformes; family Leptosomidae; genus Leptosomus; species Leptosomus discolor. The sequence goes on from NC_141415.1 coordinate 6,671,494, forward strand.
CCATGGGAGACGGAGGCAGGAGTGCGAGCGAGCGGGAGCGCGGGTGCGAGCGCGCGCCGGGGTGTGTGCGCGGGGGAGCGCGCAGCTCGGCGAGGTACAAAGGAACAAATGGGAAAAACACATTAGCTCATGATAGATTAATGTGCGGGGAGACGGCTCCCCCTCTCCGCTCCCTCTTAAAGGCCCCTCCGTTTTATTCGGCGAGAGGCGGCTAGCCCCAATGCCAGGAGCGATGCCGGGGCGGCGAGCGGTTGCCACCGTGTGCCACCGAGCGCTGGGAGCGGGAGAGGCGGCCGGACCCGTGGGGGGATGCGCAGGAGAGGCAGCCTCGGGTGATGTGCGGGAGGAGCGTTCATAAGGCGTTATGAACCTCGGAAGGGGACAGCGAAAGAGCTGCTTGCACATCTCCTGGGAGAGGGGTGGGGCGGGTGGCATCCTGCCACGGTCCTGCGCGGGCAGCCGTGTCGCTTCTGCTGTGAAGGTGGGCCGGGGAAAGCGAGGCAAAAAAGGGCGGTGGGAATGCCGCCGGCAGAGCCGTCCCTGGCCCTGCGGGACCGGCAGCTCCCAGCGAACGCAGCGCCACGGCTTGTCCATCGTTTGGCGACTGCAAATTCCCTGCCCAAGCGGCCAAAGACCCTCTGTGGCTGAGCGCCGGTGGCATCGGGGCACCCGCACCGAGGCTCGGTCCCTGCCTGGGCAGCGCCCGTCACGGTGGGGACCCAGAGGTGGGCTCTGAGCGCTCGTGGTCCGGGGCGGGGGGGGGAGAGCAGCCCCTGCGGTGTGACAGGTACACAAAGGTGCCCCGCTGGCACCTCCCTGCCAAGAGGAACGAACCTACGGTCCGAAGGGAGAGCAGGGAGCAACAGGGCAGGAAAAAACCAATAAGCAGCCACTTCGTTTTGCCCAATTTCTCAGGACTAACAAAAGGAGGGCTTGCAGCTTTCTCCCCTTCCCTCCGCACCAGTGCTGCTCCCATCCCAGTGGGACGGGGGGCTGCGGAGCCGACCAGCACCTCGCCAGCGAGGGGAAGGGGAGGTGGAGGAGACACCAGCTAACCCTGACCCCCCGCAGCCCCCGTGCTCCCCGCAGCGCTGCATTAGCTGGAGAGCTGCTGCCCAGCGGCACGGGGGGACGCAGCCACGCTGGCTCCATTAGAGAACATCCGTGGGGCAAAAGCCTTTTCCAGCGCCAGCGAAGTGCATCTTGATGGGGCTGACGTGCTCCCGACAGCAGGACGCCCCAGCACACACGGCCGGGGAGGGGGTCAGGGCATCCCGGGGGTTGGCACGGGCTGTGCCCAGGGATGGGGCCCGCTGCGACGTGCGGCCTGTCCCTGCTGAGGGATGTGCCCCAGCAGGCTCGTCCCCTGCTCCCAGGCAGCGCCGTCGCCTCACGGGGCACCCCATCGCCACCTCGCACCCCCTGCAGCCGCATCTTGCTGCGGTGGGAGAGGGGGAGAAGGGGAGCTCTGGCTGCTGGGGGGACGGGACAGAGAGAAAGAAAAAACGAAAAAGATGAATGAAAAACAGGACTGGAAAGAGTTGCTGTTAGACCTGGGAGCGCTTCAGAGATGTAATAAGAGGTGAAGTGTTTATAACACGGAATGAAATCCTCCCGTCTGTGTCTTGCTGGTAGGCAGATTAGAGGAGCTGAAGTTCCCCCCCCCGGCATTAAAAGTCTCTCGTTTAATACCAAATCCTAATCTGCTGCTTTCTGAGAGATGCTACCAGGAAAAGCTGAACCATCCTGTGCTGGAGGGGACTGTGGCCACCCCATGGGGCCATCCCACACGCAGGCACCTCCCAAGCCAAGGGGGATAACCTGCATGGGACAGATCCTGCCCTCCCCACAGGCTCTGGGGTTTCCAACAGCAGAGCCCGCGCCGCTGCCTGGCGTGTACGCAAGGGGAGGCCTCATTTGTACAGAGCGTCGAGTGGGAAAATCAAGGAGAGAGGTGCAAACGGCTCCCTCCCGGTGGTGGGAGCCACCCAAGCCACTAAGGAGCAGACTGGAGACATTTTGGGGTATCTGGGATGGTCATAAAACTGAGCAGCCAGGAAGGGCCAAGGCGACCTGACACAAACCCAGCGATGCTGTGACGGCTTCCCCATGCCGCTGGCGGAGCCCCACGTGTTCGGCACCGGCGAGAGCAAACCCAGCCCTGGCACCCGGGCTGCACCGTGGGGTGATGCCGGCTGACAGCTCCCCGACTTCGCAGCTTGCGGAGAGGCAGGGGTTTTGATCACGGCAGATCCAAGCGAGGTGGTGAAATGTCTCTAAATGAGCTGAAATGCCGTTTAATCGGCACATCTATTTTCTAACAAGTTACATATTCCCTTCAGAGCTCCAGTCATTTCAAAAACACATTAAGGAGAAATATTTGAAAGCTAAAATGTATTAAACAAGCACTTCATCCTCATCAGCAGAGAGGTTATAGACCTTTGCTGGTCTCCTTCCAATAACCTTGCGTGCACGATACCACGAGGCAATCTCCTGTTTTCAAAAACCCATTAAAAACACGTGCACAAGAGGCCGGTCCCAGGGACGAGGCTGAGTTGACACACACACACCCCCAGCGCCTTTTTCGGGGCCGGCAGGGCAGGACAGGGCGGTCACGGCCCCCATGGGCTCCTTTATGGCAGCCAACACGCGCCAGCCCCTGCCCGAAACCACAGGCGTGACCTGAAAACATCCAAGGTTTCCCAGAAGAAAGCCGACAAGAGCACAAGTCTATTTATTTCTGTTTTCGGAGGCTTTGCAAAAGGGGAAGGGAGAGGGAAGGTCCCGCAGTCACAAGACAGAGGAATTTAATTTGGAAAGGAAAGAAGATATCACGTATAACCACACGACGCCGGGAGCCTGCGCTTCAGCGAAAGAGCCACCATGGCAGAGCTGCGGGACTGGGAGCCCACGGGGGCCAGCTCTCCCCAAAACACCCTCAACCCCGCTGCAGAGACCTGCAGCCTTTTTTCCTTTCCAGCAAAAGAGGGAAAAGGAAGAAAAAAGGCTCCTAAACCTTCTCCTGGTCTCCCCATCTTGGCCGCAGCCTCACAGCAGCACGGTCGCCGTTTCACCCTCCCGCTCCCAAACCCCCCCAGCCCTGCAGAAGAGGCTCGAGGTCCCTTCGCTGCTGGGCTGGACAGGAGGAACATGAAAGCTGAGCCTCGGCTCTCAATTATTTATCATATATTTCTTTTTTTGTCTGATTTGTTCTAAAATGTCCTTAGAAGCACCCGCCGCAGGATGAGATTTGGGTACTCCTTGCCTTTAATTAGCCCTCTCCATGAACAAAGCCATCTTCATCCTCTCCTCTGTCAGGCAGCCCAGGCTGGCCGGGGCAGCTCACACCTCCAGCAGATGAGAAAGGTTTTGGGGAGCAGGAGCTCCTGCCACCCCGTCCCTGCAAAGGGCCACCAAGGCCACCCACAGATGGGTGGGGGTCAGCACCACAGCCTCCCCCTCACCCAGGGCAGATCAGAGAACATCTGAGGATCCGGTGCCCCAGAGGTTTCCTACCATGATGCCGATGGGATGCTCTTATCCACCCTACAATATCCTTCCTCTTGGTCTCAGAAAACTCCCCCAGCAACGAGCTCCCAATCGATGCCGCCATCAAAATGTTTTTCTTCTTACTGGTCTGACTCTGCCACCCACTTCACTGGGGAGTCACATCCCCCGTTATCAGGGTGTTTCACAGCAGGCAGTGCCAAACCTGCCCCTCTAACACCATCTCAGCCAAAAAAATGAGCCCCAGCTTGTCTGTGCCTCACCCCTAAATCCCACCAACTCCACCCAAGGGGAAGAACCGGGCGCCTGGAAGAGGCTGTAAACGGGAGCATGGGCACCAGCATCACCCGGGCACCCTGAGCCAGCCTGGGGGGGCTGCTCTGAGGTTGTCCCCCGCGTTAACAATGGCTCTAGAGGCTGTATGTGTGGCGGCTGTGTCAAAGAAAACCCACAACCGTAAAGCAGGGACACATCCAGGCTCTGTGCGGCCACGTTCGGGGGGGGAGAAGCGTGCCCATCCCACGGGCGACCCCTCCTGACCCCTCCCAAAAGCAGGAGCTGGGCAGAAGCGAAACGGATCTGCGAGTCTCAGGCTCAGCCCTGCCCTCCGGCACCGTCCCCCTCCCCTCGCCTGGGAGCCTTTGAAGCAAAGCCTGAGCATCTGAAGCGCCGGAGCCTGCCTTGCTCATATTTTTAATATAGCTTCACACGGAGCCATCCCACACCCATCTGTCCCCCTCGGCACAGGCTCGCATTCACCCGCGTGCCCAGCCCCTCGCCCCCGCTGGCCGAGCAGCCCCACGTTTCCATTTATAATGCGCCCAGTCACGCACAAACCCTCGCGTCTTCATCCCGCCACACGCAGGCTTGGGGATGGGCCTTTGCCACTCCCCACCTCCAGACACGCTCCATCTCCTTCCCAAAATCCACCTGGTTCCCTTCAAGCACCGTTTGTATTGCCACTGTCCAGCCCCTTTCCTCCCAAAAAGCCGCTCCACAGGGTCCTGCCTGCGGCATCCAAATTTCCCACTGCTGAGCAGCCCCGTTACGGGCAAAGAACAGCAGAGCAGCACCTATAACGCTGCAGCTTCTAAATAAGGTCCATGCTATTCCTTCCCCAAAATTCAAAGCCTAGAAAGCAGGCACAGAGCAGGGGAAGGGGCTTGGCCAGGTCCTTCCAATGCTGCAGCCAGCCCAGGGTCCCTGTCCTGCCCCAACTGCCTCAGCCCACAGAAATATCCCTCTGGGAGCACAGGGCGCACTCCAGGAATGAGTTGAACAAGCACTAAGAGATATCTGGAAGAGGGGAAATATTGCAGAACCCGAATAAATTCCCCAGCCTGCCCCACACAGGGAGGAGCTGGCTGCCCAGTTTCACAGTGGCTGGTGGGGACTCAATAGCAGTTAAATAATATACGTGTTGGCAGATGTTTATAAGCAAAGCCACCACCAGCAAATAGATTTTATTGTCTCAGAAAGGGCACCCTTCGCTGCCTCCATGTCCCTTCCCATCTGGAGCACGCGAGGAAGCCGACAGTCCCTCTCGGAGCCTGTCCATGCCTGATTTCCACTGGGAACCAGTCTGCAAAGCTCACGTGTGCTCAGCAAGCTCCGAAGACCAAGCAATTGTCATCCCCCAGCCCTCCTGCAGCCAATCCAGGTGTGCGGAGGGGGCGACCGCCCCATCCTCCACAGAGGTGGGTGGCAGAGGGAGGTGACAACCTTCGACCGCAGCGGCTTGAAGGGAAAGGGCTTGAAAGTGCAGAAATTCAAGTATTGGAAGAGAAAAGGCGCCTTGGTCGGGGAGTTTGGACCCTTGGCTTGTTTCTTAGGAAAGGAAAAAAGCTTCAGGTCTAATGTGGAAACTGAAATCCGGGGGTTTGAGACAGATCCTCGCCCACCCACGGTCACGCTGGGGTCGAGGCTCACCCGCAGCGGCACCCGGGTGCCATCACAAAGCTATACCTGTCCCTGCGCATCCGGATGGCACGTCTGAATCCACAGGGATTGAGCCAGCCATAGCGACCGCTGCAGATAGACACCCAGCCCTGCCGCTCTATCAGTCAGCCGGCGGCTGGAGCGAAGCCCCTGGGAGCCGGACCTGGCGGGGATGCTGCCTCTCTGGGATGCGGGATGGCAGAGGCCACGCCGCCGTGAGGCTCCCGGGGTGACGGACGTGCTCCAGCAGCAGCTCCCTGTCGCTGCCGTTATCCGCCGCTTTCCTCTGGGCATCGGGATGAGGAAAAGTCTCCATGGCAACTGAGGACAGATGTGACCACGACTCGTCACCGCGCTCCGCAGCCAGCACGTTTTTTGGGGCTGAACGAGGCACCCATGGACCAGACACGCTGCCACCCGTCTGCAAGGAGACCTGCCTTCTGCCACCCGTGCAAGGAGGGGCGACCTATAATCCCTCACATTTTACAGCAGGGAACCTGGGCAAGGTCACACGGGGGAACTGGGGCTGGACCCCCCAAAATCTAATCCCCAGCCCAGTCTCTCCAGCTCAGCCAGGGTGCTGGGGCTGCCCTCTCCCCCACGGGTTTGACAGGCAGGCTGCAAGGAGGAGGGTGAGAATTACACTGAATTTTTGCAGGTTGTGGCCAGCTTCCTGGGCTAGCGTTAAAGAGGAGGTGCTGTCTTTCATCAGCTGGTAGCCAGGTTTCTCTCCGCAAGCGCTGTGTGGGCAAAGAATTGTTGATGCATAATGTATGGACATCTGAGCGGGAGGGGGATGGAGGGGGGAAGACGAACGAGAGAAGGAAAGGGCAGGAAAAGAGGTTGAAAGAGTCAGGTCTAAGTCTCCACCCTCTTCACCCCAGATTTGGCGTCTTTCTCTGCCACACGTGGACCCGTTGCTCCCTGAAGCCTCGCGAAACTCCCTGCCCTCCTCGGTGCTGCTCTGTGGGACCTTCAGCCACACCGAGGGTTGTCCCCAGGGTCTGGAGCCCCAGCAGCGCTGCTCCTCGGGGGCTGAGCGGTGGTCAGCTGGCGGCAGGGCAGCCCACGGCCGCAGGACAGACAGCTCCGCATCCTTGCAAGAGCCATCAGAGCCTCCCCCTTTCCCGCAGAGCCATCCCAGCAGCCACCCTACGCAGGGGAAGAAAAGCCAGATGTTTTACGAGGTTTGATTTCTTCCTGCAGCTTTAAGAGGATTTTCTCGTTAGAAGGAGCAGCTTTGCTGATTGTAGAGATGACCGATATTTCCACTAACCAGGCAAGAAATCCTACACTGACCCCCAGACCCAGCTTAGAGGGCAATAGCAGGGTTTTCTATCAAACAGAGCAAGAAAAAAAAAAAACAAACCCAAAGCCCCCTGTACCAAGCTGGCCATGGCCGTAGGACAATGCTGGGGATGTAGCAGCCACCAAGAGGTCAGTGCAGGCTGGAAAACCTGCCTGGGTCACGGTGGAGGATTTCCCCATGCCAGGGACCTGCTGGCAGAGCCAGTGGGGACAGCAAGAAGGCCCCATTAACTTGGATGATGGAAATTACTTCATTTCACCCGTATCTTACTAGTCACTGGGGTTCAGTGAAGGTTGTGGGAAATAGGAGCCATTGAGGAAAGCCTGTAGAAAGTTTCCCCCTGCTGCAGGGGTTTCTCCAAAGCCTCAGGGCAGCTTGGGAGAAAGTCAAGGTGTTTGATGGGAAGTTGAGCAGTGGGACAAGAGAGACGAGTTATCACGGGCTGATCAGAGGCAGACGCTGACAGTTAAAAGGGAAGGGGACGTGCTGGGGCGAGCGGGGGGAGGTCGTAGAAGGCCGTGAGAGCAAAAAAGCAGCAGCTGATTTAGTTTTTTCGTGTGCTGGGAGGAGGAAAGGCAGCAGAGAGGAGCAAAGGGAAGAGCAAAACGCAGCAAAACCATCAAGCCTGAAGAGCCACCTCCCTCCGCAGCAGCATCCAGTGTGGGCGTGCTTGGGGCAAAACCGTATCTGCCAAGGTCAAGGGCAGCCCTGCACTGCTGGAGAGAGAAGTAGAGGAGATCCCAGTGATGGGCTTTGGAGGGGACTGGGAAGAGTGGAGTTTGGGCAATATTCTGTGCCAAAAAAGAAAGGGGGGTTGTTAAGATGAAGACATTGTGGAAGAGGAAAGGCAAGGAGAGAGCTGAGTCACGGCTAACACCTTGCTCACGGGTAAACGCCACAGCCTGAGCGGAGCAGCAGAGCAGCCCTGTCTGCAGCAAGCAGAGAAGAAAGGGAAAAGTGTAGGGTAAAGGACTCGGAGGCAGGGATTAAATATTATTTACCATGGCTGTGCTTGAGCTGATGGCTAGACAGCCACCAGGAGACAGCACAGAGGCAATCCTGAGTCATTAGCAGAGATTTAGAGAGAGCTCTCAGACCCCGGCTGCTCCTCCCAGTGCCCCGAAGTAAAACCACACGATGGAGGGGAAAAAAAAAAAAAAAAAAAAAAAAAAAAAAATCGAATCAGAGCCAGCAGTAACTTGGATTTCTCCAGGTCTTTGCTTTCCTGAAGCAGAATTTTCTCTGCTTCAAGCAAGAAGGTCCTTGGGCTGCCCATGACATCCACGGCAGCGGTTCGTTTGCGAGGAGGGGCTGCCCTGGGTGGGAGGATGCGGGGAGAGCCTGTGAATCATGCGCTGCGCAGGGCGGCCACGCTGGGAGAGCTCAGAAGGTGGAAATGTCTAAAAAGAGCGAGTTCGAAGGCTATTTCTGTAGCAGAAGGAACCAGAAATCTGGGTCAGAAGGGATAGGAGACACGTCAGTGGCTTGCTAGATGAGAAGGACTTGTTTCTCCAAACTTGGAGGATGGGGTCCCCAATGCCAGCAGCTCAACCAGGCTCCACAGCGAAGCTCAGGGTCCCAGGGGTGTCCCCAGCCGGGGGGGGCAGGGATGCGGTGCCATTTGCAGCAGCACCCCAAGACTGCAAAGCACACGAGCAGAAGAGTTAAGGAGGTGACAGGGGTCTGCCTTTTGCCTATGGGATGACAGAGACAGGTCGATTCTGCCCAAAGCCACACACCCGGTCGATACCGAAGCATGCCTCAAGTCCATTTTCCCCCAGTGCCGTGCTGTGCTCGCCCCAGGAGGGCGAGGTGATGGGCAGCAGTTCGGGATGACACGCTCCACAGCAATCAATAAGGAACAGGAGCATTGCATGAGGTTTTCGTCTTGCTTCCCACTGAGTCACTGATCTGGACTTGGCAATTCAAATACTGTTGATTATCTCTCCTGCCATACAAAAAAGAAGGTTTTTGGCAAAGATTTCTAGAAACCTTGGGTTCAGCCCAGTACAAATGAGGAAAACTTTTGAAAAGTCTAAAATGCACAGGATGGGAAAAAAAAAAAAAATCTTTTCCTGAAAAGCTAAAGCTGGCTGACTGCGTGTCTCTTCTTCCCTACAAAGGCAGCAGCATCTTCCTGTGCTCATGATACTTTCTCCGATTGATTTATAGAGTAAAACATTCTCCTTCCCAGCTTCCTTGCCCTGGTCTCCGTCAGCTGGAGAGAAACTCCTTTGAATTTGCAAGAGGCCAGCGAGGCACAGAAAGCCACCTGGATGGGGAATCCATTTCAAAAAAGGAATTTGCAAGGAGCTGATGAGCCCTGAGGAAGCCAAACCATCTCCAGACAGACCTCTTCCTCCCTTGTTCTCCCGAAATGCAGCAGCAGCCACCAGCAGGCTGTACCTTTAAATCAGAGCCAGGCTGATCCCCAGGATAGCAGCTGGAAAGGGCACATCCATAGCTCCGACAGGGATAAGAGCCTCTGCAGTCCCTGGGAATTAGCAAACACGGGCTGACGGAGCAGAGCCTGGAGCCTGCCTGGCCGCAGGTATTTAAGAGGCTGCGGGTGCTGTTCAGCCCCGTGAGCTGGAGGGGACACAGAGTAGGAGGCAAATGGGTGATGCAGAAGGAGCTGCAGAGCACCAGCAAGCTCAGCTCCCCCAAACCGATACGACAGGACTCCGGCCCAGCTTGGACCGCGACCAGGAGGGCACAGCCTGCGCGGAGGGAAGGGCTCGCTCCTCCCTCCCACCAGGGCTCAGCACCCTGCACCGGGGAGCAGCAGCTGGGAAGGAACAGAGCTGGAAAACCAACCCAAAACACCCCCCAAAGAAGGGTGGGGACGCCACAGCGGGGCAGGAGGGCCGGCACTCGCACGCTCCTCACCCTGCCCGCATCTAAGCCCCAGAGGGCTCCTGATATGATGGTGTTCAGGATGGAAATGCCAATCCCATTTCCCTCCAATGTGACCTTATCAGGGTCGGGCTTGTCAGGCAGAGCTAATTAAATCCTGGATGCAGTCACCGCTTAAATGGAAGTTTGTTTCCTGCAATAGCAACGCCAAGGAGGGAGGCAGCCGGGGCTTTCTTGTATCTAGCAAGAACATCTGCCGCAGCCAACTCACAGCGGTCCTACCTGCTCCACGGCTGCGCGCGCTGGGCCAGAGCGAGAGCCCCCTTCCCTGGGTCTGCCCAGGCTGAACATCCCCCGTGTTTGCAAGAGGCAGATAACGTACGGAGCAGCCAGCTGCAATTCCTGGGGTGGGAGGTGCTGCCTGCCTTCAGCATCGAGCCCATCGATGCTGCCAGTGGGCGCCAGCTCCGTTGCGAGGGCTCAGGGGAGCCCCAGAGCTTCGCACGGCACGTTGTGCTGCTATGCTGGTGCAGCACAAGGCAGCGCAGAAACAACCTGGATCCCAAAAGCGACGGCTGGCTCGAGAGATTACAGTCCAGCCACAGCACAAAGTTACCTTGAAGACCAGCTCAGAGCTGCAAAAAGAAACTTCACGTGAGTTCCAGCTCACAGGGGCTGGCAGAAGGCAGCCAGGGAAGGCAGCTCTTACCCCTTCACCTACCCCTGGCCAGGAGACGAAGCCATCAGTGTCAGACACCTTCCAGCCGCTGAGGAACAAAGGAAAACAAGAACTAAAGAGAGGAGATGGGGGAACAAAGGAAAACAAGAAATAAAGAGAGGAGATGGGGGAACAAAGGAAAACCAGAAATAAAGAGAGGAGATGGGGCGACCAGCAAAGCCAATGGTGTTTCTAGATCACTAGTCCCCCATGAAGGCTCGTGGCTCTTCCAAGGAGCCCGTGGTGGCTGTGTGGCACAGGGGGTATCCCCCAGCCGTGGTCCTGAGCAGCACCTGACCCAGTTCCCCCAACCCATAAGCAACAGGAGGAAGTCACCCAGAGTCTTGCAATGAGTGCTTTGTCAGGAGCTCTTTACCACAGGACAAGAATACTAAAGAGCCTTTTGCCCTTTGAAATCCAGGGATGCTCAGGCACAGCAACACCATTCCTCTCTCCTTGTTTCCTCCAGCTAATCACGCCTGCTCCTCACGTGGCTTCTGCTTTAAGGACACGTCAAAAGGCATCGCAGCTTTAAAATGTTGGGGAAACCTCCTTAATCTACCTTCCAAATCGTCAAGTCCTCACAGTCCTAAGCAGCCCTCACAGGCATTAACCCAAATTAACCCAACAGCCAGAGCCTATGGCCTCGGTACAGGGAACAGCAGAGAGGACGCTCGTACAGTTAAAGCACTGACAGAAAACCCGATAGCCAGGGATCCAGTCCCATCTGCCATATGCTTCCTCCGGGACTCTTCATCTCTATTTTTGGGCGATCCATACTTGCCTGCCGCTGAGGGAAGGTGGGTGGCAGGGAGGCTATCACAAGCTGTTGTGCTCTGCAGGACTTTTTTTAGCATTCTTATGAAAGCTGGGTACCAATTTGCAGAGTAAATTGGATAGCCTCGTCAACCCGAGCTGCGTCCGTCCAGTACAGCCCGTGGGAGCTCCGGCAGCCGCAGCCTGGTCCACTCAGGAGCAGCAGAAGCTGCTGGGGAGGAGGGCTGAGGAGCATCTTGGAGATCCAGGGCTGGACACCAAGGGGTGCTGCAGATCAGAGCGGCGCGCAATGCGCAGGGAGGGGAGAAACCAGGACATGCCAGACCCTCGTGGTTGGGCAGGTCTTGCCTGGCTCCATTCACGGTGTCAGTCTCTGACACCAGGACCCGGCCTGTTGTCCCTAAAAAGCTCAGAGTCGAGTGAGGAAAGAGCAAGGAGGAGATGAAAAAAAAAGCAGTGCTCACATGCTCCCACCCCTAATTCAACCTGTCTAGAAACCAGCTCTCCAATAAGCCCGTTCAATACCACTTGAGTCCAGAAGATGCAACAAATAAATTGTATTGCTGGGCTGGAAGAGCCTCCAGGCAGAGCCCAGCTGTGCGAGCGCAGGAGGCGGCAGCGTGGAAAGCCCGAGTCGCTGCAGGAGGTTTGCACACCCGTGTTCGGGGTTTGGGGCAACCACCTCACCCCACACGGGCACCGCAGCCGGCACCCCGGGTGGCCGGTCGCTTCTGCCTCATCCCGCGGGGCTGGCGGCCGTCATTAGCCAAGGGGAAGGGCAGGAGCCGAGCCATCCTTGCTCTCACGCATAGGTGCCTTCCCTTTCGCAAACATTGCCAATCGGAGAAGAAAGTGGGATGAAAACAGCTCCCGAGGGAGAGCGGGCAGCTGGAGACGGCAGGAGAGGAGGGAGGAGGCAGGGGGAAGAATCCCGAGATGCCTCGCTACCGAGTTCACACTGAGTGGAATTGCTGGCAATTTTGTACCAGAAAAAAGAAAAAAAAAAAAGAAAAAAAAAAGAAAAAAACAATTTGTGTGAATCTTGGGGAGGGGGAAAATCAGAGCCTGTCGGCGTGGTTGGAGGCAGGAGGGGAGAACGATGCCGTGCTCTGAGCGAGGGGCCCTACAACTGTGCCCACAGGTGGGAGAGGAGGTCGGGGCGGGGGGCCAAGCCTGCCCAAGCCCACCACAGCGCCTGGCAGCACCCTTCAGCTCCACACCCCACCTGCACCTCCACCTCCCTCGGGCCCTGCGAGGCGAGCATCCACCCAGCAAACCCGGGCGCAAAGCGGCTCCACGCCACTGTCGAAGGTGCTAAGAGCTGCTGCAAGAGAGCCCCCACCCAGAGGCCGTCGCAGACCCCATCACAGCCAAGGAGCCTGCCAAGTAGTTTTTCCAGGCTCAATGGAAGGAAAAATTAAGCACATTTGCTATATAGAGAGGCTACACAGGATAGAAGTTACTGCCTAAACCTTTAGCTGGCAAAGCCTGAGATTTTCCCCCCCCCGGAGCCGAAGGAGTCATGAACACACCCACAGACGCCGAGGCTGGATCAACGTCCCTCTCCCAGCCCGGCCAGGATCACACTGAGCTGGTGTTAACAACCACACAACCAAGGTCTGCAAAGAAGTAGAGGGGTGGTGTTTATTGAGCCCAGAACGTGCCAAAATGACAGATTTAGGGTATTCTGCACAGAAACCAGGCCTGTTTGATGGTTGCTCCTGTTGCCCCGGAGACACAACAGGCCTCAGCATTATTTATGCTTCTTCAATGACCAAGACAGCACCAGGATGATATGGCTCATTGATTTCCCTAATGAAAATCTTGGTGAACCATAATGTCAGACCACAAAATAGTGGTGAATCTCATAAGCCAAAGAAGAGTCGGCGTGAACTGCTGTAATGCTCAGGTGGATCGAAACCAGGACCTTCCCCACCCGCACGCGGAGCCAGGGAAATAACTGTGCAACCCCCGCAGAGGGGCCAGCATTCATCTCCACCGGTGCCAGGGCTCCTGCCATCTCCTAAGCCACAGCACTTTCCTAAGTGATTTTTTTCCCAGTAATTGTGCAAACTGCAGAAGAACCAAGAGTTCTCATCCCTCCACTGGATGCTGCTAGAGTGCCTGAAGTACAGGGTGTAATGGTTCCAAATCCCAGTAAACCAAGCTCACCACCCCAGGGACGCAGGGAGAAAGGGTGGGGATGGCAACCCTCTTAAATATCGGTAATTACTATGCCTGGAAAGTACACACTTTGTACGTATGTTTAAGAAACCTAGAAGAATAGAGGGGTGGGTGTGGAAAAACTCCAAATTTCTTCTCCCAGGTTATCAGCAAACTGCCTCCTGCAAAGCTGACAGCCAGAAACAAAACAGTCATTACACCACAAGCTGCTGACAGGAGGGAAGAGATCTGTCAGGCAGGCTTGCGACTGAATATCCAACATGCAAATCGGAGCTGCAGCCCAACGAAGAGCAGACCGGGGGGCCAGCAACTGGGACGGAGGGCAGCGGGAGCCGGGTGGCACCAGGAAAGCCACAGCCCGGCCATGGGGGCAGGAGAGAGGCGATGGGATGGTGAGTGCAGGCAGAGAGGAGCTCAGAAGATGGGGGGGAAATGGGCAGTTGGGGTGGGGGAGTTGCTGAGGATGGAGGATCCCTGGATAAAGCAGGTGGGGAACAAGGCAGCTGTTTTCCTTGGGTTTCGAGGCTGACACCAGGCTGAGCGCAGAGCCAGGACACCAGTCCAAACCCAGCACACCTCGCTGGGCAGCACCCATTCTCCGGTGCGGCTTGGAGCGCGGCTGCTTTTTCGGGAGAAGAGCAGGAGCCCCAGCGGGGCAGGGCTGCGGAGCGGGGAGGCACCCTGGGACCTGGCCAGGGCTGGCAGCAGGGGAGGTGTTTGTCCATCCCTGCAAGCCACATCCATCCCTGGCCAGCATCAGGTGGGCCAAGGGCTCCGTCCCAGGGGCTGGGAGGGAGGAGGGTGGCAGCAACCAGCAGAACGCTCCCCTCCCCGGGTCCTCCTCTGCCAGGAGCCGCTGCAAAACACAGCCAGCACGGCACAGCCCCCTGAGGACACCACAGCTCCATCAGCAGGGAGGGCCAACCTCTTCGCCAGCGGCTCCTGAGCATGGTCACAGGCAGAGGTGGCACATCTGTTTACAGCCCAGCCCAGCCCTACCTTCAGCAGCACCGCTGTTTCCATAGCTATCGCACGAAACCACCACCACCTCCCCAAACCTCCCAGGTGACCCTGCAGGAAGCCTACGCAGGTTACAGCGGCGGTCACAGCTTCCAAGGAATAATAAAAGAAGCCAAAAAAAAAACCCCAAAACACCCCACAACATCCAAAACTCCGCTTGCCAGCAGCCCCTCCCCGGCTTGGATCAGGTGCTGTTGCGGCTTCACCCATTGAAGCTGCCTGAGCAAACCCCATCCTGCAGCACTGGCACCCACGGAGGGTGGGGAGGCAGCGGGGAGGCTGGTGACACCAGGGTTTGTTTAGTCTGAACAAGAGGAGACTGAGGAAGACATGATGAAAGTCCTCAAAGACGTAAAGGGCAGCAGCAGAGGACAGGAATAATCTGTTCTTTGTGTCTGCTGTGGAAAGGACAAGAAATAATGGGCTTAAACTGCAGCAAGGGAGACTTTGACTAGATGGTAAGAAAAACTTTCTAATAATAAGGACTATTAGAGCCCTGCGATCGACAGCCCAGGGAGGTAGATGGGACCTCCATCACGGGAGGCTTTTAGGAATGAAGCGAGCCAGTATCTGTCAGGAATTTTACAGGAATACTTGATCCTGCCTTGGGGCATGGGATAAGTTAAATTACCTTTTAAGGTCCCCTCCAGCTCTCCCTTTCTGCAATTCCTGGTTCACCCTGTCACCAAAGGCCATACACTTTCAAGGAGAAAACATCTCCCTAAGAAAACACGCGCATCCATCATCAGAAAAGTGCTGTCATTAGCACAGCTAACGAGGCCGGTGCACAGCGCTGTGCAGAGGTGAAGACCCACCAGCCCAGGCACAAAGATGCAGGATTGATGGGCTCCGAGAGCAACCGGCCACCAACTCCCTGCAGAGGGGTCTGGGAAGAGAAACCTTCGGCTAAGGCAAGGTCCTTGGGCAGCAACGTGCAGAGGCAAAGGAGCCTTCCTGGAGGAAAGGAGTGCTACCTCAAAGTATTTCAGATGAGGGGGGAAAAAAATAGCGTAAGACAAGACTTTTTTTTTTTGCACACCCACTCTTCAGTCCATTTTGGGAGCTTTTGGTTCCCGCTGGCTTGAGTAATGCCGTTGCTGAGCTCTGCCCCAGCGTGCCAGGAGTATCTGGAGCTACAGATGAGCTCTGTCTATCCCGGGAGATGTACCCACATGCGGGAAGAGGAAACCAGCAGGACTGATTTGCAGTTTAGAGCATCAAATCACGCTCACAGCAACGGGATTTCCCGTCCTTTTCAAAGACGAGCTCTGCCTCGGCGTCAGCGGTTTAGCACGAACCGAACAAGCGAGCCAGACCCATCCCCTCCCTCCTGTAACCTTTATTCCCCGCTGAGCTGCTCGTCAGCTCTTCGCTGACCCGATGTGTTACCTCATGCGGGACCGAGGGAAGGGCTGCCTGACCCCTCCCGGGGGGATAACGCTCCCCACACCGGGGTGGCATGGGATGTATCGGCACGAGGTCTGGGTTGGCTGTTTATTTGGGCATTTCGGAGTGGTTTATGGCCAGGCTGCAGACAGCGGGGCTGCAGCCAGCCCCTCTCGCCCGGCCGGTGGCGGGGACTGCGCCGATGGGCTCAGTGCCTGGCTGATGCCATCATACCATAAATCCACAGCATTCTCTGGAGACAACTACTCAGACACAGGAGAGGTTGGGTCCAGCTTCCTGGGAGACCTGTTAATGAGTCTGGAGCCTGACGAGACACCCAGGGAGCCTGGGAGGGAAGGGGACAGTGACTTACCTGCAGCCCAGCAGCAAGTCCCTGGTAGAGCTAGCAAGAACCCACTAACTTGAGTACCTCACTGGTCCCAGGCTGGCACAGCGGCCTCCTCCTGGGTCTGAGGTGGGAGACAAATAAAACCCCAGCATTTAACAGGATCTTCCATTCTGGCCATGGAGGCTCCTGTGTGTTCCTGCCCTAACAGAAGCTGGGTTTTGTTTTTCCAAGAGCCTCCAGCCTCTATAAGGAGACACCGATCCCTCAAACCAGGTGGGATCCCACACCCAGGGCAAAGGACAAACCTACCCAGGACCTTTATGGGCCTCACCAGCTTCTGCCCATTTCAGAAACCTGCGGGACTGGGGATACAAAGGAACTTACCCCCAGGTGTTGCTGCAGGGAGCAGCATGTGCACAGCAAGCTGGAGCACGCAAGCACCCTTGAGTGCTTCCAGCAAGGAGCACGTGGAGCCTTTGGCACCCACACACACTCCCCTCCCGGGCTGTGGGGTGGCTGCTGCTGCTTCAGCCCCTCTGCCTCCGGAGGGGGATGCCGTGAGTGAGAAAGGCAGGTACCCAGTCGCTATAGAAACCGGCTGCGGGAGGGTGGCGAGGAGGGAGATGGGGTGCAGGATCCCCACCGCGCTGCTTCCCCAAGCAACAGCTGCTTCCCTTGGCCCCGAGCTGACAGCCCCCCACCAGACCCACTGGTTTTGAAGCCCGCAGCTCACTGGAACCAGCTCCCCCTTCCCAAGGATGGGGACAAGGCACAAGGGGCCGTGCAGGCTTCGCTGCTCCCCGGTGAGTTATTCAGCCTCTCGGAGCCTTGGGGCTTCACCTCTGTAGCAAAGAAAAATGGCCTTTCCCTGCCAAATCACTCTGAATACAAATTCATTGATAGTGGCTGGAGATGGATATACGGCAGGGGGGTGGGAGCATTGCCCAAGGTTGCATGACTTTGGGCAGCGAGCGGTGTTCGAGGAGTACACAGCCCACCAGCCCCAGCCTTTTCCTCCCCAAGTTAGAACTTGGGATATAGCCAGGAAGACATGAAACATCCAGCCCAGGCTGGAGTCCAGAGCAGTTGAGGGAGCTTGGAGAGAGGGAATGCAACGAGCACAGCCCCGACTCCAACAGAAAGCTCCGAGCCTTTCACAAACCCGCCTGAGCAAAGCCAGGAGCAGGGTGATGGCAGCGGCACTGTTTTAAAGGAGGGAAGGGGGGGCTTATGGGGCAGGTGGCGTACGGTACCCGACTCCCAGCCCATTGCCCTCCTCCCCTCGGCTGCCCAGTCCCGGCTACCACAGCCCTACATCTGCAATCAAATCACCATGACCTACAAATTAGCTTCTGGACCCATTTTATGTTAAACGGTGTAGGAATACAACAGACTCTGGCAAGACTTCAAATTAAGACTGCCAATTAATGCTCCTCTTGGGGCTAATTAAATATTACTTTCCGTAGCACTTTTCCCCTCCCCTAAATACTTTGCCAACTACTTCCAGACCCAGCGCAACGCAGCTGCCCGAGGCAGATGGCAGCAGCCACGGCACCGGGGGGACCCTCCCTGGTACCCAGGCAGGCACCTCTGCACCCAGGCACCCTTTCAAGTTCTAACGTGGGCTGAAGCGGTTTGGGTTTGGGGCGATCGGTGGGTAAATTGGCCTCTCAGAGATTTTGGTCAATGGCTCCCCAAAGTCAAGAGCTTGCAGTGCCTTCTGCTTTAACTGAAATGCCTTTAAGGACGTGAATTGTAGAAGCGGAGAGATGACGGGGAGCGACGAGTGGCGGATTCTCACCTGTCCGGATCAGCGGGGGACAGCAGGTCCCTGCGCTACAGGCTGCTGTGACAAGGCAGCAACGCCGGCAGCTTTAACCCTGCCACGAGCCACACGTCCAGCAACAGCCTCATCCTCTCCCCAGGGTCTCTCTGACCCAGTTTTGGGGTCTCCGGAAGACCAAGGGCACACACACCACGCAGCAAGAGGAGACTCCGGAGGACTCACCCCACAGCAAGCACTGGCAACTCCCCTTCAGACCAGCCTTCTGTCAGGGAGGATAAGACTTGGGAAATCAGAGAAAAACAAAGCTCAGTGAGAACATGGCTGGCCAAACAGCCTTGCTCCCAGCAAGACGTCAAATGGTGCTGGCAGCTCCCAAAACCAGGGGATTACAGCATCAGGAGAGGGAGCTGTGGGAGCGGGGGGATCGTGGGAGGGTTGATAGCCACAAGTGCCTCAAAACGTTTTGGAGACAGCAAAATGGAAGCTGGCAGAGGAAAGGCTTCATCTCTGGGGATGCTCAGCTAGCTGAAAAAACGCCGAATGTTGGGTTTGCCGAAGATACAAGAAGCGCACGTGTCCGCAGACAGCCAAGGGCCACCGCCGCTCTGGTCCTGGAGTTACACCTACGGGCACTCAGAGTCACCCAGCCTCACCCAAAACACAGCAGCTCCCGTGAAGCGGCAGGATCCCCACCTAAACATGCCCAACACACGCCGGAGTCTGCAGAAAGCCTGAAACCATCGCTCCACGTAGAGGGAGGTTTGGGGAGTTGGGGTTTTTTTTAAGCACATTTTGATTTCAAAAGCAGCAACAGTGCTAAAGAGCAGCAGAGCTGCTGCAAGGAGGCAGAGCCAGGAGAAGCAGGGTGTGGGGGTGCCTCCCCAAGCTCCTGGGTTCCCCAAATTCAGCTCTGGCAACCAAACTGCTCCCACGACCTCCAGGCAGGCAGGAGCCAGGTATTGGCAGAGGGCAGGGAGCCTCCCTGCCTGCAGCCCTGCGAGCAGAGGGCAGAGTCCCCCGAGGTGGCAGCCAGGGCTGTTGGACAGTGCTAAGTCACCGAGACAAATTTCAAAAGGGTAGAAGGGAGGAAAAAATATATTAAAAAAACAAGAGAAAAAAAAAAAAAAAAAAAGGAGAAAGAATGAAAGATGAGAAAACATCTCGGCTGGTACAGCCGGCCCCCAAGCCCCAGGAGAGCATCAGCTACTGGGCTTCTCCTCCCGTTTCCATAGCAACACAATTTGGTGCTCTTTAGAAGAGCTCGCTCCCCCCTCTCCCCCTAGTTAATTTTATTTCGTGTTTTGAAATAAAAGTGGTTGATACGGCTTTTGTCTCAGGAGCGTCGGGGGTGGGGGAGAAAAGGGAGAATATCAGCAGGTCTAGAGGGGCTGCAGAGGGGAAAGGGGGACCTGGAGCCCCCCGCCCCAGCCCCAAAGCAGCCATCCTCAAGGAGCTGGCACCTATCTCCAGCCCATCACCTCTAAGGGAGGAGACCAAGCTGCGATTCACGGGCTAACACACCTTGGGGTGCTGCCTGTGAATCGCAGGGTGGTCTCTTCCCTTAGAGGTGATGGGCTGGAGGTGGGTCCCTGCCCCATCCCTCGCTCCCTGACCTTGGGAAACACCCCAGGACTGCTATTCCCCTCGTGGGAGCTGGATGCCACCCCTCTCCTTCCACCCATCCTGTCCCTCCTCGCAGGGCAGACCCACCTCTGGCTGTGCAGACACAGTGCTCGCCCCCAGCGCCCACCCCAACACCCCAAGTCCAGCCGTGATAGACTGTCTGCAACGAAAGAACACGGTGGCTGCCACCCTCCTGCTCCAAAAATCCTCCCTTTTCCAGACACACCACCAGGATGGGAGCAGGGAAAGGGCTTGGAGACCCAGAGCCAGCACAGCCGGGTGGTGACAGCGCAGACCATCCCCTTCACAAGGCTTTTCCTCCACCAGAAGGAAGCATCGGAGCTGCCCTTCCCCAACACAGGACCTGGACCTGCCGAAATCCACCCTGAGCATCGGACTGGGAGCAGGGCTGCACGCTCAGCCCAAGGCTGCTGCTCAGCTCCTCGTGAGCATTCGGGCTAATGAACACGAACGCATCTGTTAGTTGCTAACAGTAGGGCTGTTTGGGAATGTTTTGATTAAATATTTTTCATAGAAAATTCCAACTGGTTGAGATCGAACTCATTTGCCTGAAATAATTGGTGTGGAGAAGTTTTCCAGTCAGAGGAAAAGGACTGAGGAGAAACGGGTGGTGGGATTTTACTTCCTTTAAACTATAATACATTCTATTTCACTATTTAATTTACAGGGAAAGAATGTTAAGAGAGATCAAGTCAATATTTTGAAGTGGTAAGGAGAAAAGTGTTTCAGTAATCAGCTCTGAGGATTTTCCACTGGCTTTAAAAACAAAAACAAAGCCACCTTTTAATCCTAAACGAGCGAGAAAACAATTTGAAATCTCAGTCCTTGCAGCAAAAAAAGCCACCCACCTCCAGAAAACACCCCAGTGCTGCCCAGCCAGGGCAGGTCCCAACCTGGACAAGGCTCTCGGCTATCTGCCACCTCCAAACGCTGCTGTGGCCACCACAGGGCACAGCGTGCAGCGGGGGGGGCGAGGGCTTCCTGGGACCCATCAGGTCACCGAGGGCTTTGCTTGGAGGAAGCTGGGCAGGGGGAGAAGCTCCTGTTTCACCCCAACCTCCAGCCCGACACCATTTGAGCTGGGTCCGGCAGCAGCTCCCCAGCCCTCCCCCCAACTCCGGGATGGGGAAGGGGGCAGGAGGGACACCTCTCCTCCGCAGCAGCCCCAACCTCCTGCTCTGCCCTTGGTGCAGGGCACACAGCCACCTTCCCTGGGATGAAGAGCCCCCCAACTCCAGCTCCCTGACCCCACACTTTACCCTGGAGGACGAGAAGGCAGGATCCTGCCTAACCCACCTCCCTTCAGCACTGCAACACCAGCGCCTCCCAGCCAAAGCACGAGAGAGAAAACGAGTAAAAAAAAAAAAACCCTTTCTGGCCAACAACCCCCCTACCTGGGCGAGCAGACCCCCGGAGCAGCAGCAGCACCAGCAGCATCCCAGTCCCGCCTGCACTTGCCGGGCAGATATTGCCACCGTGTGGGCAGGGCTCGCAAGGACCAGCTGCAGGAGGTCAGGGAAAATATTGAAAACTCTTCATTAGGTTCCTCCTGTGCTAAAAAACAACCCACCCAATTACCCACCACACACACCCCGGGATGAGCCCCCACCCCCGGGGGGTTACTGCTGCGCAGCCCCTGCGGAGAGCGGCGCTGGCGCTGCGGGGCGAAGCAGGAGGTGGCGGAGCGAGGGCATCGTCGTCCCCCCATCAAGGGGTCGTGCGCCCCGTGGCTGCTCCTAAGGCAGCCGCGGAGGGTGGGAAACAAGCCCACGATCAGCCGGTTAAATTGCGCTGCGTGGGGCCCCTCAGCTCCCCTGGGAAACGGTTCGTGGGTGGGGAGGGCAGCGGCCAGGTTGGAACCGCCCGAGAGCAGAGGGGACAAAGGGTAAAGTGGATAATAAAGACGTGCTCAAGGTCACGCAGAAGAGCTGCAGGGGCAGCTCTGCCTGCTGCCCCCCCCCTCCTCCAAGAGACCCCAGAGCGACCGCTCTCACCTCCGCTTGCTGGAGCTGGTGTTTTCCCTGCACCCGCAGGCACCCCCCGAGTGCCCGTGCACGCGTTTGGGAAAGGGGTGAGACACGGCAGGGAATGCTTTTTCCCACACTAGAAGGCCAGCCGGCTGCTGAAAGCTCCCTGGGGGTCTGGGGGCTTGCAGCGTGCCTGTAGGTAGCCCCCAGGGAACAGGGTGGAGGTCCTTGGGCCAGTAACCTAGCAAAGAGGCACAAAAGTCAGCACTGGGGAGCTCCTGCTCGGACTCCTTCATCTCTAAGATTGCTGCTTGGGGTGGGCCCTTTCGGAAAGGAGAGGTGCTGGGGGACACCTCTTCCCTCTCGCGGGGAAATGCTGCCAGCCAAGAAACATGGAAAATCCGTGTCGGGCGGTCGTTGTACGGCGAGGGTTGCCACGGAGAATGACAGCCACAGTCCCTCCTGGTTTTAAAGCCTACGGGAAAGTATAAATAGCAGCCGAATAAAATGCTGCTGCTACATGAGCAGATGGATTAAGCAGAGTTACGGGAGCTATATATATCCCCGCACATATAAACGTGTGTGTACGTGTGTGTGCGCTCAGACACACAGTCCCCGCGGAAGCCCCCAGATTGCACATGGGACTGGGAAGGGACTCCGTGCTCCGACTGCATCTCTCTGCCTTCCCAGTTGCCAGAAAACACCCAGGAGATACGGCTGCAGGACTGGGGCTTTGGGGGATTGGGAAATTGTAATAATAGCTTATTTACTTGCTTTCATAGCTTTTTCATTTAATAGCTTGTTTGTTTTATTTTTAAACACCACAGCGCTGAACTGTGGTTGGGGTGGGAGCAGGGCACTGGCCGTCCCCTGAGGAGAAGCAAAAGCGGAGGAAGGAAAGACGTGGAGCAAGATGGAAAGGGAAGGGGGAGCGTGGGGAAGGAAAGGGGAAGCCGGGGGCCTCCGGGGTAAGGTGAGGAAGGGGTTCGGGGCTCCCTCCATCAGGGCAGAGGTTGCACCTGAAGCAAATGGCCGGGAAACCTCTCCCTGGCAGTGAGCAGGGGAACGAGATGCACCCAAAAGCCGCCAAGAGGGTGCTACAAACGCAACCCCAGGGCGATGCTGGGGTACCTGCGTCTTCAGACCCGGCTGCGCAGGCCTGGGGAAGAGCTGCACCCCTCTCAGTAGAACAAAACTTGTGCATCCAAAGTGTTTCCTAAGCACCGTTTTTATGACGGTTTAATTATTTCGACCCGAAGTTTTCCACCAAAACCCACTAAAACGATGCAAAGGCTGATGGGGGCGAGCACAGGCAGAAATCAAAGCGCTGCAGTTTATTCCACTTCCCTGTGGCCGAAAGTCTCCTGGTAGGAGAAACCTCGTGGTGGTTCCCCCCTGGTCCCAGGGGGGTTCTCCCCTGCGCTGTAGCTCCCGGTGACACACGGGGCTGGGGCAAAGGGACCCTCGGAGCGTGAGCGGCCCCGCAGGCTGTCCCCACGTTGGGGTTTGCACCCTGGTCCCGCATGCTGCTGGGCTGGGCTGAGCCTGCTGGCGGGTGTCCCCACCGACGGATGGCTGCGTGAGACCCAGCACCCCTCACACAAGCTCCCCCAGCCCCTCCAACACCCTGAGCAGGGGCTTTGCCTTGAACCAACCCCGGCTGCTTTGGCTCCAACACGGCCCCTTCGGCCCGCAGAGCGGCGGTGACGGCAAATTCTGGCAGCGAAGCAACTCCCCAACTGCCTCCAGCACCTCCTGGGTGACCGGGTTTGCAGCAGAAAGCGGTAAAAAGGGTGCCACAAGGCAGGGGGCTGCTGTGAGCTTCCCCCCAGCCCGGCAAAGCCCCGCGGAGCTGCTGCGAATTGGCAAGAGGGACCGGTACGACACATCGGGGCAGAAACGCGAAACATCCTCCACAGGTCCAGGAGAAGCCCAGCCTCGCAAGGGCAACTCCACGCTGATGCCTTCGCAATAAATTCGACGGCAGCTTCTTTCTGGCAGGCTTTTGGTAGGCGTTTGACCCAACTCCAGTCAATCTAACATCGTTACACTGCAGTTAATGTCAGTTTGAAAGTGCTTTTATAGCTGAAACGCTGCTGTACTTAATGTAAACACCGAGGTTATGAGGATTCTTGCATTGACACGGGGAGGTTGTACTGATTAGCTTAAATCACTGTCATGTGGTATTAGTTAAAAGGATGTAAAAAGCAGCATCTGAGGCCTTGTCTGCGCTGCAGAGCGGGGCTCACCGGGGAGGACAGCAGCGACAGGGCTCCTGCCACCGCTGCACCCTCAGGAATCCGGGGGTACAGTGATAAATTGCGGGGGTTTTGCAGGGGGACGAGGCTGGTTTTGTCACGACATTGATAAAAAGCCAACAGAGAGAGCAGCGCTGCCAACACACCCGTGCTGGGACCCCAGCGCTCCTGTGCGGGGACCCCGGGAGCTCCAGCACAGCAAAGACCCCCACGCCAGGCTGGGGAGGTCCCACGGGCGATGCCCTGCAGAGCATCCCGCGGGGATCCTCACCCTGCCGCGCACAGGGCTCCCCAGTCACCCCGTGGCAGGGGACAGGGATGTGGCATCTACCCAGACGTGCCCGAGGTCACCAAGAACAACCATCGCAAAGCAGAAGCACAAGCGCGGTGCCCCGGGAGCGCGGCCACCCACCGGGGGGGACCGGTGGCATCGGAGGAAAAACCCTCCAGCACCAACAAGGGCTTTGGGCCCCTGGGCTGGGCTTTGGCAGGTGACAGACAATAGGACATAGGGCCTCAGCCGAGTTTTGTGGTTGATCTGGATGGAGACAGGCTCAGACCCGCTGGAGAATGGGCTCCTGTAGGAAATGGGGTCGTTAGAGCGACGTGCAAGGGCTGCTCAGGAGGTCGCTGCTCGGGGCTGGCAGGTCCCTGCCTCTCCGGGCACCCTCCGAGGGCGGCGGAGCAAGGGTGGGAGCACTGGAAACCCGCAGGGAATAAACCACGCGATTGCATCCCCACCCTCACTGCAAACATCCGTCCCCCAGCACATTCCCCACCCCTCAGTGTCCCCTCCAGGCCGGAGCATCACCCCGACCCCCACCTTCGCCTCGTCCACTGGGAAAACGCAGCAGCGTCCTTCCACTGCTGGGGCTGGGGCTGGGGGCTGGCGGGGGGGTGGGTTTTCTTTTTTTTTTTGAGAACATTTATAAAGATCTCATTGTTGAAAGGAAAAATGGGATCTCCTTTCCTTTTACCTTCCAGGGCAGCCCTAACCTCTCTCCCCTCGTACAAAAACACACAGGAAAGGGGTTTCTTTTCTGCTTGATTAGATTCAAAGGGATCTTTGTCTGGGGGTAGGTAGAGAAAAGCCCTCCCCCACCTCCCTTTTGACCCTCAAGACTCTGTCTGGTTTTGTTTTAAACCAAGAGAGACAGAGCTACACCCTTGGGATGTTATAAATATATATACTGGGAGGACGGGGCGGGGGGGTGGGGGGGGTGGCGTCACTCCATTTGCCTGGATGGCAGCTCCAAGCCGGCCGACCCCGCGTTTCTCCCCCCCCATCTCCGGAGCACAAGCCGGGGTTTGCCTCCAGATGCACAGGGGTTTCCCAGAAGTAGCCCCCCTGCCCCAAAGCCTCTCCTCTCCTCCAGTTGCCATGTTATTTAATTATCCCAAAAGGCTCCTCGAGAAGAAAAGCCATCCGCAGGGTGGGATCAGCACCGGGGGGTGCAACCCCCTGCTATGCAGGGGGGGCACTGGGAGGGTCCTGCTGCCTCTTGCCCAGGGGAGCTGCTCCCCCCACGGCCCCGGTACCCCTCACCCATCCCAAAAGAGATGACGGGTCTCTGCGACAGCACATTAAGTTACAGATAGGACACTGGGGACAGACGCGCTCCGTGCGAGCAGCTGAGCACACGTGTGCACCCGTACGTGGGCAGTGAAACGTGGGCGAACGCAGCGGCACACATTACCACCTCCAAAAAGTTTATAATGGGGGAAAAACGCACCACGGACTCCCCGATACCTTTTTTTTCCTGTCTAGGTTTTTCTCACATTTCCAAAAAAGAAAATCTATTTTGAAACCCACGTAACTCTCCTTATCTTTATTGGCAATTAATTTCGAGGAGGGGTGTTCGATTTTGACAAGGACTCTAAACATGTTAATATTTGAAGAGAGGAGGGAAAAAAAGTATGACATTAATTATTCAGGTATTAGTAGGCACGCTGACAGCACAGCCCGAACGATTTTCTGTCACAAACTGCTATTAATGGATTTTATTTTTTTCCTCCTCCACGGAAGTATTTTGGAAAGACTCGGCACCAGCGTTTTTCTTGAGAGGGTAAGTGCTGAAATTATCATTATAATTGTAGGAGCAGTAAGGCTTAATAACGAAAAAAGTGGGAACCGGGGTGTGCAACAGACGCCGATCTCCCCCGTAACCGCGTGGTGAAAAACCGAACACACGATATGGCCAATGGCACAAACCGTGGGGGTTCACTGAAACCGGCCCTTTGGGGTCCCGACCTGCACCCCGGGGTCCTGCACCCCATATCCCGTGTGTTCACCCCCCTTCTCCATGCACCCTGGGGGTCCCATCCAGCCCTGCGCCCCACCGCGCCCCCCATCCCCACCGCAGGCAGGACTGGCAGGGGAGGACGCTGCTGGGCACCCCGTTCCCCATGGAAAGGGGTTTCTTCCCCCCCCCCCCCGGGCAGCACAGCTGGATGTGCCACAGCTGGGGGGAGCACAGCTGGGGGGGAGCGCAGCTGGTCCCACCCCGGGTTCACAGAGTTCATGCTGCCAAGATTTTAGGGCGAGATAGGGAAAGTTGACACCCGGGGAGCCCCCCCCTGGCCGGGCCAACAGCCAGCCCTGCAGCCCCCCCCCCCCCCCCCCATCTCGTTAGCGACCCCCACAGAGGGGAGGCTGGGGGGTGGGGGGGGGGGGCAGCCAGGGGACACGCCATTCCAGCTGGCCCAGGGTCGCATCCTGCCCAGCCTCGCTCCCCCAAGGACGCTGCTCGCCGGGAATGCTGCAGCCAGGGCTCCCTGGTCGCCTCCTCCTTCCCCAGCTCCCTCGGTGCTGTTTCCTCTTCTCAGTCCTAAAAAAAAATAGGAAATAAGGAAGGAAACGGGGGTGTCGTGGCCTTGTCCTGCCCCTTCGCCCGGCCGCCCTGCCGGACCCTGTCCCCACTCAGGACGCACCACGGGGGCTCAGCAGCCACCCTCAAGCGACACACGATGTCCCTCCGTCAGTTTGGGGGTGCAAGAAGTTTTCACGCGTGATTATTCCCCTTGGGGCGCAGGGAATCCCGCCTGGAGAAATGCAGGGGGAAAATGGGAATTAGCAGGAGGAAAACCACAGATGTGCAGGGAAAGAAGGGGAGCTCTTTGCAGGGTGGAAAGGAGGCTCCGTTCCCGCAGGGAGGCTCCGTTTCTGCAGGGCCCCTCTGGTCTCACAGGCGCCCAGAGGGACACGGAGGGGGGCAGAAGCATCCCCAAACCTCCCCGCTCCCCCCAGACCCTCCCTGCCCCGTCAGAGGTTATTCATTGCTACGTGTGTTTAGGTAGTTTTGCTCTTGGGCACCGACGGGGCGTACCTGAGCACCGGCCCAGCAGGGAGAACGGCAGCAAAGGGGACAAATCCCCGCACCCACAACTCAGAATAACCCCATTTCCCAGAAAACCACCTTGGCTCAGTGTTTTCCAGCCTGCAAGTAGCTGAGGAAGGGCTGGGGAGGGGACACGGCAGCACCCCGCATCCCTGCCCTCGCCAGGACCTGCCGGCCTTCCCACACTCCACCGGCTTTCGGGGGCCGAGCTGGTCCCGCACACACTTCATCAGAGTTTCCTGCTCCCCAAATCCAGACCTCGGGGGGGTTTGGATTCACCTTTCGCCGTTGTTACTGGTGTTTCTGTTCAGGCAGCACTGGGCAAAGGAACCCCAGCATCTGCGAGCAAGATGCTGAGAATATATACAATTAGTTAGAGCTAAGAACATAAAATTATAAATCTAATAGCAGCGGTTTTGTTATTTGCTTTTTTTTTTTTTGAATCCCCCAAAGTCGTCTCTGACGAGACGTTAAAGAACAGCTCGAAAATAACCCGCAACTCAGCTCTTGACTGCGAGTCAAGGAGGGCTTTTCATCGGGTTGGAAACCACAGACAGCAACCCGTGGGCCCCGGTGCTGCGCGGGGAGGATGGATTTCGGAGCACATCCCGATGGGTCACTGCTTTTTTGTGACGTGCCGCTCGCATGCGAGATCCCAAGTTTCCTACGCAACGTCTTCAGTTATTTTGGGGGGGTGGTTTAACCGCTGTAACCAATGGTTAATTACAAGCAGTCGCCCGGGCGGTTGCTGGTATTTCCAGCTGATTAAAAGGCTGGATGAGCCCAGTGTGTAAAAGTGCAGGAAAAAATGGAATTTAAGGTAAACACCCTGAGCGTGCAGGGCCCCAGCGCGTGGAGGGGCCGGATCCTCGCGGGGAGAGGGATCCTGCCCCAGCCCCAGAACCTCCTTTTTCTGACAAAGGACAGGAGAAATCCTCCCCCGGTTTTGGGGAGGGGGAGGAGGATGAGCACAGTTTCCCATATGGCCTCATTTAGGGTAATTTCTTTCAATTGCTAAAAGCATAAACTCCACCTATTGAGCCCGTAGATTTATATGGAACAGCTGAAGGATCCTCCAAAGTGCTTTGTGGGCTGGCTGGGAGGGCTGGCTCCCACCTTCCAGGAAGGTTGGTGGGTAATTTCTTTTTTTCTTGGGTTTTTATTTTTTTTTTAAAAAAAAAGCGAACTAATTTTTTTGCCTTTTTTTTCCCCCCCCCTTTTTTTTTTTTTTTTAAGAGGGAGATATTGATAACACGGGAGTTAGAAAGAGCCTCATAACTCACAATAAACCCTTGTCCATTCTCTTCTATTGACTACATGTAAACATGGTAAATGAAAGGCCTTTAGTGACACTTAATCCCTCACACCCCCCTCCCCACTTGCCCCCCTCCCTGCCCCCAGCCCAGCCTGCCCTGCCAGGGGGGTTATGCTGCTTTTATTTTTTTTCTCACAGCTTGCTGTTTTACCCAGCCCCTCCCCTGCTATCTAATTTATCATTAACACCCTGACACTAAACTAAATAAATGCAGCAGCTTCCCTCCACTCCCCCCCACACCTTGCTCTGGGGCTGCGGGTTTTTTTCTTCACCCTCCCCCCGGAGGTTTTGGGCATGAACCAGCCACAAATCTACGGGTTTAGGGGGGTGTCCTGTGCTGGTCCCTACAGATAATTAACGTCATTATTAAATTACCTTCTTTAAAAGATAATAATAATAATAGCAGGGTCATTTGGCTGTGATTAGCCCCGGTGCCGTCTCGCTGCCTCTTGCTCGAGCTGCTCCCAGGCTTTGCCTCTCGAAATTTTAAATGGTTTTAAATGGGAGTCAGTTGGAGGTGGATTCCTTCCCTCCCTGCCAGAAAGGGGGAGCGGGGGGGGGGGGGCGGGAAAGAGGTTCCAAGCGCCACATTCAGGATTTGCAGATCAATATTCTTCAGCAATTCGGGTTTCGGTGGTCTGGAAGGGCAGAGGGGGTTTTTACCTGGCCTCCTGCAGAAGCGAGGTCATCAGATGATTTTTGTGGCAATTGAGTAATACCTTGTTATTAATCACAACTAATGAGGGCCTGACCGGGGGTGCATTTCGTTTCTCTTTCCATTTTTCTCGGTTTGGAGAGACAGTCCTTCTGGCTGCGAAAGAGCCGGGTAAATGTTTCCCGGGTCAGAATTTCAACCTTCCAGGGTCAGAACTTCAACCTTCCCCACTCATATCCAAAATAACAGGCTTTAGGCCCCTTTCGACACATTGCACAGATAAAACCCACTTCTAGTCTTCGGGTCGCTTGCTCTGATCTACGTTGGGGTTTGCGTTTGGATCTGGCTCTACCGATACGGCTCCGACAGGATCTTCCAGCCTTTGGCCGTGTTTTCCTTTGGCAGAGATTTAAAAATCTCTCCGGAGCGCTCCTTCCATCAGGGGCACTAACTCCTGAGGCCCTCAAAATAGAAACACATGTTTGGGGAGCAGTCTCTGGCCTACAAATTGGAGGGAAGGAGCTATTGATTTCTGATTAAACATTGAGGAAAAACGCTTCTTTGGGGCAAAACTTGTCCACAGAAACACTCGTGCCCCCCCCCCCCCCCCCCCAGGGGCCGAGCCCATGTGTGCACGGTCGGACACGCACACACACGCGTGTCACTTCGCACAGGGGGTCGCAGCCACGCGGGGCCGAGGACGCGGCCGCAAACACGCGGGGCCGCGCTCGCACACGCCAAGGGCGGGCGAGCACGGGGCGGGCGTGTGTGCCCCACGCGGGTGGGTGCCGGGCCCGTGGGGGGGGTGCGAGCGGAGGAGGGCTCTTCCCGAACCGCTGAGGCAACCCCAGATGTGCGCGGCCCCAGCTGTGCAGAGCCCGGCCACGCAGACCTCCGCGGCACGCAGGCACGCGCACGGCTCCGGGGGTGTGCGCACACGCCTCGGGTGTGCAAATGCACCCCCCACACACACCCCCCACATCCCCCCCAAAGCGAGCACCCCCCAAGAGCACCCACACCTCGCACACACGCGGCGGGTTCTCACCAGCCATCCCGCCCCTCCCGGCACGCACCCACAAAAAAAAGGGCCGAATATCAGCCAGTTCTGTAAAAAAAAAAAAAAATCAAACTTATTTATTTCTCAGCCTAGATTCCATATTGCACGCAGGAATTAACACTTTCATCGTCATATACTTACAACAACTTCAAATAAATAAAGGTACAGTAAATCTAAACAGAAAACCCAATACATGGCTGGAAAAGGCTCCTTCCTCCCCTGGGTGGTGATTTTTAAATGCGTGGTTTAGGCCGGGGCGCGGGGAAAAGGCAGCATCGGCCATTGGATGCACCCAGCCCGGGGAAATACCCCCTCTCCCCACCCACAGCACCCCCAAAAAATAAATTATCCCTGGGCAGAAGCATCCCTGGATCCTGGGGGGGCCAGCAGAGAAGCACCCATGAAGTGACCGACACTTTGAACCCCGCTGGATGGGGACAGAGATGGGAATTTTTAATCCAGCAACGCAAAGAGAGAGCAAAGGTCCCTGAAAGCCCCAGCCCCAAAATAAACCCTTACAAACCGTGATTACAAAGCACCACACCGTATCCAAGCTGAGATTTTTTTTCCTGAGTCTAAAGCAGGCTGCATTTTTAAAAGCAGCACCCTTTCATAAAAGTTTTCTTTATTTTATTTTATTTTTTTTTACAAGATACTTTCGGTTTTCTCCTACCTAGACAAACATTTTTATGGAAAAAAAAAAAAATAAAAAAAAAAATCAGTTTTTGCTTCTTTTGCACCCGTTTGGAAATAAAGCAAAGTCACTAATGTCATTATAAAGGTGCCTTTATATCCTTTACGCTGTCCTGGCGATGGGAGCTGATCTTTTGCTCGAAACCAGAACTAGTTCGTATCACTCGAACCGCTCCCAACTCCCGGCTCATTGTGTCCCGCAGAGGTATCGCTTCTCCCAACCAACTACCGCTGGGGTTTGTTCATTTTTTTTTAAGTCCAAACCAAGCTATTTCAGATAACACTTTGGGTTTTCCTCTTTTTTTATTATTTTTATTTTTTATTTTCGATTTACTTTCGCTGCATCGCCACCCCCGCCTCCAGTCTCTTACTGGGGGATCGCTAGGAAGATTACTTTTTTTTTTCGTATCACTTAATTGCCTTGAAACCTGTTTAAAAACAAATGGGGGGGGGGATTTTTTTTATATATATATTATTTTTTTACTGTGAACGGGATGGTTCTGCTGCTTGAGGAGCCATTCAAGGCGTGTTTGCGTGGAAAGTTTTGAGGTATTTTGTATTGTATTCACAGCCCTGCCACAACCCCTTTGCATTATATACAGATACCTGCACACGCACCCAGGCTGCGGGTGCGGATAAATACGCGCGGGCATGTCAGGGCTGCGTGTGTGTGCGCCCACCTCGTG
This sequence comes from Leptosomus discolor, assembly GCF_034619465.1. NCBI lineage: Eukaryota > Metazoa > Chordata > Aves > Leptosomiformes > Leptosomidae > Leptosomus > Leptosomus discolor. The sequence continues at coordinate 6,702,937 of NC_141415.1, forward strand.
TCTGTGGTTTCCCTACACCCCCAGGCACATGTGCCTCTATACACGGAGCTGAACATCCGTGGACCTGCACACGCGTGGGGGTCCGCTCGCCCGCCCGCCCCGCGCACCCACTTTCCGAGGGGATTCTATCCCTTAGAAAATATTCCTGAGTTGGGTTTTGTTTTTTTTTTTTTTTTTTGGCTGTTACTGCCCGCGGCAGACGGAGCTGCGGAGTCTGGGAGGTGCTGGTTTGTTGGTTGGGGGGTTTTTTAATATATATATATATATATATATATTTATTTTTTAGCATTCATTCCCAGCGCGGATCTCGGGGTCGGTTTTTTCGGCCCGGCCTCCGCGGGCGCTGAGCTTTGTGTTGCCGGGGCTCCCTCCCGCGGCATCGCTCCGTCCCACCGACCCACCCGCCCTTTCGTTTAAATTTTATTTTTCCTAGAAAATACATTTTTAACCCGATCTGGATTTGGAGGAGCCGCGGGCAGAGAGAGAGCGATCGCGCTCCGGGCTCGGCAATGACACGGAAAATGGGCTCGTTCCCCCCCTCCCCCCCCCCCTCGCTGGTCGTCCCCCCCCCAGCTCTGCCATGTGGGGCCCCCCGGGGGGGGGGCAGGCGGAGGGGAGCGGGGGGTTGTGGGGCAGAACCCCCCCATTTGCGGGATTCCTGTGTGCGCACGCCGGGACGGAGAGGCGGAGGCAAACTCCCCCAAATCGGCTTTTCTCACTCCCACACGCTCGCAGGGTTTGGGGGTTGTTTTTTGGTAACCGTCCACGGCTACGGATAGAAAACCTGAATATTTCGGAGGCAGAAGAAATCCCCCTCTTTTGCTCAGCATGGGAGGAACGGGAGGTGGGGTGAAGTAAACAAAAAAACTCAGTTAACCAAAAAAAAAAGCCCAACGCTAAAACCCCAAGTAAAACAAACATTGCTTTTAGCAACAATTCACCACCTCCAAGAAAAACAGCTCTTAATAGATACAAAATACGCTTGACCTTAAAAATGTCTTTTCTTTTTTTCTAACCCACTGATGGAATTAAACAAAACAAAAAAAATAAAATATCAAAACGGGCCGTGCCAGGGCTGAGTATTTTCTTTTGAATTCCGCGATGATTCTCCTCTCCTCCCTTTCCCTTCCCTTTCCAAAGGACACTGTGAAGGGATTTTTTTTTTTTTTTTTTTTTTTTTGCTGAGGGAACCAATTTTTGGAGGAGTGTGGAGAAAAAATAGAAATCCCCGAGCGGGCACTGCGTGATCCCCGGCCGTGGGCTGAGAGTATTTTCTGTTGCAAAGAAGGGGGAAAAAGAAACACACACACCCCCAAAAAAACCCACCAACCTCACATCAGCTTTGATTTGCTTCACGTTTCCAAAACAGAGCGGGACTTCAGAGAGCCCGTCGGGCTTTGATGCCAAAGTGGGGTGGAAATCACATCAGAAATAGTCAAAAGAGCCAGTTACAAAGGCACTGGTTTGCAAGAAAAGTTAAACTGGGATATGATTTCCTCTGCAGAGGAGAGAGACATTCCCTCCGCATTCTTCCCCGCATTCCACTCCGGAGCTCGGGAGAGATCAAATTGTCCATCTGTACCCTATTGCTAAACGCTCCTGGATCCTATTTCTTGTGCCCGTAAAGCTTTTACAGGCCTGCTACCTTTAGGCTATCGGAGTCAGGGTTATTATCCAGCAAACAACTCACTTTTTTTCTTTTTTTTTTTTTTTCCTTTTAATATACGTGCAGCAGTTTCAAATAACTTCCTCTCAAAGCCTCCTGTTTTCTTTTAGCAAACAGAATTTCCTGGTCTTTTTAAAGTTGGTGTTTTCTTCCTGTCTCTTAAGTAGACAGAAAACATTACATTGCTATTAATATAGTTATTTGGAATAGCTGCTCCCAATTTCGCCGGGATTGACTCGGATCGAAAAGGAGTGTTTATGCTGCGTGACATCATTATTTCTCTCTGCGTGTGATTATTATTAGTTTAATCCAACGCGTTTATGGAGGAAAAGGGAGAAATTAGATCTGTTCTTCCCTCGGGTTTTTGGCACACGGGGGGCGGGGGGGGGAGAGAAGAGGCGGTGGGAGCGGGGCCGGGGGCGGCCGGGGCGAGCTCTGCCGGGCGGCGGGAGCCCCTTCCCTGCCCCGGAGCTGCGCGGTTCGGCCCAAATAATCCCTTGCTTGGGAAGAACCCACCGCGTTTGGCAGCGGGGCGGGGGGGCGCCCCTCCGCCGCCCCGGGGGTTTGATGGCGTTTTAGCTTCGTCCCTTAAAAACTCATCGCGAAACCACCGCTGGACCCCGGCACGTAGACGGACAAGGAAAACTATCCCTCCCCGGCCTTCCCCCCAGCCGAAGCCGTGCACACACTCGCTCGCACCCCCCCAACACCCCACCCCCCCCCCCCCTCAAAAAGCTCCCGCACCCCTCGGACCCCGCACGGCTCCTCCGGGCATCCATGCACCGCTTCCCCCCCTCGGCCCGGGGAACCCCGGCTCGGGCGGCCCCGGGGCTCGTCGGGACGGAGGGTCCCATTCCCCCCCCCCCCTCCCCCCCACAGGGCACCCCGGCCTGGCCCCCTCCCCTCCCCCGCCCCCCCTGCAGCTCTCATCTGTTGCGTGTAAACCTTTCCTCCGGGCCGTCCGCTGTCCTTAGAGATCGTCCAAGCTATAGCCCCGAAATTTGAGGCTGGGGGGCACGGGGATGGCGTTACCCCCCAGGTGCCAGCTCCACAGCGGGTGGGTTTTGGAGAGGGCCCAGGAGTTTTTGACCCCCAGGGAGGAGGCAGGACACAGGTCCCCATCTTCCCCCACGACCAGGGAGGGAATACAGGGGAAGTTGCCCATGAGGCTGAAGGAATTCCGAGGCGGGGTTGGCCCGGCGCTGCCGAGGCGTTTGCAATGAGTGTTTCCCTTTTTGGCATTCCTCCTCGGAGTCTTTTGTGGCCTCCCTTTAGAGGAGCTCTGTTGCCTTTCTGCCTCAGCGCCTCTGGCAAGGCGTCTGCGCTTGGCATTCCTTTCCGAGCCATTGCCTTTCAAAGCTTTGTTTGACAAGGTGCTGGGGCTCTCTGCTCTTTTGGAGCCGGGGGGTTTGAGCTCTGCGGTTTTACAGGGCTCCGTCCTCCCTCCGTGCCGCAAACTTTTCCCGTCCAGGTTGAACCCTTTGGCGTAACACCACAGCTTGGATTGCCGGATCAGCCGGTCGAAGTGCTCCCGCCGGGGCTCCCCGGGCTCCCCGGGGGGGGTCGGGCCGAGGCTGCCCGCCAGCTCCTGAGCCGGGGGCTGCGGGGCTGAGCCCGGGGCCGGCTCTTGGGAAGGCGCTCGCCCGGCTAAAGCTCCGCTTTGCCTCTCTGCCTGGTCACTGGGGCCTAACGAGGCTCTATTGTTCGAGGCATCTTTGTGCAAATCCTTCCCTTTGGCGCAGGGCTCCGCGTCCCCAAAGCCTCCCTCTTTTTGTGGCGGATCCCCCCCAGGGGTGCTGCTCGGGGAGGGAGGGGGGGAGGAGGAGGAGGAGGAGGAGAAGGAGGAGGAGGAGGAGGAGGAGGAAGGGGAGGCCTCCTGCTTTGCGTACAGCTCCGGCAGCGGCTGGGCCCCCGAGCCCAGGGCTGGCACCGGGCTCAAACTTTCCAAAGTTGATGCTCGCAAAGTCCTGGCCCAGAGCTGCTGCGAGAGGAAGAGGAGGTTGGGGTCGGGGCGCAGGGCTTTGCCCACGCTCGGGGGGGGGTGTTCGGCGAGGCGCTCCTCGCCGAGGGGTTCCCGGGGGGGCTGCGGCTGGAAGCGGGGCAGAGCCGCCTGCCTGTACCGGGTGCTCTGCACCGAGTCCCCGCTGCACAGCGAGCTGCTCTCCGACTCCGAGGAGCTGCCTTCCTCGCTGCTGCACGAGGTGTCCCCTTCCTCCTCCTCCTCCTCCTCTTCCTCCTCTTCCTCCGACGAGTCGCTGGAGGTGGCGGGGCTGGACGCACCGAAGTCCAGGCTGGAGTCCGAGTCGCTGGAGTAGCCGGCGGAGGTTCCCTGCCGCTTGGAGCCGGGAAAGCCGGAGGAGCGGCCTTTCCTGGGGGCCGAGGGCCCCTTCTCCACCGGGAAGAGCCCCTTGGCGCAGCAGGGACCCCGCTTGCGCCGGCCCGGCTGGGCGAGCGCGGCCGCTTGCGCGGCGGGATGCGCGGCGGCGGGATGCAGCAGCGCCAGGTCGCGGGGGTACCCGCTCAGGACACCGCTGAAAAGTCCCCCCCGAGCCGTCAAACCGCAAGCCCTCCGACCCCGGGGGGGTTTCTCGAAGGCGGGGAAGGCCCTGTGGAAGGGCTGCGGGAGCAGCGCGGCCGGCGCCGAGCGCGGCTTGGGGAAGGCGGGGGGCAGCTTGGGGCGGGCGGGGGCCTCGGGGGCGCAGCAGCCGCCGGCTCTGCAGGGCGGCAGGAGCTGGGGCCGGGGGCAGGGGAAGAGCTCCCCCGGGTCCGGCAGCAGCAGCTGCTCCCTCCTCTTGCTTTTCCTTTTCCTCTTCCTCCTCCGGGGGCTGAGGCTCTTGCAGGAGGTGCAGAGAGCCTCCAGGTCCGCCTTGGAGATGAGGGAGCATTTTACCGCGCGGGTGGGCACCGAGTTGATGGCTTTGAGGGTCCGGAGCTCTTTGAGATCGCAGCGTCGGCTCTTGATCTTTAAGGTTTCCATCTTCTTGCTGATGGTGGTCCTGGGGATATCCTTAAACAGGTCGCTGAGGACCTGGGCCAAAGCAAACATCTGGGTGCCATTGATCTGTAAGTATCCCAAGTTTATCCCTTCGATTTCTTGATAGCCAGCATGAAAATCCCCCGGCCTGGCTTCCCCATTGTAATCCATGGTGGCTGGAACAATTCCGAAGGTCCCTTCGCAGGTCAGGAACATTTTGCAAGGAGCATTTACTTTGTCTCTTTCAAAGGGGGCATTGAAAATAAGGACATATTTGTTTCCACTCCCTGATCACACACATCCCTACCCCTCCGGAGAGGTGGGGGAGGGGGCAGGGGAGGAAAAAAAAAAAAAAAAAAGGAAAAAAAAAAAAAAGCCAAAGCAGTCGATCTCTCTTTCAAACGCTCCAGTCAATGGTTCGCAACATCTTCCAAACACCCAGTTCCTCCGCCTGTACCGGGGCTCGATTCCTCGTCTTCCCCCTCCCCAGCAAAAAAAAAAAAAAAAAAAAAAAAAAAAAGAAAAATAAAGAAGTCAAACATCTTGCATCGTCCAGGCTCCCCCCGCCCCCCCGGCCAGCTCCCACCCCGCGGCCGCGCAGCCCACCTTCCACTTCAAAAATAATCTCTTGGGGGGGGGCGGTGGAGGAATCAACAAGCACGGACACACACACACCCCCCCCCTTCTGCTATGCAAAGCCACTGAGATGCTTAAGCAAACAAAGCTCCCCACAAGGGGGTGGGGGGAGAAAAAATGGTAGCGGGGGGGGGAAGGGGGGCGCTGGGAGGCGGGGGAGCCCCGGGGCTCCGTGCGGCTCCCACCTTCCCCGGGCTCCGCACTCGCGGCCCCGCCGCCGCGGACGGTATATTCTAGGGAACACCCCACCGAGCCGTCCCCGCCACCCGCCAGCTGATTGGGCACGCCAGGCCTGTGATGTCATAAAACCCCAACATTTCACACGCACACCCCCGCGTAAAAACCTCATAAACCCCTGGGCGGACCGCGCAGCACCGCGCAGCGCGGCTCCCGGGCGTGCCCGCCGCTCCACCGCCCCGACACCCGGGCGCACACAATAGAAGCAGCCTCGGGGTTGGGGGTTTTTTCCTTTAAAAAAAAAATTAAAAAAATAAAAAAAAATTACAAATTACGCTGTCTTTTCGAGGTAGTGGTAGCGCGGGTGCCTCCGCTTTGTTTCCGCGGTTTAGTTGGGGTTTTTTGGGGGTGGGTTTGTTTTTTTTTTTTTTTTCACGTAGGGTTGTTCCCAAATCTGCCCGGATTCCTCTGGGGTGGGTGGGTGTACGTATATATTTAATAAAGCGTGAAAGATATTACTCAAAGCGAGTTGTTCAAAACGATTGACTCCGCGACAATCCATCCTTCAACCCGGAGCGGAATGCTTATTAATTGCCAATTACTGTATTTATTAGCTGGAATGAGCACGGGCTGGAGCGCGGTATCAGCAATAACATCGGTAATATGCAAATAAAAGCAATGCAAAGATATTTATATTCCTTTTTACTCACACACGTTCTTTATTCACTTCGCATCTTTTTTTCTTCCAAACTCTTTCTTTAAAGAAAAAAAAAAAGAAAGAAAAAAAAAAAAAAAAAAAGGAAATTCTTTTGCACGCCTTTGCGCTGTTTAACTTTATTTCAAACTTTTAAGTCTCAAGATTTCTTCGGCATTTTGTAGCTCGTTCCTGCCTTACAAACCAGGCGATGTTTTCCCCAAAGCAGGGCTGCAGATTTCTGTCTCCAAGGGGGGAAAGGGCGGAAAAAAAGAGGAAAAAAAAAAAAAGAAAAGAAAAAAAAAGCCCCAGCCCCTTACCCAGCCCGGAGCTCCATTGTCCCGTCCCCTCTATTTCTTTATAAACCTGAAGCTACTTGAGCGAAGTGAGTGGAGCCGCGGAGGCTGGACCGAGGGATTTTAACTCTCTGCTCAGGAGGCTAATTTTGGGGAAACAGTTACCTCGGAAACCTTTCTGGGGGAAGGGAAGCTGCAGCTCTGCAGCGCATGCTGTTCCCTTTCAAGCTTCGTCTGTCTCCCACATGAAAAGTTGCTTTTAGTCTTCCTCTGCTTTTTTTTTTTTTTTTTTTGTGGTTCAAATGGCAAAATCTGAGTAATTTGATAATAATAATTTGTTAAACTATATGTACAATCAACCACAAATGATCCCGATTTAGAAACAATCCCAGAGGAGGAGGAGGAGGAAGCGCATTCCTGAGTATGCGTGTAAAAAAAAAAAAAAAAAAAAAAATCCAAAAAAAAACCCCTCCAACATCGCCTTTAATTTGGGAGCGGTGATCACCTGATTTGCTTTTACCTCTTCGCCGCCTGACGGGAGGGGAGCCTCCCGATGCCAACCTCCGTTCTGCCGGGGGAGAAACCACTGCCAGGGTTTTCCCCCTGCCCAGCACCCATGGGCGCACACCCCCCCCCTCCGCAAACCCTTGGCCTCGCTGCGGGAAGAAAAGCCCCCGTTTTCCAGATCTGGCTGCATGAAACCACCACATTTCACCCTCGTTTTCCACAGGCAAGAGTTTCCTGTGAGTAAAGGTCTGCCGGCCAACACAAACACCAAATTCCTCTTTGTTTGGGCAGAGGGGAGGGGGAAGAGTTTTGCATCGCGATGGACGGAAAAGTGGCCGGGTTGGGGATCCTGAGGCTTGTGGCAGTGGCTGGCGGCGTGGCTGGCTGCGAGGGACCACAAAATGTCCTGCCTGCAGCCAGCCCGGAGCTTCCCTTCGCAAATAGAAGGGTGATCCTGGGTGTTTTTCTTTCCACATAAAGCCAGAGCCATTTTACCTATAGGCTGAGCTTCGCTCCGTGCCAGACTGGAGGAGGGGAGCGTGGGGTGGAGGGAAGGAGCTGGCAGGGAATATCCCTGTCCGATGGGGCTGAGGCAGCCGCGGGGGTTGGGGGGGGGTTGGGGGGGGGGGGGGGGGCGGGCTTGTAAAGTAAATACAAGTTGGAGCAGCGCAATAAACTCTTCCCGATCGGTTGTGGGGCTTTAGAGAGGACCCGGAGCCCCCTGATTGCCGGCCAGGAGGAAACAGAAGCCGCGCACAGGCGAATGTATGGATACGTCATTTCCCAGTAAACCTCTGTCAATAGGAACACAAATAGACAATATTTTGGCTATGGGTAAAGTTCAGTATGGAATAGGCGTGTGTGTGCGTTGACGTCTCTATAGGGACACAGGCAGCTCGACGTGGGACGCGGGGACACTTCACAAATGCACGTAGATGTGGACACCCAGGGGTGCGCAGGGCCAGGGCGGTGGTTCACAAGCAAACGGGTTCCAGTCGCCCCACGAGTGCTCTGGTCCCTGCCGTGGGCGGCCTTGGTGCTAACGCCCAGCGCTGAGCATCGTGTCCCTCGCTACAGCACAAAACCCACCCTCCCACCCCCCCACCCCGGTTATTAGCGCATGGAGGAGCCGGTCGTTATGAGGTGTGCGGGGGCTTTGACACTTCTCAGGGCGGCTGCAGGCCCGGTGTGGAAATGGCCACGGAATGGGGTGCTCCGTGGGTCCCACGCGAGGGCTGAGCGGGTGGGGAGCCGGGGGGGGTGGGGTGGGGGGTGGGGGGGGTGGGGAGCGGGGCTGCACCATCCCCAGCACACGCTGCTTCGGCGAATGGGCGCAGCCCGAGGACCTGGCAGCCTCTGGGTCTGTGTATCGGTGTGGTTTTAGCTTTGTAGATTTGTGGATCTGCACATTCGTACATGTGTGTATTTGTCTCTCAGCCCAGCTGCCGCTCCCCAGGGCGGGGGGTCGGGTTTCCAATCCCCCCCCGGGAGGAGAGGACAATAACCCGGGGGTCCCCGCGCTGATCCTCACCCGTGAGGCAGCCCCGGGAGATTTCTCCCTCGTCCCTGGCAGGGCTGGTTGGTGCCGCAGGAAGCAAGAAAAGTGGTCAGGTTCTGGGGGTATCCCCATTTCCAGGGGATCCTGGAGGCGCAGGACAACCCCCTCCCTTCCTCCCACACCTCTCCCCTCGCTGGGGCGGCGGAGGATTGGGGGTGGGGGCACCTGGGAGAGAAATAAAAGGGGGAGGACACACATACACACTTCTTCGTTTAGTTTACTCCGGTAAACTCACCCCCACGCACCTCCCCGAGTGGGCTCGGTTTTAGATAAGGTGCGTTCCTGCACGCCACGGGAGCGCCCACGCTCACGGCGGGGCGCCCACGGGAGGAGGAGGAGGAGGAGGGGGAATCCACGCGTGTCCGCGGCCTCCGCGGGTCGGGAGCTCCGTGGGCTTCGGGAGAGACGGGACGGGGTCGGCTCCGCACCTCCCTCCCGGGCAGAGATAGAGCAGGATCTGCTGCAAACCCCTCCCGCGGCCGCGCAGCAGCGCGGATCCCGCAGGCTCCGGCTGGGGCTGCCCGTGGGGTTTCCACGTCAGTTTCTCGGTGCTTCATTTTCTGTTTGACCTGGTGCGTCAAAGCTTGGGGGAGGAAAGTAAAAAGGGGAAAAAAAAAACCAAAAAAACCCTGAAACGCCCAAATAGTTGGAGTTGCGCCGTTTGGGGAGAAATTTTAGGGGCTGGGGCTCCTCTGCGCGGGTTGTGCACGATGTACGCGAGGTCTCAGCGCGGGTGGGGGGTTGGTTTTGCTCTGACAGCTCAAATCGCGCTCGCAGCTCGCCCAAGTTCAACGTCGCTCGCAGGGAGCAGGCGAGGGGGGGGGAATCTGTGCGGAAAAGGCAGGTGCCAGCAGGGAGAAGGAGAGATGCTGGGGTGAGGGCAGGGGGTGAGCAGGGAGGGATTCGCAGAGCAGCCGGCACTTCGGGAGGATACATCAGGTTTACCACGAGAAAAACTAATTAAAATTAATACCGGCCCAACTGAGTTACTTCAACTGCAAGGAATCGTTTTATTCACTTTCTTTTCTCGCGACAAACAAATCCCAGAAAAAGAGGTGGCCCAAACGATGCCAAGATCCCTCCGTGCAGAGACCCCTAAAGCAAGGCGCAGCCTGGCCGTGCCCCCGCACAGCGCAGACCCCTCTCGGCAGATGCTCCCACGGCCGTTCCCCTCTGGAAACCCACGTGGAGAAGCTGCGATTTCCCACCTCCCCTCCACTTGCTGGGGCAGGATGGGCCCAGTGCTCCCAGTGGGAGACTTGGGCCCTCGGGGCGAGGGGGGGGGGGGGGAGGAGGGATGGAAAACCCTTTGGCTCAGATGCGAGCGGTGTTTTCAAGGGAAATATTGAAATTCTGATTTTTTTATCATTATTTTTCAGTTTGTAGAAGCCCTGCAGGCAGCCCTGCGCGACTGGGGGGCTGAAAGCAGCCCAGCACCAGGCACTGGTTAAACCCCCCGATATTTTGATACTCCTGACAGGCACTTAAGCTGTCCGACATGAAAATATTTCTACAAATCACTTGGTGCGCTGGCTTTTTACGTGTACATTTTACAGGCGACAGGAGGGAGCTGGAGAAGCAGACCCGCACCCCAGCGACCTGGCCTGCAGGACAGACGGACGGAAAGAAATTGCCTCCTGCCCTTTGGGGTGGTGGGTGGCTTCGTAACTGCGCTCCCTGCGCCAGGACCCATCTTTCTGCTGCCGGCAGCCGGGGATTGCTAAAATGCTTTCAGATGCACTCAAAGGCAGAGATGTTCCCTCTCATTCACATGGGATAGGGTTGTTTTTTCAGGATTTCTCTCTTATTTTTCAAATTTCTCTCGTATTTTTCAAAAATTCTCTCTTCTGTCTCAAGATTTCTCTCTCGTTTCTCTGGTTTTTCAGGATTTCTTATTTATCAAGATTTCTCTCTTAATTTTTTTCAAGATTTCTCTCTTATTTATCCAGATTTCCCTCTTGCTTTTCAAGATTTCTCTCTTATTTATCAAAATTTCTCTTGTTTTTCAAGATTTCTCTCACATTTATCAAGATTTCTCTTGTTTTTCAAGATTTCTCTCGTATTTGTCAAGAATCCTGTCTTATTTTTCAAGATTTCTCTCTTATTTTTCAGGATTTCCCTCCTTTCTTCTCCATGAGCAGTTCGTGAATAATGTTCAATGAAATCACCGAAAAACCTCTCTCCATTCCCAATCTAAACTTCGAGCATCTTGCCGCACCAATGACTAATATTTTAATAAATCCTATCGTTCCTGAAATGATCTTTGAACTGATTTATTAATTTCTATTGTTACAAGAGGCTTCTGGAAAAGCAGGGGCTGAGGAGAAGCGCGGAGGGTGCAGCGGTGCAGGGCCGGGGATCCGGATGCGCCGCGTTGGGATAATTCGCAGCGACCGTGCTGCGGGGCTCGGCCGTTATTAGCGGAGGTTTGGGTCCTTTCGGGTTTTTTTTTTTTTTTCTTTAGGTATTACCCCGGTGCAAAGAAAAGCAGTATTTAGTGACAATTTATAAAGATGCAAATCCCGCTCCCCTCGCTTTTGTTTCAAAAGACAAAGACAGAAAAGCGGGGTTAGGCTGAAAGCGGGCTCGGCCGGCGGGGCTGCGGGCTGGGGCCGGCCCTGCCGCTGCTGTTCTTCCCTTTTCCTCCCCGTAAAACAACCCGGTTTTGGGGGGGAAAAAAAAAAAAAAAAAAATCGAAACTGTGCAATCTGCTGAAAACTGCAGGGTCTAACCCACCGGGGAGGCCCAGGGAGAGCTCTCGATTGCATCAGACCAAATGGTGCCGCTCAGACCACGTTTAAAAGGTTTCGAGCCTTGTTTGGGGCAAAACCGAGAGATTTAAGGCAAAGCCGGGGCAGGTCGCGGGGGGCAGATCCCGCAAGGATGGAGGAAGGAGTCGTTAGTTTTATATCAGCTGAGTTGTGTTCGCTCCGGGGCTCCCGTGCGTGGTTTTACTGGTGTGGGAGGAGGGTCCCAGTTCAGGGAATTAGAAACGCGCCCGTCCTGCCACTGACTCCAAACATCCCAAGGTCGCTCGTCGAACTTTCTGCTTTATTTCTATCTTTCTTAATAAACAGCCTTTCACCATCCTCTAACAAAGAAACCACATTTTCTAGAGAGCAGCTGAAGGGAATTATACAGTAATAAACACTGCCGATCGGGGAAAAAAAATGTTTGTTTGTTTTCCTAAGCAAATACAGCTAAATCCTTCCGAGAGGGTTTCTTCTCCTGGAGAAATCCTTGCGAAGAGGCTTGGAGGAGGGTCCTGGTGAACTCAGCAACTTTGAGGGATGCGATGGGAGGCTGGAAGGGGAGAACCTCCATTTTCCTGCTCTCTTCAACGAGCCTGTTTTTTCCTCCGATTCTTCAAAAGATTGTTTTTGTGGCGACAGGGAGAAGCGTGTGTCTTTAAAACAAAAGCCCCAAACCAACAGACTGTTAAGAAAGAGGAAAAACGAGTTTGTAGATGAAAGATTTCGTGGCTGAATCTTAAAGCCAGCAGAGAATTTGCATTTTTCTTCTGTCGCCTTTTGATGTTTCCCATATTACATTGTGATTTGGTTGTTTTCCCTCTCCTTGTTTAATCCAGGCTCTTACTCCTTTTATACAGGAACAAATGCGAATAAAAAAAAAAAAAAAATCTGCAGATCTGTAAATGGTAAGCCCAGAACATTTTCTCCTTAACAAATTTTCATCTGAAGAAATCTTAATTCGTGGAGGTTTTTTTCCCCCTTTAAATCTAGCCCAGCTAAACCAGGGGCAGACTCTTACTGTGTGTAACCCACCGATTTACTCCTAACGCAGGATTTTGTTTGTAAGTTCAGTTCAGAATTAAAAGAATGCTGGCAAATATTTTTGTTGCCAAGATAAGCTTAACCCAAAACTCCTCCTTGCCATTCAATAAGGGCTGGTACCGATAGAATCAAAGGAGGTGCAAGAAAGCCGCAATCTTTTTATAAGACAGAGAATGGTCTTGGATATTGCCTTTTCCCTCAAAGAGCATTTTATATTCTTTGGGAAACATTTATCAATTCTTATTTAAATCGCACTCATACCTACACCAGTTACTCCTTGACGTTTAAGTGTTATAGTTAAAGCAATTACAATTTTAAAATCCTCTGCAACGGACAAATACCCTCAGAGCATTTTTAAACTGTATAAAGTTCCATGTTGGCAAACTTTAAAAGGAAAAAAAACTTTACTCTTTTTTTTTTTTTTTTTTTTTTTTTTTACCGTTTACAAAGTATTTCTCCTGCCTGTTATTGATTGACAAGTTTATTATTATTATGAATGGATTCTCCCATTTCCCAGTCCTCTTCAAGGCCTGATGTGGATTGAGAGCCTGACCAGTTGCTTATTGACCCATGATGGCTATACAATGACCCTGCTGCCCCCAGCCTGACCCTGGGACCCCCGAAGGACCCAGCCCAACAGAACAGGGCTCAGATATGCAAAGTCGGAGCTTTATGGGCTTTGGGGAGGGGAGGGGGAGATTGCGAAGTGGGCGAGGGTTTCATTAACAAAAATGTGTTTATTGTAAATAAAAAAGGCAAAGGGGCTGTTTAAAGGGACGTGTCCTACAGGACCGCAGCTCCCTTCTGCACGGGGAGCGCTGGCAGCCTCGGAGCCCCTTTTATACCAACACTTGCCTAATTGGCGATAATAAAAGGAGAAAGGCTGACACTCGTTCTGCCGAGTCCCCTGGCTGCCCGGGGGATTTTTCAGTGAGTATCGCTCCATTTCGAAAAGTTGCCGGGTTTGCTCAAGCTGGAAACGGCCCCTTCCCTTTGGGAGGGGAGGGAGAAGCCCCGGGGAATGGCCCACTCGTGCCTCGGCTGTTTCCCTTCCCTCCCCACCAGCAGCCCTGGGTGTGGGGGTCTGCAATGAGCAGCCGGAGCCTGGGATTGTGCCAAGGGCTGGTGCTGTCAGGGTGAGAGGAAGCAAGGCCTTTACAGACGGAATCAGCGGGGACGAGTGACATAAAGAAAGGTTAGGGGGGATATCAGCGTTAATATTGACCCTTCGCCTTTTTGTGCACTAAGTGAGGAAAGGAAGGGGAAAGACATCTCCTCCTAGCCCCGAAAAGCAGCTCCTCTGCGTCGTTCCTGTGCGGGGTCTGTGGGCGAACTCATCATTCTTGGTGAGAGGTGAGAGGTGGGACGCGGCCCAGAGAGCGTGTGTTTTGTGAAACAGCCTTTCGCTTCGTTTCAGAAAGTAAGGGGATCTGCTCCCCACCCTCGCTCCCTCGTTTAATGGAGATACAGTTGTTTAAATAATTTCCCTCTTCCCAAAACAAATGCAGGAGAATGAGAGCTCATTTTTTATCCTAATTGATGGATCGCTGAAGACAAGCCTTTGAAGAAAACGGCTGTCAACAGTGGGAGATACCCGGAGCATCTGGGTCAGATAGGTATAAAGCAAAGAGCAACCTGCATTCTTTGCGAGGCTGGATGCTCTCAGATTATAAAGCGCGGCGATTGCTTTTGATTTCACCATAAAAAACAACAGCAGCAGCAGCAGCAAGTTGTTCTGACACTCTCAAAACATCTGGATTGTAAAGTTTGCTGGTTTCTGGCAACAGCAACAACAATAATAAAATCTCTCACCGAACGGGGATTTCGCCTGGGTTTCGGCTCGACCCGGCCGAGATATTTGTTCTGCTGCACGACAGAAAAAGTACATTTGTGTGCACATCCCAAACCACCTCCCCGGCGGTGGGTGCAGGGGATAACATACGGATCCAACGAGAAAAGGCTCTTGCAATTCCTAATCGCGAGGCCTATGCACCTAAAGGCGAGAAAGAGCAGATCAGGGGGACATACTCTGTGTGTTTGTGTGTTTAAACAGCCTGAATTTTGATTTAAATCTTGGGTTATGGGAGAGATTTGCACAAAACAGGGGATACAAGAGTACAGAGTCGCCTCAAAGGCTCGTGGGGCACAAGGAGCCCCGGACCGAAGTGAGTACGTGTCCTTGCACGTCCTGGTCATGGCACGGACGGGTCTGTGCACACACGGACAGAGATGTGGGGTCTCCATGCCCAGCATGACCCGAGCAAGAGATGCTCTACTTGCTATTGAGCTGGGTTAAACCCTGGAATTTGGGATGAAAAAAAGTTATTGAAGGGCTGAGGTTCTCAAGTACTTTTGCTCCGCGCGCGTAGGAGAGGAGGCTGCATCTGTTTGTCTTTATTTGATTTTATCATTATTTTTTTTAACACCGTGGTATCTCCCAGCTGCCAAATGGTTCTCGGCTTCCCGAGACCTGCAGGGAGAGGAAAGAACCGAGCTGGGAAACAATAAAATAGAAAATATTTGCGTTTCACTCCGAAATGGACAGTTCAGCTTCAGCTCCGCTTTAGAGGAAGCCCCTGGCAGAAATGTCCCCCTCCGAGGGGGAGGGACGGGGCAGTGTGGCTCTGTGTGTCTGTGTGTGTCCCCGGCAGCCCCTGCAGCCGCCTTTGCCTGGGGGGGCGGCGGGGGAGTTCTCCCGTCCCCAAATAGCGATGAGACAAAGAGAAGCCTTTGGGGAGCGGCTTCGGGGCCGCTCCCAAGTTATCGTCTAAAAAATCGAGGTCCCCGAGGGAGCGGACACGGGGACGGGGGGGACAAGGGGCATCGGGAGCCGGGGGCAGTCGGCGGCACCGGCTCCGTCCCGGGGGTGCCCGGTCGGAGTGAGCGGCGATCACTCCCGAGCTGAGCGGAGCGAGCGGGGCAGCGGCTGGGTCGGTGGGGACAGCGGCGGGGGGCTGAGAGCAAGGCGGGGGGGTTGGGGGGCTGCCTGGCTTCAGCTTGGGGTGCCCGGCGGCCGGGGGATGCTGCTGCTGCTCTGCCCCGGCTACTCCGCCTCTTTTCCCTGAATTTACTTGTTGGTGCTTGTCAAAGGGACCTGTAAAAACGCGACCCCCCCCTCGGGTGCTGTAAATACCCTGGCAGGAGGGTGCCGGCCGCGGGGCTTGGGGTGCCGCTGCCCCCTCCTGCCCTCCCCGCTGCCAGAGCACGGCGTGAAAAAGAGGTGACAGCGGCGGTGCCCGTCCCCCCGGCTCCATCCCTTCATCCCAGCGCCCCTCTGGCCCCCCCCCTCCACCCCCCGGGCCAGCCCCTTCCCACGCCCGCACCTCTGGGCACCGGCTCCGGAGCTCAACCTCGCCGGCAACTTTCGCCTTTGCCTCCAGGGATGCACTTAAAAAAAATAAAATAAATGAACCAGAGGAGCCTCTCGGCGGCCCCTTCCCCGGGGAGGGTCTGTGCCCACCGCTGCCCTGGCTGCCGGCGGGGCCGGGTTTGCTTTGGGCCGGGAGGTTGCGGTGCTGCCCGTGTGTTTCCACGCCGCTGCCGAGCTCCGGGAGCCGCACTCCCCCGGGGGACGCGGCCGTGCCCGCACCGGAGCCCGGGCATCTCCTTAAACCCGTTTTCTCGGGGAATCTGGGCTGGAAGGATCCGCATCCTCCGGGAGCCTCAGCCCCGAGGTTTTTCTGGGCTAAACCCCGACGCTCCCGGGGGAAACTCCGCTCAGCTTCGGCTGCCGGGATGGAGAGAGACCGGGATGGGGCAGGGGGGAGCGGGGGCTGGGCCGGACAGACGGGGGACCCGAGCAGAGGATGGACCGGTGGACGGATGGATGGGTGTGTTGGAGGGAGAAATAGCCGAGGAACAGTTCAGCCTCTTGCTGTCATTCCCATTTCTGAAAGTTTTCACAGCCCCGGGAAACCCGACGCTTCCCCTACAGCGGAGCCCAGCCGGGAGCCCCCACGCCCTCGCCCCCTCGGAGCCTGCCCGGGGCTAGTTCCCGTCCCTGCCCGTTGCCCCGGGGGGCACGGCCGGAGGATGCGGGTTTAGGGGGTCTGGGGGTCGCCCTGCCCCGGGCTCAGCCTGCTCCCCGGGGGCAGCCGGGACTGGGGGAGCCCGGCTCGGCGGGGAAAGGCGAGATGCTGGCGCCCTCCGGAGGTTTCCCACCGCCAGCCTGGCCGCAGGGCAAGCGTTTGGGGGAAAAAAGGGCATTTTTAGGCTTCGCCCAGCAGAGGTCCCCGGCTGCCTTCCCACGAGCAGCCGGGCGGCTCCACAGCACCCCTGGCCGGTGCTGCTACCCGCACCCTCCCGGTAAAGCCGTGACCAGGGCATCTGCTCAGCCCCCGCCCCGGCCCTGAGCATCACGTCCCGGCGGCCTCAGGCCCTTGGGACCCCCTCGGGCTGGTACAGACCCCCCCCCCCTCCCCCGGGGGGGTTCTCCTCCTCCACGGGACTTCAGCGGCGGAGCTGCCGGTTTGCCCGGCAGAAATAGAAACTCCTCGCACGGGAGAGAGCAGCAGCGGAGGGAAAATCCCCTTCCCCGGCACACTTGGTGCAGAAATGTGTTACCGCCTCCTGCATGCCAGGGCACACAGCAGCAGCCGGACTTCACAGAGGTGGTTGGGAGCTTATTTGACTGAAGTTGGCAGGAAAATTCCGGGCAGGGACCTGGAAATACACCTGCTGGGTTGGGTAGATGTGATTAAAGCTACACAGGGGAAAATGTGCCCACGCCGCTATAACAATTTCCCCACCGCCACTGAAGAAAGGGGCCTGTGTGGAAAAGCACCACTAAAACCTGCCACGTCAGAGCTGACACTTAGGAAATCACGTTAGCCCAGCTTCTTTCTGCCTCCCTAAGTAGCACAGTTCTGTAAACCAAGCCTCATTTTCAATTTCAGGTCTTCTCGCTATTTTTGTAATCCCACTGTCAACGAGCCAAAACAGAGTGAAAGAAAGAAAGAGAACAGAGTGGGTTATATTAGGAAATTGCTCTAAATATACTGCCGTGTTTGTGCAAAGCTCTCATGTAGGCCCACTACTACTTTATACTGCACTCATGACAGGTTATTTTACTTTAGCAATTAACCACATTGAATTCAATTCGTGTAAATCTTAATTAAAGATGGACTTAGTGCACCTGAAATAGGTTTTTGCACCTGTGAAATTCCTCAGCACAGTCCAGTCAGCACAATGCCACCCATCCACGGACTTGCTCCGAAGCGCCCTGCAATGGCCTTGCCCTCAGAGAGCCTTAGGCACCGTTTTGGGCAGTTTCAGAAATTATTCCCATTGCTGGGTCTCTCAAGTTAGGGGAAAAAATACTTGAGCATCAAGATAGATAGATATGAATCATGGACTAAGCTGATTTATTCCAACTATTACTCATGCATTACGCTGAAACCATCAGCCTAATTTTGATCCCTTCGCTCTCACTGGGAAGCATCACACAGAAGCGGCGCCAGGGACTTTACACGCTCTTTTGGAGGTGAGCCTCGAGGGTGTCAGAATTGGGCCAGTTTTTATTTTCCAAGGGACAAACTATGACTCACCAGCGACTGAGTAACAGGTTACGGCCTCAAACTTTCTGATGAGTAATAGGGCGTGCAAGAAGATGTAACCCAAGTCACTAAACGGGCACATGATCAAAAGGACGATCCTAACAGCGAGGCAGGTTGGCAGAGTCCATGATTAATCACCGAAATTATCAGTAAAGGAAACAGTTACTTCCTCTGACAAATAATTAGGACATTTATAGTAAATAGGCATCTCAGATGCAAATCTCCCAAGAGCAGTGACGAGGGGCTGGAGGTTTGATTATGTTTTCTTTCCTGTCCTTGCAGCTCTTCCCAAGAACCTGCTCACCGGTTGATAAACATGTGAAGTGCTCCTGCAGCTGCCCCAGCCTGCAGCCACGCTGTCCCACACTGGGCACCCACTGTCCCCAGCCCCACCAGCCCTGTGGGGCTTTTGGGGGTGGGGGGGCTCAAAGAGCGTTGTAGGTTTTGTAGTTTTGAGTATGGAGAGATCATAGACAAGAGTTTGGGTGGGAAGGGACCTTTAAAGGTCCTCTAGTCCAGCCCCGCTGCAGTAAGCAGGGACATCTTCAATGAGATCAAGTTGCTCAGAGCCCCTTCCAGGCTGAACTGGAATGTTTCCAGGGATGGGGCATCTCCCACCTCTCTGGGCAGCCTGTGCCAGCGTCTCACCACCCTCATTGTAAAAAACTTCTTCTTTGTATCTAGTCTGAATCTCCCCCTTTTAGTTTAAAACCATCACCCCTCGTCCTATCGCTACAGGCCCAGCTATAAAGTCTGTCCCCACCTTTCTCACAAGCCCTCTTAGGTGTTGAAAGGCCACAATCAGGTCTCCCCGGAGCCTTCTCTTCTCCAGGCTGAACAACCCCAACTCTCTCAGTCTTTCTCCGTAACAGAGGTGGTCCATCCCTCTGATCATTTATGTGTCCCTCCTCTGGACCCGCCTGAGCAGGTCCATGTCTTTCCTACACAGGGGTTCCCAGAACTGGATGCAGCGCTGCAGTGGGGTGTCACCAGAGCGGAGTAGAGGGGCAGAATCCCCTCCCTCGACCTGGTGGCCGCGCTGCTCTGGATGCAGCCCAGGATACAGTCAGCTTTCTGGGCTGCGAGTGCACCCTGCCAGCCCACGGACGGCTTTTCATCCAGCAGTACCCCCAAGTCTTCCTCGGCAGGGCTGCTCTCAGTGGGTAGATGATGGGTAGAGGTGGATGGAGGGGTGGATGAAGGAAGGGATGCAGGGGTGGATAAAGGGATGCAGGGGATGGATGAAGGAAGGGATGGCTGGATGGCTGCAGGGATGCAGGGATGGCTGAAGTAAGGGATGCAGGGATGGATGAAGGAAGGGATGCAGGGATGGATGGAGGGATGTAGGGATGGATAAAGGGATGCAGGAGATGGATGAAGGAAAGGATGCAGGGATGGCTGGAGGGATGCAGGGATGGATGGAGGAAAGGATGGCTGGAGGGATGCAGAGGATGGATGAAGGAATGAATGCAGAGGATGGATGAAGGAAGGGATGCAGGGATGGCTGGAGGGGTGCAGGGATGGATGAAGAAAGGGATGCAGGGATGGGTGCAGGGATGCAGGGATGGATGAAGGAAGGGATGTGAGGATGGGTGGAGGGATGCATGGATGGGTGCAGGGACGTAGGGATGGCTGGAGGAAGGGATGCAGGGATGGATGAAGGAAGGGATGCAGGGACGGCTGGAGGGATGCAGGGGTGGATAAAGGGATGCAGGGGATGGATGAAGGAAAGGATGCAGGGATGGCTGGAGGGATGCAGGGATGGATGGAGGAAAGGATGGCTGGAGGGATGCAGAGGATGGATGAAGGAAGGGATGCAGAGGATGGATGAAAGAAGGGATGCAGGGATGGCTGGAGGGATGCAGGGATGGGTGGAGGAAGGGATGCAGGGATGGTGCAGGGATGCAGGGATGGATGAAGGAAGGGATGCAGGGATGGGTGCAGGGATGCAGGGATGGGTGCAGGGAGGGAGGGAGGGACAGCCGTGCTCTAAGAGGCGCATCGCCTCTGCCGTCTGCAGGGTGGGCGAGGGGCGGCCCAGGGCCGCCTGCGCTCAGGGCCGCCCGGTCCCGGCCCGGGGCTGCTCTCGCCCCGCCGCGGCCCCCGCTTCCTGCCCGGTTCCCCGGCGCTGCGCGGGGGCAGGATGTCGTCGCCTGAACCTCAGCGCTGCCGCTCGACACCAAAAAAGCCGCCGATCGTTTCCTGTCGATATTCACGGGGCTTTCTCAGCCCCGGCGGTTCCCAGCCCCGCAGACCCGGGCAAGGGCCGGGCTGCCTCACCGGAGCCGGGCACCGAGCTGCTCCGCTGCTAAGCCCCGGCATCCCCACCGGGGGGTCCCAGCAGCTCCCCCCGGGCCTGCAGCACCCAGCACACCCCCTGGGCTGCCGGTAAAGATTAATTTTTTTGCAGAAATCTTGGAGAGCAGGAGGGCTTTGGGTGAGAGCTGACACCCTTCCCCAGCCCTGGGTGCTCTCCTGTGACAGGGGGGGCAGCGGCCGCAGCAGAGCCGGCGCAGCTCCGTGCCCGGCTTTTTCTGCAGAGCTCCGTAAGGGGTTCTTCTGCATCCTGGAAACCAGCCTGAGAAGTCATTCTATAAATATATATATAAGTACATATATAGGCAATTTGGGAGAAGGGAGGAGAAAGCCTGACCCCACACGGGTTGAGCACCCTGGACCGTGTTCGGCTTGGCAGCGGGGCGGTGAGGGTTGGTGGCCTTTACCACCGGCTGCCCCACACCTTGCCCTGCCACCGGGCCTGCCCAGCTCGAGGTATTTTCAGCCCTGGGAAGAGAGTTTCGGCCTGGAACGATGCCTTGGTTTCGTGCAGTTGCTGCAGGGCTGTTACCTTCAGGCTTTTACCTCAGGTTTCCTGTCTTAAAGGCAGTTTCCGATAGCACAGCCAAGAACTGAACATACAATTGCGAGCTCAGCTGATGCAAAGCTCCAAACCGATACAAGGCTGTCAGAGCAGAGCGCTTCATTAGACTGGTTTGTAAACCAGTTGAATGAGGGCAACTGGCGGGTATAGGCAAAGCTTCAGTTACTGCCAAGTGTTTTTTAAAGGCACTAAAAACGCAGGAATGTGAGGAAAAAGTCCCAAGGCACAAAAGGAAACAGGTGCCTGATTCCCATTAAGAAAAATCTGTTTGGGGTTATTAATCCTCCCCCCCGTCTCACATCAGGACCTCGGCTGAAGAGTTAGGGCCTGAGTCTGTGAAGTACCCAAACTCTGCCCCATGGAAGCACCCCGGGAGAGTTCAAACGCTCTCAAAAGCCTTGGTCCTGCTCCACGTGCATCAGCAGAGGTTTGGGCACACTGAGAGATGGGAGCAGCTCCAAAGCTTGTTTTGGTTTTAGAGCCAAACCAAGAGGTTTTTTTTAGGTTCCTAAGAATGAACTTGAAAGCCGAAGTACAGGCTCCTTAAAAATACTCTTGGTTTCTGGACGTAGACCACAACACTTATTTCTCTGGCAATTGTTGTGTACTTTCACTGCCTAATGTAA
Source organism: Leptosomus discolor (assembly GCF_034619465.1). Lineage (NCBI taxonomy): Eukaryota > Metazoa > Chordata > Aves > Leptosomiformes > Leptosomidae > Leptosomus > Leptosomus discolor. Next base: position 6,724,301 of record NC_141415.1, read on the forward strand.
ATAATAATAATAATAAAACCAATATGACACTAATAAGTCCTTGATTCTGCCCCCCCATAGGGAATTGGCCTAATTGGTCTCTTGAAGTTCCTTCCAAAGCAATGTTTATGTGATTTTATGACTGTCCCATTAGGTTTGTTAAAATGGACTTGGTTTAGAGATGGGCCTCAGCTACAGGGTCTGTAGCACATTTCTCTCTTTTGCAGGAGGAAGTGAATAAACAGCTAAACCCCTTCAAATACGTGACCCACAGGAATCCCTGTCACCCCAGTGGGAGAGGACAGTAAGGTAAGGGGGCTGGAAAGCGGTCGTAAATACGGGTATGTCACAAAAGCGTGGGAGCTTCAGCTTTTAGGGTGAAAAGAGACAGAGCAATTCTAACAATCTTTTCAAAATATTTCCACTCATAAAAGCGTAATTTAGTACCAAAAGCAATTTGTCATCTTCCTGTACAGTGACCTACTATATTAATCAATTTTACTGCGTTTTGAATGCATCAAAACCACGAAGACAAATATGATCCCCTATCTCGTTTGATTTAAGCAACTGGAAGGAAAAGAAAAAAGGCAGGCATAGAAGATACTTCAATAGCTACTTTTTTCCTTTATAAGTCATTAATGGCACTGTTTCCTTTCAAAGTTGTTAATGACATCATTCTTTCCTTTCAAAGTCCTTAATGACATTGTTTAATGAATAATAACTTGCACTTATGTAGTGCTTTTTCAGACAAACAACCCCAAAGTGCTCCGCAGTAGGGAATTGGTCAGACAAAGAGAGAAAACGAGGCACAAAGGGAGGAAGTGACTTGTCCAAGGCCAGAAAGCTACTGACGAAGCAAAGCCGGGAGTGTGCGTGTTTGGCTCTTGGCTTTCTTGACTCTCCGAATCTTTCCGTGGGTGTTCGTTCAGCAGAAATGCGGCGTTCAGCCCCTAATGGAGCAAGCACAAAGTAACCCCTGGAATGAACCGTAAGCACCGATTCAACAGTCCGTTCTGAAAGCGGATTGTTTCTTTTTCTTTCACAAACACCTTCACTACAGGGAGTTGTTTCTTAAGAAAAGGTGCCTCGATGAAGCGCGGTTTTGGGAGAATATGAGCGGGGCAGAAAAGACGAGAAGCGCAGAGGGTCTGGGTCGGTGTGGTTACTGAAGAGCGAGGACAAAGGTCTCACTTTCTCTCCCTTGGGAACGACACGCGGCAGAGGCAGCTGAAGCTCCTGTTTAAACAGAGACTTTGGCTTTGCAGGTCACAGGCCAGACTGCCAGCTTTCGGTCCCGCAGGCTACGAGGAGCCTTTGCAGACCTCGGTGGGATTTTTCGTTGCCTGATGACAGGGAAAGAGAGTTGAGGCCCTACACACTGCAGGAAAACATGCGCCGCGGTGCCGACTGGCTGCAACTGAGATTTCGTTGGGATGGAAGACGTCTCCCCCATCTATGGTGCAGAGAAATATCAAGGTTTTGACCCTTGTCCCTACCGGCCTGTGAATACGCACCTTTTGTTGCTAGGCAATAAAATCAATTTTTGTTGGAAAGAAAGGGAAAAAGGTTTATCTCCTTTATAAACCCCCCGCAAAAGTTGTAAACTCCAGAGCTGTCTGCTTGGCAGCGTTATATGTGGGAGAGGCAAAAACCAATAATTGGGTAAAGTTTGGTGTGTACCACTGAATGACATTTGGTGACTTGTCACTGTCATTATCATCGTTCTCATTTTTGTTCCTATTACAGTTACTGTTACTTAAGGTGGTGGAACTTGCAGCGGCTCTGAGTATCACCCAGACCCCACTGCTCCTGGAAAAGCGCAGAAGGTGTGATAAGATGGCATTGCCCCCTCGAAGGTCTGATAATCCAAACAGAGAAGAAGGGAAAAGCAAAACAATTTACCCAAAGCCTCGCAGGAGGTCAGTGGCAGAGCTGGAGCCCATCTTCCCAGATGTGCAGAACAGTTCTCTGCCGTGGAGTGCTTACCTCTTCAAGGAGGGACTCTGATTGCCTTTGAAATTTGACAGCCAGCACAATCTTTCCCAATGTTTTGAGACAGTACGGTATCCGAAACAAAGGATACAGAGAAAAACACCACAAGAAAAGCTTTAAAGAAAGGCGAACTACGTTATTTTGTTTAAATAACAAAAGTATAAGTAATGTGTGCAGTCTTCTGTCTGTGCTGGCGGGCACTTACAGAGAGATGAAGGAGCTCCGTGTACACGCATCGGTGAGAAGGATGAAAAGTTTGGTCTAAAACGAGAAAACAACTTTCTAAAAGAGACACAGTTTGGAGAGTTCTCTGATTATATCACGTTCTCCCTGGTGGCTGCTGCTAACAGAGGATAAGACTTCGCTGCTGCTATCTGTGGAACTGATCCCGCAGTTCCAACTGCGAGATTTATACTTGAAAGAGATTGGTGCTTTAAAGCAGCGGTTCTTGCTAGCGACGCGACGGAATTTGGCTGCCTAGTGAGGATTACTACTCTTCTCTGCACAATTCCCTCTTCCTCCAACCTGTCCAAGAGGAATAAGATAAAATCGGATAGAGCGAACTGGTTCGTTAAACAGGGGCAGAGGTTTGCCTGTCCACAAATAGGCAAGTTTTAGCCCTCCTCGGGCCCAGATAAATCACAGTCCTTACTCCTGATAATCTCAAGTGATCGTTTCCCCATAAATGAAGGAAGGAAGAGTCTTCATTCCCAGGAGAAGCTGTTGGAAAAGGCTGGGATAGTGTACAGCGAGGCAATCTATCACTGCAAGCCATTAAGTATGTACATCCCAGGGTTTCCCTGCATCGACCCTTTGTGTAAGCTTGGCCACAAGCGTTTCTCTAATACGGAGCGTTCTTTAAATTTCCTAAGAGCACACGGAGTTATCGTAAGAAAGATAAATATTCTTGCCTTTTTTTGTTGTTCTTTTCTTTCACATAGGCTGTATGTATTTCATAGATAAAATAGCTGAAATATGAATAATCTGGAAAATGCAACGATATGGCCTTACACCCTAGCAAGAGTATTTTATTTATTGTATCTCAAGAATGTCCATCAGACGATAACTAAGTTTACATTCTTTTAAAATCCTAATCAAGTAAGTGCAAAGGATCCCCCTGAAAAGGAAAGATCATCTGTAGCAAAGACTCTGCAGATAGAGATAAGGCAAACAGCTCTGTCCGCGATGTATGAGCCTGTGCAGAAGCCAGTTCCCTTATCCACAATTTTCTAGATATAGTAGCAAACGACTAAGTTTAGTAACAACTTCTGCAACTTGGGTCTGTGGTTATGACTGAGATACACCAGGATAGTGGTTCCCATGAGTCAGTGCATATCACTTTAGTTTTGCTTGCTTCCTACATATGGGCCACATTTTAAAAACACTGACTGGTAAAATAACAAATGAACAATATAAATTAAATATCTCCATGTCTCAGCTTTCACAGTCGTAACTTTCCCCCAAATTTTTCTCAGGAAACCATCGTGCCCTTTCCTCTCTGGCCTGGCCTTTCCTCACCACAGGGATTAGTTATGTAAATTGGAACTTAATCCCCTAAAGGCAAATTTGCAGTTCAAGTCCAAGTGTCTGCGAGCACGGCCAACGGGAACCAAGACCGTCAGGGGACGGCGGATGTTTAGCATTTTGTCCTGTAGCCTAAGACAATCTTAAACCGCGAGGATCTCCTTCAGGTTACAAAGGCAACCAGCCAGATTTTTCCCCCTTTTCTTTTAAACAAGTTCATAACACAATAGATAAAAGAAAGAGAGAAAAGAAAAAAAAAAAAAAAAAAAGAGAGGGGGAGAGGAGGGGAAACCCTCCCAGAAAAGTGAGCTAAGGCTGAGTGAATTTCCAGCAATGTGGTGAACGTATTGTCTGCCCCTGTGACTCTCAAAGGAATGTAATAAAAAGAAGACAGCAACCCAGCGGGCAGCTTCTCAGGGAGCCGTCTGCCTTCCAGCCCCTTGATGTAACGCTTGAACAGGTGCAATATAAAGGATGCTAAACTGGTGATTATTGGGGCTGTTGGAACGGGTTTCCTCTCTGCTCTCTGATGGGAAGACTTTTTTTTTTAAAAAAGATGGGCTACGCCGACCTCTCAAAGGCTACCTGGTGCAAGGGAAATGCTTGGAGCAAGAGGGTCACCAGTCTAAGAGACACTGACACCTTTTCTGGTCTTATTTGAGCTGCCGTAAATCAGGAATAGTTCCCGTGGAGTCACTGCGCTCGCAGGCAGAACAGAACTGCTGAGGTCGTGTTCCAGGGAGGGCACCTTTCTGCAGAAGCACTGATGGCTTTGAAGACTGACTTTCGAGTAAAGATACAACCTCCTGTCTACTCACATACGTGCCAGCATCTGAAAACAATTTAAAGTGCCTACTCCTGGGAACAGAGAGAGCAGCTTTTGATTTTTTTTTTTTTCCTTGATGTTTCCTTCGCTACCGCAACCACCCCTCTTCAGCGCTCACAAAGAATAGGGAAAAAGGATTTCAGGGAGCTCGGTGATTCTGTGAACACCATACAGTTCCCAAGCAGGATACAAGACTCTCTCTTTTTGATCTAATTTACAGCACAGCTTTTTTAAATCATCAAGGATTTACAGGAACAGAATAGAAAAGTAGTTCTGCAGATCAGGCACCTTTATATGCACCTTTTTTATTGAAGTTGCTGTGTACTGTTCCTCCAGCAGCCCTACAAAAAGCCCTACTGTAACAGCAGGGCAACTTAAGAGGACGTATTTTTCTTTGTCAACACAGGCAAAAAATCGTTCCCTGTTACGTTTTCTATTGTTTCTTTGCCCAGTCTGGTATCAGGCACTTCTCTTTTTTTCAGGAGGGCAGCATGGTGGCTGGGTAAGGACCCACACCAGAGATCATAAGACCTGGGCTCTGTTGCCTTGGAGCTGCTCTGTCTCCTCAGGCAGATGATTTCAGGTAGAGCTGGAGCTGTAGGAATGAATGACATGAATTCTTTGGGTCCCTCCTGGGCCTCTTTTCTGCGATTTAGTTATTTATGCGCTCTGTGCTTGGGTTTTCCCCATTTCTCCTTGTCTGTTCTGGATGATGGGCCAAGGCAAGGGCTGTTCCTCACCGTGCAACAAGGTGCTCACGACACTGCGTGGACTTACGGCACCCGCAGGTGCAACCCCACACAACACCTCACTCTACTTGAGGATTATTTTTTTATTCCTGGTTTCCAGCTGATTCCTGACGCTTGTCCTGCCGGGCACAAACTTCCAAAGGGGCTTTTTTTTTTCCCTCAAGAGAACAAAACAGGTGCCAACGGGTTAAAACCTCCTCCAGAAGGAGCCTGGGAGAGCAGGACAGGCGGTGGCGCTCGCGGAGCCCCGATCTGTCAGAGAGGGATCGCAGAGATAATAGGATTTGCGGAACGGTCCCGACTCATCGCTCCGGAGCGATCCATGTTGACTGGCTCGGGCACGCATCCAGCGGTTTGCACACACGGGTGCACACTCGGATTCCTCCTCGGTTTGCTCGGGGGAGGTGTGTGGGGGGTAGGGTTTGGGGTTGGGGGGAGCGGGGGGGTGGGGGGGTAGGGGGGGGAAGCGAACAAAAACATGAAGATGCAGCATAAAGCCACCGGAGGGGGGATTAAAAAAAAAAAAAAAAAAAAAAAAAAGGGAAAAAAAAAGAAAAAGAAGGAATTTCACACGCACAGAGGCACGCCGAGAAATGCACCCGACCCAGCCAGCCTGCAATCCCTGAACCTCAAATCTTACAGGAGCGTGCGGGCGGCGCAGCCATGATTGTGTAGGCGGGGGTGTGCGTGTGCGTGTGTGTGTGTGTGTGTGTTGTCTGTGTGCGTGTGCACGGGTGCGGGGCGGGGGCGCGCCGCCCCCGGGTCCCGTCCGTCCCCGTCCCCCCGTCGTCCCCCCCCCGCCCTCCCCGCCCCGAGCACCGCCCGGCTCCGCCACCGCGGGGGGTCGGACACCCCCTCGCCCCTTTCTCGGGGCGGCCGTGTGAAAGGCAGGCTGCGATCGAGGAGGGGGGAGCGCGGAGGAGGAGGAGGGAGGAGGGAGAAGGAGGAGGAGGAGGAGGAGGAGGGGGGGGGAGGGAGGGAGGAGGGAGGAGTGTGTGCGTAGAGGGAGGCGGGGGGGGGGGGGGGGGGAAGGAAACCCTCATGGAAGTATGAAGGAGATGGTGGGAGGCTGCTGTGTCTGTTCTGATGAGCGGGGCTGGGCGGAGAACCCGCTGGTGTACTGCGACGGGCACGGCTGCAATGTGGCGGTGCACCAAGGTAAGGCACCGGCGCGGCCCCGCCGCCGGCACCGGGGCAACGCGGGGCCGGGGCGCCGCCGCCACCGCCTTCCCGCGCCCCCCGCCCCCCCCCCCCCCCCCCGCCTCCCTTCCCTCCCCCCCCCCCACCGGCCGCCTGGCGCCCCGGGGAGGCCGGTGGGGTGGGGGTGGGGGTGGGGGTGCGGAGGCAGCGGGGGTGGGGGGGGGGGTGCGGGCTTTGTTTTATCCCTATTGTTCAAAATAACGGTGTCGCCGCTGGCCTGGCTCGGCGGAGGAGTCGGGAGGGGGGAGCGCGGTGTGCCGAGGCTGGGGGGGGGGGGGGGGCAGCGGAGCTGGCCATCAGCTGCGCCCCCGGGCCGGGTCGGGGGGCACGGACCTTCCGGGGGGGGGTGTGTGTGTGCTCGTACCGGGAGCCGGCAGGGACAGCCAGCCGCTTCCTTCCGCGGAGGGACGGGGCGGGGGGACACGACAGGGGGGTCGCTCGGAGCGGTGGAGCCAGGTTCATGTCGCCCCCCCCCCCCCCCCCCCCCCCCCGGTGCCCCGGGAAGGGCGGGCTGGCGCCCCCCCGGGCCGGGGAGGGGGGCAGCGCCGGGCTGGGGAGCGCCGCAGCCGCCCCCGGGGGTCCGGTGCCCCGGCCTCGGCCCGGTGCCGCACATGGCCCCGGGTAACCCCCGGGGGGGGGGGGGGGGGGCGGCGGGGCGCGGGGCTGCCTCCGCCAAGGGCAGGGGGGCGGGCGGCCCTTCTCCTCCCAGAGAGGGGGGCTATTTGCATTTTAAATGACTCGGTGCACGTCCCTAACGCGCGGTGTCGGACTGGAAAGTTTGTCCTCAGGTCTCCGAACAACAACAACAACAAAAATTTAAAAAAAAAAAAAAAAATAACGTGTGTATTCGCTTTCGTTGAAATCCAGCAGAAAGGCACAGTGATTGTCCTGGTTGGCTTGTTTGGAGTAACAGGAAGGTTTCTGGTCTCATCTGGCATGTCTGTTTTTCCATCTATTATTATCCTATCCATCTCCCAGCACATCTCCAGCCTCTTCCTGTGTAATCTCTCCCTCGGTGTCTTGATGCACGCTCCTGTCTCCAGCCGCGAATGGGTCCCGCTCTGCCTCTGCCCGCCTGTCAGGAGCAGGTCTCTGGGTCTGTAGGTTGGGCTTGCTTCTGCTTTTCCGTGCGTTTGGTGTGTCCGTGCTCACGGCTTTAGTAAGAAGTGGCTTACGAGTAGGTGACTAAAGGGGAGTTCAAACGAAGAAGCGAAGCTCGCAGGGGGTTTCTTTTCATTCGGAGGCGATGCTTGGGTGTCTCCTGTCCCCAGGCAGCCTCGCCAGGGTGGCTCTGAGAGACCCGGCAGGACGAGGGTCTCCCTGGAAGGACACTTCTTTCTGTTTTAGCTTTGCCAGTGTAAGTCTTCCATTCTTCCTATTATTTATCAAACCATGTGCTAGAGAACAGGTTTCTTCATCATTCCCTTTTTTTTGGAGGAAGATAAAGGGCATTGACGTCCTCATGCCCACCCCCAAGATGAATATAAACACTTTAATTTGCTGGCAGGAACAGTTTCAAAGGTGCAAGAACAGTTTCAAATACGCAGGGACAGTTTCAAACGTGCAATGCTTTTATTCTGTCAGGGTGCCTGTTTCTAGGCCCGCACAGGTACGGAGAGTGGACGTGGTTGGTTGCTGCAGCAGCGGGGACAACGGGCGCGTTAGCGTTGTTTCGGAACGTGTTAGAAAACTCTCGGAGAGGGCAGCGCCGCTTGTGTGTTTGGAAAACACAACTGCTGGTTTAGGTCTTGTAAGAGTCCTTCAGGATACAATAATTCATAAGGAGTGTAGCAGTGTGTAGTAGGTGTTCTTCAACCGCCTTTTTAAAGCCTGCTCATGAACCTATAGCAGTAGTGTGGTGTTTTGGTAGGCTTTTATTTCGTAAATAGAAGCAAACCACTGTAAGGGGTCATCTGGGTCATCTAGTCTCGTTCCGTGCAATCACACGCGGGGTTTGGTATCTCTTTGTACTGCTTGAATCTCCACAAAACCAAAGTTAGCTTTTAAAATGATTGTGCAGTTAAATAAAGAACCCTGTATTTTTTTAAAAAAAAACTTGTATTATAGCTACACATTAGGGCTGATTCTTAAAAATACTAGTACCATTTCTGTGACGACGCTTAGAAATCTTACCTTTCCAGTAAAACCTCCAAAATGTGAACAAAAACATCTGTTTGGAAATGAAGACTCCAAGAAGACAGTTAACAACATTTACGAATGGTATTTTCAACTCTGCCTTACTTATGTTCTGCATTCTTCCTTGTTTTCTTCCTTGTTTTCTTCCTTTTTGAAGCAGTAGGCACAGAAGCTCGCACAGGCTCCAGCTGAGTGCTTGCTTTTGGCCCCAAGCCCACTGCTAAAGATGGACCCAAGGCAGGCTCTGTCATTGCTTTCATGTAGTTTCTATTTTCTTATGTGTATGCCTTGGCTCATCCTGCAGGCAGCTCTTTCAGTTTAACTCTACAATTGCGTTTGTTTTCCTGGCTAATGTGGAATAATAGACATTAGAGAGATGGGGAGAACCTATTGCGGGTCGTGTCTGGTCCGTCCCCCAGGGAACATCGCAGGATTGCTTCCAGCAGGATATTTTCAGATGCTTTGTCCAACCTAGTTTCAAATGTCTCGAGTGACTGGGATTCCATTCCAACCGCCAGTTCGCATTTGAAGATGGAATAAGGAAGATATAATTTGCTCTGTCCTAGGAGACTCCCATACCCTCGTCTGAGATGCGTAGCCTTACTTCTTACCACTATCGCTACCACCCTCTGCTGCTTTAAACCGACCTGCACGGGGGTTAAGAGCCCTTTCAGGGTCAGAAACGCTTCCTTTGGGACTCACAAAGACCATCCTTGGATGGTTAGAGGAAGAAGATAGCCGAAGAAGGTGAAGAACCTTCAAGCAACCTTGCCCCATCAGAGAAGGGAGCTGATGGTGCAGAAGTGGGAGCTGCAGCTTGCAGAGGGAGGCCCTGAGAGCGTCAGCAGCGATGTAGAAAGCAAGAGGGACGCGTGGTATAGCTGGCTAAACCCAGCAGTTTTGTGGGATTATCAGCTGGAGATTTGTATTAACACAGAACCTGTTCCCAGGAGTAGTCCTAAAAAGCCCAAATTCAGCGATCTCGGAAGCAGCCTGCGAAAGGCTGCCGCTGGATGCGACTTGCAGACTTGAGGGTGTGCAGGATAAGTGGGAGTTTCGCTTGGTGTCTGTCTGAGCTCTCACTGAGATTATTTGCTTTGTGATGCTGAGATTTTTATCTTAGTCGTAATTATGGTTAAGGTGCTTCGTAGCCATCCATTTCATAAGTTGACATTTAGATCACGAGTGACACTTGAAAAGTTGCGGGGTAGGAAATTGCTCCGTTTGTGCTCGCCAGACCAGAATTAGACACAGTTTTTGTGAAGCACTCGATTCCCGCTTAGGCCAGACTTTCGTAGGAGTTTTTCATACTGGGCATGAGCTTATTTGAAAACTTGAATAAAAGTGTAATACTGGGCCTCTTGCAAGAGTCTGCTGTGGCTGGGTGTGGAAACTAGAAAGGGGACTGAAGTGTGGCACGGGGGTAATTTTTGGTTTTGTCACCCATCTCGGGCTGATAACAGCTCTGGTCGACTTCTATATACACCTGAGAAACCAAACAGTTGATTTAAAGATGGTCTTAATGAGCTCTCTTTGCTTTTCTTCCAGCTTGCTATGGAATTGTCCAGGTTCCTACCGGACCCTGGTTCTGTCGGAAATGTGAATCTCAAGAGAGAGCCGCCAGGGTGGTGAGTACGAAGCGCACTTGTACTTAAAGAGGTTCATTCGATGCCCTTCGTGTCTCTGCTGGAAGCAGTGTGGGCCCCTGGCAAAAGTGCCAGAGCCTGGCATTTCAGCACGACTGTGATCGTAGTCCCAGCTCTGCCTGTAACCTGCTGTATCTGGTTTATACAGTAGGAATAACTGTAACAAACAATTCTATACGACGTTCTTAGCCATTTCGACGAAGATGCTGCCAGAGGTGCTTTTAAGCAAGTTTTCAGTGACAGAATTTTTTGAGTCTAGAGACCTCAATCTTCCAAACAAAATAATGGTGTCTTCAAAAAGGTGCTTTCCCTGCTGTTTTTCCTATCCAGCTCCTCAGGAAGTTTTGGAGCGGAGGGAAGTTGGCATCACCTGAGATGCTGCTATGCCGTCAGAGTTATCATACCGACTGACAGGATGGATTGGCATTGATATCTCGCAGCACCAGTCTCTTGCGTAAAGTCTTCTGAGCTTGTAGAACGGCAGGGAAAATGACAGGAAGCTGGATCAGGGTTTAGTTTCTGCCTAAGTAGCAATTTAGCAGTATAGAACGCTTTACAAATGTTCTTAATTAATTCTGGCATTTCCCAGTGAGGCAGGAAAGTGGAAGCAATCAGGCCAGGACTGCCTCTTAGGTCCGTCTATGTGGCACAGTTATTTGTGCAGTAAACTAGGCTGTGAGTTTATAGCACGCCAGCTACCCTGCAAGAACTTCCCATGTGAGCCCTTATCAGATGCGGCTGCACCAACCAACTGCTGAGGCGCCGGGGTGTAGATCTTGAACGTGTTAGTTGTGCCATGGATGCTGCTTTTGCCAGACGGTAAATCCAAGGTAGCTTCCTCCCTCTGCTTCCTTAAAGAGGGATTCACGTTAAACTTTGGCTTTCCTTAAGTACAGAAGGCCTCACTCGGCACAAACGATATTTATTACTGCCTGCACTGCCTTCTGAACTGGTTTAGCTGAGCCTTTTCTAAAGGACACACCTAGGGAAGCTGAGGTAGGTGACCTCTGAGTCTGCGGATCGGTGCAGGCCTGAGCAAATAGCGTGCTCCATCTGAGCTGGGCTCTCTGCTTGCTGCAGTACAAAAGTTTAATCTGTTTCACAGATGGGCGAGGAACTTGGCAAAGATGAGCGAATGGGGGAATTAGGTATCTGTACCATGCTTTCTACATTGCATTAACTCGTTCCTCATTGGAAGTGGGAGTGTAAACAAGACCAGACTTTCAGACCTGAGCGCTTTTCCCATTGTAAGATGCTGCTTTTATGTGCGCTGCAGTAAAGAAGATCAAATGTGTCTTTTGAGTGGTTTTACATCCTGCAGATAGTTTCATAGCAAAGAAAGGAATTTGGATTTCATGGGCCTCCTTCCCCTGGCTCTCCCAGCCGTGCAGGCAGAGAGAAGCTCTGCAGTGTTAGCTGCGACTCAGTGTAAGCCGTAGTAATGCGTGTAGACACAGGTTCCTCCTCACCTGCGCTCGTTGCAAGGACAGTAACTTTTCACTTGCCGACTATACACTTCAAACTGCCTCCAAGGTATCAAGAAAACAATATCCCCGCAGGTGGCTCCTTATTTAACTTGCCCTTGGTGAAATCTGTTAGACAATGCATGGTGGGCTTCAGTCATGCCATTCAGTCCCGTGGCATTCAGCTCTGCTACGATAATAACTGAACAGTGATAATCTTCCTTCCTAAGCAGAGCTGGGGATGATTTCCTATCTAAATCCCTCACCTTTTCAGTTAAACACCAGCAGTCATAGCAACAGACACGCAGATGGGTAAATACTTGAAAAGAATCTAGTTCTTTGATGTAGGCAACAGCATGATCACAGTAAGGGAAATGAGTCAGGTCTTACGAGATCTGTGCATGGCTCTGCTACTAAAACACTCTGAGTTTGGGCTCTGTGGTCCAGCGAGGCTGGAGGGTATGGCTCTTCCACGGCACCTCTCTGTGCCTGGCTTTCTCCAGCTGTAAAAGGGGTGTTACCAGCCTGCAGACGCTGCCTTGAGGATCCTGAAGGAGAGATGCTGCTATCTGAGCTCAAAATGCTCTGACAACAGCAGCAGGCTGAATTGGTATTTGTATTTCTTTCGTAATGACTGTGTGGCAAACTCCTTTGAAAAACAACAATGTTTTTCTTCCCACATCTGCCTTCATAGAAGAATCTTAAAGCAGTTTACAAGCTTTGTCCATAACAAACATATTGATTGGCTAAATATTGATACTTTTGCTTTGAAAATGAGATACGGAGGCGTGGAGAATATTGCACCTAGTGAGTGCTTTAAAACATAGGTCTCCTGATTTCTGTATCTCTCCTTTGCAGAGATGGACTTCATCCCTTCTTCAACTTTGGAAGGAGAGCTCAGGAGCCCTAACTTTCAGTCGGCAGGTGTACTCGCTTGGTGGTAGATCCCGGAGTTAGAAGCCCCAGGGGGTCAGGAGCTCTAGCCTTACCCCTCACAACCTGATTTAAATCAACCAAGCTCTGCTCTTTTCCCAGAGTTGAAATAAAACCCCGGGAGACTGCCTCGGCCTATGCAGGTTGAATAAAAGGAAGAGGTAGCTCTAATCCCTGCTTATAACCCCTCCTCAGATGCTCAGGTCCCTAAAGGATGCTGTGGACGCTATTGTGCTTACAGTAAGCAACTGAAAGCCCATCCACTTTGTAATCAAATTGTCTAGGAAGCCCGGTGAGCTGCAATGGCCAGAGGGCACTCATGTGAGGGATCATGTGAAGGCTTTAGCTGTCATTTCGAGGCAGGGCTATTAAAAGTCTTGTGTGGGGCCGATGGAGCTGTTAACCCCTCTTGTTACAATCAGAGCTTTGCTAATCGCATGGTGGGAGAGCCGCTTTGATCTGAGGGGTAGAGGGGAGAGCGGAGGGGCCTTTTCAAGTGCAAATTTCTTATTACAGTGTCTCAGTTAACCCAGTTCTTTTTTCTGTCTTGGCTCTGCCGGGCTTTCCATAGTAATTGTGAGAGCCAGCTCTCCAGCCCTCTGGCAGCCCGGACCTAACCAGGAGCAGTGAGAAACACCTCCTGTGGTCAACCATCCGTATTTCAGACTAAGTTGCAGGGAAAGCAAGACGGGCTGCCGACAACGGCACCGGTCTTTGTCCCCTCATCTCTTATTTATACGTTATCACAGGGATTTCGTGCTTGCCCAAGGTGCCAGTTTGGCAGCCCCGCACGCTTGACTCCCACAAAAGCGTCGGAGGACCGGGCTGAACCTCCCTGCTGCCCGTTGCATTGCAATCCTATTTATTGTGCCCGTCTGTCCAGGAGGTAAAATTTCAGCAGAGGAAATCTTGCTTGAGGAAAACCACCTTTGTGGAAGATCCTCGGGGACTACTCGGTGGCAGAGGCTTTTGCTCGTGGCCGTATCGCTCCATACGTTGGTGTTTTTCGTGGCGTGGAGCACCTGCCCCATTACGCTCGCCAGGGCCGAGCGATCACAGCGAAGCGCACACTCATAGCGACACAGCTTTGACCCCAGGCACCTCATTTCAAAACTTTCTGACGAAGCATGTTTTTCACAGAAAAAACAGGGTTTGTTTGGTTTGGTTTTGTTTTGGTTTTTAGCAAATCAGATGTTTCTACTAGGGAAGGAAAACGTTTGCGCCTTGCAGGCTTTCAGGCCCTTTTTTTTAAATTCAAAGAAACAAAAAGCACATAGAAATTGTCCCTGAGCGATGCCATGAGAAGGCAGCGACCGTTGTCGGGCGGCGCAGCCCGGGAGGAGCCCTCAGGGCTGGGAGCGTGTTCCCCCATGCGTGGCAACGCGCCCCGAAACCGCCCCACCTTCCACCAACGCTTCGAAAAGGCGATATGGCCGGGGGAGAGCCCTCACGTGGCAGTCGGCCCGCCTGGAGGCTGATGATGGCCGGGGCAGGGCTGAAATGGGTGAGGTGGGGGAAAATGAGTGCAAGGCCTCGCCGTCCGCTTTGAGGCGAGGAATGGCGCCGAGGGCCGTGGCGCTGGGTTTGCCTGGCTCTTGCCATCCCGCCTGGCCGGACCCTCGCTATCCCCTCGTCTCTCCCTCGCCGGGTGTGCGTGGCAGGGGGGTGAGGCCTGTTCCCACCCTGGCCATGAGGGGACCCTTTGGCAGGTTTGGGGCCTCCCCGCCCTTGGAGGCCTCCCCGCCCTTGGGGCCTGCCATGAGGGGGCTCGTCTCCGATCGCCCCGTGGCTGCTGGTGCCCGGTGGAGGAGGCAGCGTGTCTCCCCCTCACGGTTTTCCCCAAAAGCAGCCGTTAGTGACTGGAGAGGGCCGCAGGGTCGCTCCCGTCCCTCACAGCCCATCATGGCGCTGGGCCTGCGGCCTCCCGCACGGCATGATGGCGCTGAAGGAGCTTTCTTCACCCCCCTGGATGGCAGGGACTCTGCCCTCATGCCCTCTCCATCACCCCTCAGCCACCCCCGAGGCTGGGTTTGGGGGGGAGGAAGGGTGCCTACCCACCGGTCCCAGCCATTCAGGCTGAGCTCGCCATGGCCCCCCACGCCCCACCAGCAAAAATGTCATGACAGCCTCACCCGCCTCTCATGAGACTGGAAAAAATATCGCAAGAGAAAGAGAGAAGGAAGGAAGGAAAGAGGCAAAGATAGATAATGGCTTCTTTTTATTTGCCTTCTGCTCTCTGAGTCATGGTTTTCGGTTTTACTCTCCAACCGCAAAGTCTAAAACTTTTTTTTAAAAAGCCCCGTGAAAGTCAAGGTTCGCTTGTAGCCCCGTGGCTCTTGGGCTGAGGCTTTAAATACGTCCCCGTCAGACAGGACGATATCGAGCTGTGTCAGAGTATCTTTTTGCACCCAAACCGTGCTCAGCCCTTCTTCCACTTCCTCTCTTTGAAAGCAGCCCCGTCTTTCATAACCATGTTGTAAATGAATCGTCTCTTTTCTGGCCCCACGCCCCTGGGAGTTAGATTAAACTTGTTGTTTCTGCTTAATTTCAAGAGATGTGAACTGTGTCCCCACAAAGATGGAGCCCTGAAACGGACCGACAACGGAGGTGAGTACCTCTGCGCAGAGCCGGGTATGTCACGCAGAGCCTCTGGGGACTCGGCAGCTGTCCTAGGCACAAAATAATGAATTTCTGAGCTGATGTCACCAGAAAGGGAAGGCTAGAGGCTTCAGAGGAATGAAAACTGCCTTTTTCTTACGAAACTACGCTTTCTGAAGCTTCCACAGTGAGAAGACCTTTCCCTTGGGGGGGGAACCTGCCTGGCCTCGCTGGCATTGAAGCACAGCCCCTGAAATGTGCAGTTTCTTGAGTTTAACCTTGCAGGAGTCAGTGCACGATCCGGTATTGTTTACAGAAATGTGGACGTTGCAGAGTTATTTGCTGCTCGCTTGCACAGCAGCAGTGTGATCCTCGAGTCAGCAGAGCCTCAGCCTTGAGTCCCCATCCAAGAGCAGGGACCGGGACACAGTAAAGATTTTTTTCTTTGCAGGACTTACCTGCTCATCATTGATGCTTCTCAGCCTCTGGTGCTGTGAAGTGCTGTGGAGTCTGATTTCAGTTGTCAGAGCTTGCAGCTGTTGATGCTACTGGCTGTATAGATCAAACTTAATTTTTCTCAAAACTTCATTTTTCAGAAAGGCTTCTGTATCTACCTGTCACTTACCTTAATGCACAAAGAGTTAAATTAGGCAAGGAGGTCTTTATTCTGATAGATCCCGTGTTTAAGGACTATGTCCAGGATATTTTGTAGAAGCATCTGCTAGAGCTGGTCCTAAGTGCCAAGAGCCTTAGCACAATAGCACAAGTGTCATGTTGGGGGATTGTTTTATAATAACATAGCATCTTCTTCCAAACATGTTATTACATGGTTTGGTCAGGTCTGTGTAGATGCGCACAAGGAGTGTTACAACCGTGTCGCTGCACAGAATTATATAGCCCAAGTGCTCACAGTACTGTGTGACTCTGTAATCATGGAGTTTGGTTCAAGTCTGCCCAGGTGAATCCATCCTAATTCTAACTAAATCCTTCCAGTGCAGTAGCCATACCAGTATGGATCAGCCCCCAAAGGCTCCTGACCTTCAAACTTTCTCGGTTCTGTCCTGACCAGATGGAATTTCAACTTGCACATCTGATTTGGGAAGTGTCTTGGTGGATTTAGATTTTAATCTAACTTGGCTTGCTGAAAAAGAGCCTTCTTTAGCCGTTGATAACAGCCAAGAAAGGGAGCTTTGTTTCCAGTGGCATGGGACTACGCGTCAAACCTGTCCCATCGGCATCATTTACTGCTTGGATGCTTTTCCTGGGTTTGGTTAGGTCCCCAACTGTGGGTCTCAAGTCCTGAGGGAGTGCTTTTAACGATGAGGGTTGTGCATTTCTTTTCCCAAAGAAATCTCTGCTTTCTTATTTAATCTGGAGGTGTGATCCGTCTGTCTTTCACCCACGAAGGATTTGATTGCTAACCAGGTTACAACAAGCATTATTTCAAATCTAACATCTAACTTAAGTTGGCTCCCTTCCTACACTCTCTTCCTTCTCTCCCTCCCGTGCTTGTCTGCAGGCCTGTCTGAGTTTAAGGCTCCTCTGCGTTGCCCCGTGTGAATCTCTGCTCTGTCCTGTTTGCTTCCCCAGGGTGGGCCCATGTCGTCTGTGCTTTGTACATCCCGGAGGTGCAGTTTGCCAACGTGCTCACCATGGAGCCAATTGTCCTGCAGTACGTACCCCACGACCGCTTCAACAAGGTAAGGCCAGCCCTTTCTCCTGCTGCCCCAAGTGTACTTGCCCCGCCTTGGCTTTTTGGGGTCATCTTATTCTACTGCATCCGTCCAATTTATTTTAATTTCCAGGTACTCGGTTTCCTTTTAAAATAACTAACAAAGTAAATCCCCATTCTTGCAACTAACTTTTTGGTCCTCCATTTCTGTCTTCCCCAACTCCCTGCAACTTGAGCAACTTGGGAGTTGCATGTTGGTTACTCCGCATTTTGATCTGACACAGTTGTTACTTGGGGAGAAAAAGAAGAGGCATGAGTGTTGTGCGTGCCACCGAGAAATGACCCAGAGCTCTCGTCGTAGGAGGGAGATGGCTGGACACAGAGTTTTGAGTTCTTGAAGTTCCTGGTGAACAGTGGGAGTGAAGTAGGCATTTTGTCTGCCTCTTTGAGTGAGCACTTTTCCTTTCTTTTCCAGACCTGCTACATCTGTGAAGAGCAGGGCAGGGAGAGCAAAGCAGCCTCTGGAGCATGCATGGCCTGTAACCGACACGGCTGCCGGCAAGCTTTCCACGTCACCTGGTGAGTTCCCCGCAGCGTTACCCCAAGGATACCCCCAGCTGTTGGCCTTGCTGCTATGGATTTGAGGCTGCACGAAGTGGGGGGTGTAGGGAGTTGGGCTAATCACCCCGGGTTTGTTTTGTGCAAGGGGTATCTCATCCTCGCTCGGTTTGTGAGCAGAACTTCCCCAGGAAGGCTGAGGTTTCACCAGTGAGCCTTCCCTGCTGAGAACGAAGGCTGGGGATTTCCCTAAGACTATGTGGAATCCAAGAAGAGAAGAGATGAGTCACAACCCAGGAATGTTCAGCAGAGCACATGCAAGAGTATCATCTAGATGATGTGATTTTAAGGGCTGATATCCTCATGTACCCTCGAAGTCTGAAAACAACGTTGCCTATCAGCAGAACAGGGAGATTCCCAGCTTTACATGGATTCCTTGCTCATGATATGTCTTTCACTGGAATGGTTACTGGTCTCCCCGTGTCCCTTAAGAAAAACAAAAATTGCAGGATGGTCTGGTAGGAAAGTACTGACAGTTTTGAAGATCTTAAGAGGAATTAAAAATAGTCTGAACTTTTTTTCCCCCTCCTTGCATATCGTTTGCCAAGCAGCACAGGAAACTTCAAGGCCTTGCCTGGGTATCATGAACTGTTCTTTGCCCTTTGATGGGATATGTGGTCCGGCTGTACAATTTGCTTTATCCTCCTCCTAATTATGTCTTTCAGTGCCCAGATGGCTGGCCTCTTATGTGAAGAGGAAGTCCTAGAAGTCGACAATGTCAAA
This sequence comes from Leptosomus discolor, assembly GCF_034619465.1. Classification (NCBI taxonomy): domain Eukaryota; kingdom Metazoa; phylum Chordata; class Aves; order Leptosomiformes; family Leptosomidae; genus Leptosomus; species Leptosomus discolor. Next base: position 6,742,360 of record NC_141415.1, read on the forward strand.
TACTGTGGCTACTGCAAGTACCACTTCAATAAAATGGTGAGTTTCTTCATCCCTGCAATGGAGGGGTTTTTTTTTGTCACATAAAAGGCGTTGGTCCTCATCCTAGAGCGTATCTGTGCTCAGAGCAGAAAGAAATGACAGGAACATACAAACAAGGTCTGCAGCCTTCTTCCCTTTTCAGCCATTCAGTCAGAGTCACTTAGGAATAAAGATTAATTTATATTTTGCATTTCTATAGCAACTTTAAACCCCTTTTCAGAACTAGGGCTTGAATTCTTCCTATCTGTCTTGGCTTCCCTGACCCACTCTGTATGGCTGAAAGATAAGTCCCCAGGAAGTAGAGCAGCCTTGATGTTTGATGTTCCAGGGAGTTCGGGGGGATAGCTCAGGCACCCTGGGCAGGAGGGTTACACAGGACGGCCAGAACTTCTGCCTGAGGAAAGGAACAGCCCAGAAGAGACATGGAGTCATTCGCTCTTTGAGAGATACTTGGGGCAAAGGACTTCCCCTATTAATTACAGTACCGAGAAAGAAAGAGAGGAACCCTTTTCCTGTTCTGCATAATTATTAGACACCTGCTCTGCCCCCTCCAGCAAAAAGGAAACTTGATCCTCTCACTACAGCTTCATGTCTCAGTGGCTCCTTTGTTGCTGGCCTTTCCCACTTTCCGTCCTGCTTATCAGTGCTGTCACATACAGTGACTGATGTCTCGAGCTTCCCCTCAAAGTCAAACTGGAGGACACCTTCCCAGCCCTTCAGGTACCCCCAGTATCTGCCACAAGTGTAGCTCTGTATCAGGTTTGCTGATGCTGAGATAGATAGCAGGACTTGTGCTAATGCCTGGAGTCGGAGAGCAGGGCATCCTTCCACACGTGCCCCCACTCAAGACTGAAAGCCGGACGCTGCTGTTCAGGAGGACTGGCTTGTCTGAGCAACGTTGCTGCTGCTCTTTATCTTGTTGTTACAGAGTGGTCTCTTGGCAGCTGTGCCTTTCTTGTACAAGTGTCAGTGTGCGTGGGCCACCAAGAACCAAGGACTGGGGGAGTTAGAGCTGCATGCTCTTTGTAAGCCTGATAGTGTGGTGTCCGCTGTGGTCCCCGTGTTAGGACCAGGCTGGGCATCCGGTACAAAAAGAATTTGATCTTGCATGTGGTTGACAAGCCATTTAGTGTAACTTTGCTCACTGAAACAGTGAAAACTGGACTCTGTAACACTCTTCTCTCTCTTTTTCTCTGTTCTCCAACTCCTCTCCCCTTCCCCACTGCCCTCAGAAGACCTCACGTCACTCTGGAGGTAGTTCCTTCATTGCTGGCAGAAGGAGTCGATCCACATCCCCTGCTCAAGAGAAGCACGTATCCCACCATGAAAGGCCAAAGAAGGTAAGATCTGCACAGACTTTGTCAGTGCAGAAAGGCACAGCCGTGTGGGATGGAGGTGAGAAGGGGAAGAATGTGCAGGGAGCACCGGTGGCTCCTCGGGTGAGCCCCAACTCTGCAAAAGAGTTTCACAGTTGGAGATGTGGATAGTAGCTGCGTTTTTAAACAGGGCTTTAGAGATGTGTGTGCAAATAGAGCAGCACAGCTGTGGGAATGGGAGGCCAAGTTCGCATGTTTGGATTTTGCCAGGGGGGTCCTGGCGGAACATGCCTGTGAAACGTGCAACTTTCTCTTTTCTGGCTTGTGGCACGTCCGCGTTGAGGACATTGTGCTGTGGTTTCCAGCTACGGACTTGATCTGTGTGGAAGTAGCTTGGGCCGTGGTTTTAAATGCAGCAGCTCGAGAACATAAACTGGAGGTGGTTGTCCTCAGGTCCCAGAGTACAAGTGTTAAAGGACAAAAAGATACTGATTAGTAATCTGCATCATGGCCAGCAGGTTTATAGTAGGCAAGAACAATTAGAATAAACTAGGTAGTACTTTGTTAGTCAGATTAACCAGCCACAGGGATTCCACCTGCTTCAAGTCTACCTGTGAAAATAGTTTATCTTCGTTAAACAGTTATTTGGAGGAGCACAGCATGCCAGATCCGAGTGGTACGATAGTTATTTATCTAACTCTGATGGTTAAGACATACTCATCAAAACTGCTGCAGTGTTACAGGACATGTTAACAGCGCTCCAAGGTTCATAATTAACCAACTGACTCACGTGACAAACGCTCATGTTTCAAGGAAAAGCAGCACTGAACGTGTAAGGCAGAATCCCAGCAGACTTCTGGGTTCTGACAGGGGTGCAGGTTCCAGTGTGGAAGGGTCTGTACCGAAAGAAATGAGGAGGCCGGAGGCTTGTGAGGTGTTTGTTATTTATAACAATAAATAGCCCTAAATGGCAGGAGTGGCAGGAGAATAAGAAATCTTTCCTACCTCTTGGTGGGTACAGCTTTTGCAATATCAGGACTCCACAACGTGGTACTGCCACCCTCCTTTGCACCCCGTCTATCCAAAGTGGTGGGGTAGGATCTGAAGCAGAAATAACTTATGCAGGGCTACTGTCAGTATGGTCAGGTAGTGTTTAATACTTTATGGGCCATATCCTGGGTTTTGTTAGCAGAAATCCAGACTTGCTCTACCAGGCAACCTCTGGATATATTCCACTACAGCCAAAAGCCAAATTTACCTTGTTGTATAAACACCAGCGGTGATACCCCTGCAAATTGCAGCACAAATCTTTTAAGTCTTGCCATAGGTTTCTGGCTGTTTACTTCTTTTTTGTTTGTTTTTGTCTTGTTGCAGTAGGCATCCTCACGTTCTGTAAACGATTTTGAACGGTAATGGTAGTGACGCACATCCAGAAACAGCCTGATGACACTTTGGTGGGTTATGTGGCCTAAGTCTGATGGATCCCAGCCCAGTCCCCAGAGGACAAGGGCATACGGGCTTTCAAAAGCAGTCCGGCTGTCAGTTAATGCTGACTGACACCCTCCTGGCATGCCCAGCTGAGAGTCCATAAATTCTGTGGGCAGGAAAGCCATCTCCTCCTTTATTTACAGAGGTTATCCCGCAATATCCAGTTTGAAACGCTGCCTGCCGTGTCCGTTACGTGTTTGGGAAGCTTGCCCAAACCATACCTGACCCATGGGCAAACCCGGCGAACCTCGTGGTGCCTACCCCGCTGCCGGCGCCGAGGCAGCGCGTTGCCTCCTGCCGACAAGGCTGAAGCCTGTGGGGAGTGTTTCGTGTTTACTCCTCTTGTGTGTTCAGCTGCTGCGAGCAGAGGAGGAGGCGGGAGGGAGGAAGAGCATCTGTGCCATGGGCGGGGAGCGAGCGCTTGGCACAAGGTGAACGGCTGTACTGGAACTTGCTATTTTTAGCCAACGAGCGGGCCGAGGGGGTGGGGGAGAGGGCAGGATCGGGGTGATTGACGGGAGCTTTGGAGAGCTCGGCTGTAATTATAACTGACGGGCTGTGCGAGTCCAAGGCTGGGGACCGTACGAGGGTTTCTATATTTGCACAACTTCTGGTGGCAGGGGTGGGAGCGCAGTCACGTGCCTGGCAGGTAGGAGCCGGGGTGGTGCCGCTTCCCAGCTTTGGTTGGAAAGCAGGTCAGCGCCAGGGGGAGAGCGAAAACAGGAGGAAAATGGATTTATTTATAGGCTTCTCAGTGGCGCTTGCCACTATTGTTAGCCTCTGGGTTCCTCAGAAACGTGCAGAGACTCCGTCTCGCTGCCGTCTCACCGCTCGTCCCCTCCTGATGGCTCATCGGGTTTGCGAGCAGCAGATCCGACAGAGGCCCCTTCCAGGGCCGGGATCGCTCGGCGCGGCCGCAGCGCAAGTGCAAAATAAACTTCTTCCACTTAGAGAGGGGGGGGGGGTCCGCGTTGAAAGGGGGCCGAGGTGGGCAAAGCAGCTGAGCTGGGCAGGGTGAGGAAGGCGCTCTCTCGGCTTCCAGAGGTGTGTTGGGTAGTTTACGGGTCTGGGAGCGGTTGTGAAGGGCAGGGGGGAAGGACGGGGGGTGAGGTGGTGTGGGAACAGAGACCTTTCGAAGGGGTACCCGAAGAGGGGGTTGAGCCGTTCCTTCCCACATGGTTTTGGAGTACGTGACTAGCAGTGCGTGATCTAACGGCACATGTTTCGGGGGAACTGGGCGTGCTGCAGTGCTGACCTGGAGTGGAACAGCTTTTTCTCGAGCCTGTCCAGCTGTGCAGCTGCCTGGTCCCGTCCTCCCGGAGCCGGAGGCGTTGCAGGGGGGCTGATCACTCAGCGGCAGACCAAAGCGCGTGTGTGAGTCCCCGGGCTGCAGGTGCTCATGGCTCTCCGTTCCAGTGCCTGACAGCTCCCTTCCAGTGCAGGGCTGGGGCTGTTCCCTTAGACTTTACAGAGGAAAACTCTGTCTGAGTTAACGACTTCGTGAGGGGCACGGGGTTTAACCCAGTAGTAGTAGTAAGACAGCAAAGACTTGGGATTTGGACTCCTAAGCCCTGCTGTAAAACAGTTCAGGGTTTGTGAAGAGTCTTCTTGTTCTCTGTGGAACAAGGGACAATTGTGATGGGGGGCTGCAAGCCAACATCGGCATCTCCCGCCTCTTGCAGGCGCAAATGATACCAGCCGAAGCATTTCCTTCTGTGCTGTCCTGAAAATGGGAAAGCTCCAGGCTTTGGGTTTTCCTCAGAACATACCAGGCCTTAGAAAAACCAGCCCCATTTATTTCTTTGGGGTTGGTATTGCAATGTGTGTGCTCTACCCTGTGGGAGCCTTTGCAGGGTTTGTTTGTTTAAAAAAAGAAAGAAGAAAGAAAGAAAGAAAACAATAGCTAAATACCAAGAAAATGCTGGATGACGCACAGGGGTTGAATGAAGTACAGATGTTCTGTCACCTATATTGTCTGCTCGAAACGCACAGAAAAAAAATTACCACGCTCCGTGGAATGAAATTTGTCACACTGGGAGCAGACGGGAGCACATGCACGACAGCGTTTTTAGGCATATACCCCGTGGAGGGAGACACTCGTCCAGTGCTATTCTTGGTGAACACCTGGAACCCGTAAGCAAAATCAGGGGACTTTTAATTTGGGTATGAGCCATTGTTATGAGAGGAACAGTCCCTGCCCAGTGACACAGGGAAGAGAGGCAGGGGCTTGGAGCAAATAAGCCCACGTGCAGTTGTTCCTCAGGTCTGGGTGCAGAGCCAGTTCTCCACAATCGTAACACACCTTTAGCTCCTGAACTGCTTCCCTAGCCGCAGTGGGGGATGACTTTACTGGGGCAGAGGGACTGTGTCTGTCCTGCCCCCCCTTAGCACCAGCCAGAGCAGTGCACGAGCCCCCGGTCCCCCGGCGTCTGAGCAGATGCGCGGCAGAGCCTGCTTCCCCACCGCCGTTCCCTGTCTGTCTAGACCCGATGCCAGTGGAGGAAATGAGCCAAAGATCCAGCCTGGCACATGTAGCACACTGGAGAAGTTGAACTGGGCTGAAATCTAAACCAAACGGGTCTGCGAGGGGCTTTGTGTTTGCATTCGAGTTGGTGACAGAGGTCGGCCTCTTGGAGTTTTGTGGCATCAAAGGGCAAAGTGGGCAGTTTCTTCCCCGAGTGGGATGCAGATGGCCGCTCGCAAGGCGAGCGCAGATTTTTTGGGAAGGAGTACTGAGCCGCAATCTGCTCTGCTCTAGCGATAGCGGCCTTGCTTCGTAGCATCCTTGACCAGCTTTCTGTCACCTCCTGTTATGTGGGTGTTTAACTGCCCCCAGCAAATCCTTCCATTAGCAGGGGGTGCAGCAATAACTTGAGAGCACACAAAGCCCCTGAGTCCTTGTGTAAAACCTCTCATGCACTCAGAGCGTGTCTCGAGACAAACCCATGAAATCCTCAGCGTGGCCCCAGAGCAAGGGAGGTTGCAGGCAGGGGCTTAGTGTCCCTCTGCCCCATGCTGCCTTCCTCCTTGCTGCGGCTGCCATGGCTGCAGCCCAGAGCCAGGCCTCCTCCTCCTCCTCCTCCTCCTCCTCCTCCTCCGGGTGAGGGAGTTCAGAGAGCCTGGGAAAGAGGGAGGGAGCAGCAGAGCCCACTTGGCTCTTCCCGGCTCTTCCCTCCCTCCTTCCCCTGCCCGATTTACTTTTAATGATCCAATTGCTGGTGTCCAGCAGATTAGAAGAGGGGGCTCGGGGAAGGGGAGACGGCTGTGGGGGGAAGCAGGAGGAGCTGTGCACAACCCTTTTTGGCAGCGAAAGATCCTGTTTCGTTCCTCCTGCTCTCGATGGGAGATTGTGTCGCTGGCACGCCTCCCCCCCGCCGATGCGGCCACGCTCCCCCCGCCGCAGGCCTGGCCTGCTCCGTGCCCACATGCCAAGCCCCAGCTGCTCAGTCCTGCATGGGGAGAGTTTGTTTTCCATGAAGTTTGTCGCTGGGGGCAGGTTCACGTTCCCTGCAGACCTCAGCTCGCCCAGGGATCACCGAGCGGTCGCAAGGTAGGGCTCGGCTTTTGCTTGCGAAGGTGGGCTGGGGGGTGTCGAAAGGTTCCCTGCTCTTGCAGTGCATCCTCCCTCCCTCCTCCTGCTTCATGGCGCAGCCAGCCAGGTCTCTGTGGGCAGGCTGGGCTGTTGGCAGTGGCTGTATTATCTGTGAAGTTTCCTGGAAAGGAGGGTTTGCAGAGCGCCTGTGTGCCAGGCAGACAAAGTGCTGGATGCAGAAGAGCCAGGTGGGGAGGGGACATTTCAGAGGCCGGGGACCGAGCGCTGCTTTCCCCCTCTCCGCTTGCCCTCCCCTCCCTTTGCGCCCTGCGGCTCTTGCAGGAAGCATTTGGAGCCTTCCGGTTCCTGGAGAGAACCCACACGTTCAAAAGCCACTGGTGCAAGCTGGGGAACGCCCCAGGTTGTCTGAGGGCCTGTCGACACAGGCGAGAGAGCCAGGAGTGACCGGGCACCGTGACCATCTCAGTGCTGTGGTCTCTGCGGGCGGCCAGCGTAACCTTCCCACCAGTGCCTTGGTCTGGGGGCAGCCCAGCCCACCTGCAAAATGACCGTGGGGTTTATTGTCCTGCCTGTTGAACACAGGGCACTGCGTTTCTCCAGTAATACTGAAGAAAGTGTCGGATCCTGTTGCCCTTCTGAGTACCCAGAAGTATTAGAGAGTAACTGGAGCGGGGGAAGATGGGTGCTACTGGGCGTGCAAAGGCAGCAGACACCCAGACTGTGCAAAGCTTAAGGGCTGCAGCCTAGAGACGTCCTGGGTGCCCAGGCCTGTGGGTTTCTGCTCTGCCCAAGCAGAAGCGACACAGAGAGCCTGGAGAGGAGGTGGTGTGAGAGGGGGAGAAGAGCTTGATAAGCTCAGTGGAGGAGCAAGGTGTGCCTGTGGCCATGGCCTGGGGCTGCGTGCGGGGACTCTCGGCAGAAGCAGCGCTGAGCTCCTCATCAGCCTGCGGTGTGGTTCTGGTTTCAATGCAGTCCTTTGAGCAGAGCACGAAGACTGGTCTCTGTGGGACAGATTTTTCTAAACCGTTTGAGTGCAGTTGCTCAGCACATGTAGTTGGGGCCAGATCTTCAAAAGAGCTCAATACCCAGCGTTTGGCTTTTCGGAAAACCTGACCATTTCTCCAAGCATCTAAATGGGAGCCGAGGCATTTGAGAAATCTGGTCCCTATTGTGCAGGCTGGGTTCTTGCTGAATATGTACATATGTACGCACTCCTACATAGAACTGGAGGACTGCTCAGTTGGCTGTTGTAGACTCTGCGATGCCGACAGCGCCGGGAGATTTTTCAGACAGGAGACAGACGGGGATTTTAAAGCTGGAAGATGTGAGTTTGGTGGTTGCCATCACAATGAAATTGTGGAAGATTATATGGCTCACTGTGGTGACAGGACATTTCTGCCTTTCCCCACGCACGTGCCTGTGCGTATGTAGGTGTGTAGGTTCACTGTCATTAGCCAAAGTGGTTTGGCTCTGCCTTGTCCCACCTTGACCATGGTACGTGAAATTAAATCATTACAGTGCTGTCTCGCTGGCGTTTGCAGCCTTGTGTCCTGTTCCCTCCTGTTGCGACTTCACGGCTGAAATGCATTTGGGATTCGGGGTCTGAAAATGAGAGAATAAGCTTTGTGCTAGTCAGAAAGTTTAAGCACCAGGGTTTGTGCAGTTATTTGGCAGAATGTGTTGTAATGAGATGTCTGGCTCCTGTTTTCCGTTTCTTGCTTCCGTGAGTGGCACTGGCAGCATCCGCAAGTAGGCGAGCTTGTGTCTAGGTGGGGTGGGGATCCCTGACCTTTTTTTCTGAGTTTTTGGGCGAATGGTTGTGAAATCTTAGCGAGTTCTCTCATCCCATGCGCCCTGGTTTCCTCATCTGTAAAATGAGATGTAGATATTAAAAAGCTCTCTTCAGCTCGTTGAAACTCTCTGCTGTGTGCTATTAAGTGTGTGCAAATTGTTACTGCTACTGGTATAATGAACACTGATGTGCACATGGTCTGTGAGAAGCTGCTTACCTAACTGGGCCACATCTTCCTGTCCTAGAAGACCCACGAGACTTAGACAGAGTTTATAGCACGAGAAGCCCCCAAGTACTTAAAACATTATGAGATTTAGTGAAGATTTAATTTTAATTTGTTTTTCGGCACTTAGTCTGTAGAAATCACATTTTCAAGCTTTCCATGTTCACTGCCAAAGCTGGAAATGTGTATTAAAAGAAAGGGAAAAAAAAAGAAAACGGAAATACCGTAGCTCTAGGAACACAGGCTTTAACGGATGCGCCAAATGCCAGGAGTCTTGTGATAAAACGATGGGTGTTGGCGGTGTTGGTGGGGCACTCAGCAGGTGCAGGGAAGCTCTAGGCTGGATTTGCCCCCTTTTTTCACCAGCTCATCCCAGTGAAAGCTTCCGTGGTGTCACGGCAGGTTTACGCTGGCAGGGTCACTGGTGGCTGCAGCCTGGGCCTCCTTTTCAAGTGCAATGAAAATTTAGCCAAACCCACGTTGGAAGGTGCTGGTTTCTGGAGCACTTTTGCTTCACCTCTGCCTTATTTCACGCCTGCCTTCTCCAGCCTTTTCCTCCTGCTCCTTTTTTCCCCATTTAGTGTATTGTTTCTTAAGCTAATTGTTCCACTTTCGTCTCTCCCCCCCAAAACCATGCAGTGGAGCTTATATATTTGCTGCAGTCACATCTTCCCCTGACAACATCCCACCTTTGGCGTGTGCCAGCAGCTGTAGCCTCAGGGCTTTGCCTGCATGAGGAAGCAATCAGCATCTTTCTGGAGAGTGAATGGATTTTTGATGTGACTGTTCTGAACACACCTTCGGTCCAGACTGAGGACTTCAGCTTCTAGAATAAAACGCCCGTGCAAGGGAATTGTACCAGAACAGGTGTTTCTTTCCCACAAAAAGGTCTCAGAGACAGGAGGAGGGATTTTTCTAAGCCCTGCATCTCGTGCAGGTGTTTCTCTGACAGCAGCTCTCTTGGTCCACACACCAGTGACCACACTGGGAAGTTTGGAACTGAGCACAAAAGTTTCTGCAGCTTCAGCGAAGACGGCTACACCTTGAGCGGACATTGGTAGCACGGAAAACTCCTGTAGTCAGCTGAGCGTGTTCCCCTGGGAGCGTGCAGCTGAGGAAGACAGGGAGGAAGCCGGAGTGTGCGGTGGAGCATGCTCCTCTATCCATCCATCCTGTATGCCAGCTGGCCTGGGCATCCTCAAGCCTCGCTGACTTGAGGTCACACAGGCCTATGTTTTCAGTCCTTTTGCTGAAAACATCTGAGTTTTAGCATAAACATCCAGCTAGAACTGTATAGGAATAACCTCCTCGGTTACAGTCCATTCCCCAGGAGAACAGAAAATCAGGGCAGGCAGGACTCAGCGTTTCTCAGGCCATGATTTTCCCTTCGTTTGTAATTGGAAGAATCCCATGTTTCTGGGGTTTTAATGAGAGAAGAAACAGGATGAAGAAATCCAACTAAATAGTCTGCTGTTAGCAGAGATGGACCCAGACCAGCTGTCTCTGTTGGGAGGGGAGATGTGGGGGATCTCTAGGTTGGGTTCAAACCTAGGTTCTGAGATCTCCGCTGACTCGTCTCTTTACTTGTGCACATGCAACACGTGCTGGAATCAAGATTCTCCCGTTGTCTGTACAGGGTGGACCTGGGAAACCCTCGAAGATGGTAGAGAGCGAGGGTAAGGGGGCACAGAGCCCCTCTTGGGAAACAGCAAGAGGAAAGCTCAGGTTTCTTGAAATCAGCCAGAGCTTGTTAAGTCCTTCCCTATCGTCTTACCATAAACTGGTTTGGGGGCTTCTGTTGATATTCTGCACTCCAGATGTTGGCTGCAGCTGGGGTAGAGATAGTGGGACATTCCCGGCCAGAAGCTGGGACGTGGGGGAAGGGATACTGGGCTCATGTGGATGGGTGGAGAAGGAAAGAGGAATATGAATGTATGGTTGTAAATCCACCCCTACACACCCTGCTTTCTTTTCCCTTACAACTGCTATTCTTAGCAGAGGGAAAGTTAGCCTTCCAGTACTCTCTGATTTCTTTTGCAGAGTCGGAAAGACAAAGAAAGACCTAAACAGAAGCACAAAAAACGTCCGGAGTCTCCCACCAGCCTTACCCCATCCTCGGTGCCCGTCGCTGCAGAGAAGGTACGAACGCACAGGCTGGAGGGTGTGAATGCAGAGCGGGGAGGGAGGGCAGGGGGAAACCATCGACACCGGCTTTCCTAGGAAGTGGGGAGGACGGAAGAGGGCAGAAGAGCGGAGAAAGGGCTTTTGTCCATTTGTTTTGGTTTCTGATTCGTCACGTTCTCGCTCTCTCTGCCTGACTCCCCACCTCGACGCCCACCTTGGGAATTTAACGCGGCAGCTGTCTTGATTTCTGTCAGCGCTGACGACACAATCATGGAGCTAAACTCCCAAGGGATTGAGCTGTAAGTGCCAGCCTGTTTTGCGGCAGATGTTCAGATTTGAAGCTCTCGCAGAATAGATAAATATCCATGTTTTGGCCTTTTCTGCTGCCACGTTGTAAACAGCTCAGGCAGGTGGATAAGCAAGGCAAGGCTTGTGGGAGGGGGTGTTACCCTTTATTAGACAAACTGATGTAGCTGAGGGGGAAAAAAACAACCAGACAATCTTAGAAGCACATAAGATCTTCAAAGTGCATAATAGAGGTAGCTTTTCTGTGTGAGACAATGGGAGGTTGGTTTCTATCTAGTTCTTCTGTTTCAGGAAAATTCGGGCAGAGGGGCACAGTGCGGTGGCCTGTTTTGCTCCTGAGGTGTAGAGCCAGTCCAGTTCCCTGCTGGGAAGATGTCGCTTGTGTGGATTTGTCTTCTCAGTGCCCAGGGCTGGTGGGGCACGGTCAGGATGTCAGTGTGTTTCTGCTGTTCACTGCTGACATCGTGCTGCTGGCATGGACTCTTGCACCTGGCTGTAAATCAGGATAGCCCTGAGCTTTCTGTAATTCCTGCCAGCCCCAAACTCCAGTAACACAGAACAGACCCAGTGGAACTTGCCTTGAGCTTGCATGCACAAGGTGAAGGCCAAGTTCACGGTTGTTCAGGGTCAGGGAACAAGTGAGGTTACTCCAGCGCCCGGATCTTTGGAGCTGCCCTCTCCTCGCTGTAGTGGGAACGTAAATTAATGCAGCTCCTTAGCAGGGCTGTGCTGGTGTAAGTGAGAGTAGGCCTAGGGCCAAGCTCCTGCTAGAACAAATAAACAACATGTCCCAGGAATGTCCTTTTGTGCGCAGAAACGCTACTTGGAAAGGCTTGGATGTCCTTCACGTGGCAGGACTGCCTTGTGAAAATGAAAATTCACGGGCTAGCAGTGTCTGCCTATGTGAGAAGCACTGCAGGGACAGTCTGGAAGAGTGAAAGCTCCTGCCACTCAGCACAGGGTTGCGCTGGGTTAGGACTGAAGAGGATTTTCTGTGTTCTCTGTGAGGCCAAGCCTGGAAGCAGGGGCAGATGTAGGTCAGAGCTGAAATAGCAAAGCTGGTCTCACGGTTCTCAGGCTGGGAGAAGCAGAAAGTTACAGCGGGACGGAGTGGAGGAACAGCCCCTGAGCTGCAACCGCTCTTGGTTTACCTGTGCTCATGTTAGGGCAGCTCAGCTCTGGCTTTGGGGAACAGCAGATTCACCCAGTTAACAGAGCTGTCAGGAACTGATGGCCTAAGAAGATTATTTGCAAGCTGAACTGAAATCCAAAACCTGACTCTTGTCCAGCTAGAGTGTTGTTAGACAATTACCCACTGTCTCCTCCAAAGCCCTGTCAGACCTTTGTAAATAAGGAGGGAAGGGTGCAATTCAGTTTTACAGGCAGCTTTCAACTCTTTGTAAGCTAAAATTCGGGAGATCCTAATTACTGTAGCTGTACTTGAGTGACAGGGTTTTAGTGTTTCCCTAGGGAGTTATTATTAATCCTCGTAACAGAGAGCGTATTTTCCCTTGCTTTTTTCTGCATAGATCCCAAAGTATTGTTCAAATTCCATTACCAAAGGGTACTCACTCCAGATCAAATGTAAGAGATGCTCAACAGCCTGCTACAGCCCTGCACAAACCCCTCAGGGGGTGGTTGTATGAGGTTTTCTGGGTAGTTGCACCAGTGTAACATTGCACAGGTTAGACTAATGCAGAACCTCAAGACACATTAATGTAGCATGTCCGAACAGGTTTCCTCTTGGAAGCCAAAACCATCTTTGTCATTTCTGGGTCTTAGATTAGTACAGCTTATCCCAGTAGAGTGTACTGGGGAGTGGGTAGGGTGGATGCAACAAACCAAAAGCTGATGTTCGTGGTGTGACTATGCAGAAGAGAATCGCTAGTCCCTGTATTAGTGTCTGAAGAGAGCTGATGTCTGTCCTCTCCTTGCGACTTGCGTGACCTTGGGCAAATAATTTATCACCTCCATTGTTTTCTCCAAGCTCCCTGGAGCGTAAACTCCCCCGGGGATAATCCCCAGCCCCCCATCTTTCCTGGCGAGCAGCTGGGGGAGAGCAGATCTCCGTGACCTGCAGCAGTGAGGGCAGATGGTCGTGGCCAGGCTCCTGGGAGAAGGACACTGGCCCAGAGCCGCAGCGCAAAGCCCCAGGAGGCTGGTGCAGCCCTTGATGTCCGTGCCAGACCAGTGCTGCCAACTTGCCGCACTGCTCGCACCGTAGCCAACGTGGCACCACGTACCGTCAGTCCCAGGCTCCCGTCCCGGTGCACAGGCTGTGCTGGAGCAGGGGTTGGACTGGAGGCACTGAGCATCACCAGTGTTTTGGAGCCAGCAGTGAGGAGCAGGAGCATCCGTCAGATGAATCAGCAGAAGGGCTCCGGCACCGCTTGCTCCTTGGGCACCGGGACTTCGGGCAGACTGTAGGGTGGCACCAGCCACCAGCCCATGGAGAGGTGTTACCAGTACCTGAAGCCACGCTCCAGTCTGCTCCCAGATTGCTTAGCCGAAAAGGAGCCTGGGGCAACAGACATCTGAGCCCCAGCTTCTGAAGTTGCTACCAAAGTCCTCGGAAACGTTCAGCAATCCTTTAATAATGGATTTTCAGACCTATAGTCCTATATAGTAGGACTTTTCCAGCTGCCTCACCAGATTAGGCTGACAGCAGTGGCCCTATGTTTTGTTGCTTTGGAGGAGCAGTGGTATATCCCCCTTCCTTGTTTCCTCAGGCAGCCTGGCCTCTGGGTTCACGTTTTGCTTTAATTTTGCAGCCCAGATTTACTTTTCAGTTCCAGTTTTCACCTAATATGTCGTCCACCCTGTGCTCCCCTCTTGAACCATTTAGTTATGAAGAAGATCCTTTGATGTGGTTTCAGTCTTCCTCTTGAAATCAATTGTGCTAGACCTCTGACTTCTGCCAGATTTTTGAACATCTCACTGAGTGCTTCCCTGTGTTTTCTAGGAATCTAAATTCCGTTAATATCTGACACTTGAGCTCTACCAGGCCTCTGTGTCCTTTCTGTGCAGTGACAAGCTCTCACTGCCTCACTCTGTTTTGGGGGATAAATGTACTGAAGACACGGTGGTGTGGCCTCAGCTCTCACCTGCACCAGAAAGTGAAACTAGGGTGTGAGTTCACAGCGTGCAAACGACTCTTCGTAACTCCTCTTCTGAGCTCTCCTCCTGCCTCTGGACGGTGTCTTTGGGCAATGCGATTTTCATCGCTCTCAGAGGGGCAGGAGGCCTTGCTCGTTGGGGCACAGGAGCGCCGCTTCCAGAGAGCACACAAAGCCGCTGACCTGCTGAAAATGCCCCAGTGGTGCTCTGGGGCTTTTGGGTGGATTTGGAGGTGGAAGAGAAGTGTAGAGAGTGGATTTGTGCTGGATATAGGCTCTTATCTGTTGTCACGCCAGCTACTTGGAGCTCCTGCAGACTTTTGGGGCAGTAGGAAGGAGGCAGAAAACATCTCCTCTGGATAATAGCTTCTGGCTGTAATAGTTTCTGGCTGTTTCACGTGGCCTATCCAAAACCACCAAAATGCTGCCAACCAGTAACGCTTTTGAACAGCCTGCTGGAAGGACGGCATTCAAGGAGCGGGGCCTGGGGCAGAGGAGGCTTTCTCGCCAGGGGAGGAGCAATGAGTCTCACCAGTAAGTCTTGGCAGCCAGGGCTGCTCCAGCTCTGTAGTCACCCACCGCCAGACAAATCCAGGAGGCAGTTTCTGCTCTCGGGATCTCTCTGTGTCGCTGGTGCCCGGTGCTGGGATCGGGGTTAGCGAGCAGCCGAACAGCAAGCAGCGTGCCTCTGCCCTCCCCCTGCAAATGCCCCAGGGAGCCATCCCGCCGCTCGCTGTTGCACTTGCAGTAAATCTGCAGGATCGCAAGCCGCTCCAGCTGCCTCCTGCTGCCAGCTGCAGACATCACGATCACTTGTTGACACACACGCGCACATGCTACGTGTTTTGGGCTGCAACATCTGGCTTGCTCGGGGTTTTGTAATCGAAGCCGTGGATGCCAAGGCCTCCCCACACCCACCCGCTCCCGGTCAGGTGCTGGAGAAGGGAGCGCAGCAGGGCGAAGAGCTCGCGGAGGCAGGGAGACTTTCCAGGTTTCCCACTGTTACTTGAGCTCTCGGCATCTACCCAGGACTGGCCTGGAGCTGACAGATCCTGGGAACCTCTGCACTGCGCCTGGCTCAGGCAAAGTCACAGCCGCTGCGATGGGTAGGGGTCTGGGGGGGAAGCTGACGATTACCCCTGCTAATCAAAGCATCTCGCAGCGTGGATATTTGCAGTAAGAATCCCTGAGCCTTTTAGCATCCCTTGTGCTGACGTGAGTGGGAATTTGCCGGTGACGTCAGGGTCTTAAAAATACGGTCTTCAGCCCATCTGTGTCTTCAGTCCCCACCTATGAAGAGCAGCAGCACAGTGCTGCCTGGTCTTGAGGCTGAGGGAGGGGACACGGTGGAGGTTGCGAGTGGCTCAGACACAGAGATGCTGTAGCTTGTGCGAGCGCTTTGGCCCGGAGCTCCTGACAGAGACTCCTTGGGCTTCTGCCTGGCGACCCAGCCCGGAAAGGCAGCCGATGCCTACAGCCTGCCTGGGCGGCTGCTTCAGCACGTCGCTCTGCTCTCCTCGCATTGTTCCTCCTTCTTGTCCTCCCTGCTTCCCCTCACCAGTAGTTTAATCCAGGGCAAAGCCGCTCTGTGTTTCCTACGCTGCGCCAGCCTCCCCCACCCCTTCTGGATTTCATCGGTGGTTCCCTCTAGGAGCTCGTCCTGCCAATCAGGAGGCGAAGCGATGCTCTTCTGATTTCCCATAAATAAATTAATGAACGAAGAGCTTGGGTGCTGCACAGTGTCACAGAGAGGCCAGGAAGCAGGTACAGCCCCTCGGGGGACAGCGAGTGCTGGGGGGGGGGGAGGAGGTGCGTGCATGCCTGCGCTTGGGTGCCCCCGCGACTTCGCCTCACTTCTCTCTGCTCCTGGGCTGATGCAGGAGTTTCCCCATCAGACTGTCACCTCTAGCTGGGGCAGCGGGTTTATTCTGGTGACATTTTTCACTTGGTTGCTTTAAATAGACCTTCAAAATGTAGCTGCTGCCTCATTTTGAAAGAGAGCTCTCGCTTCCCCAGTGGTTCCCTATTTTTTTTTTTTTTCCCCTCTGCAGCATGCCCTCCCCCCCACCTGTTTGCAACACACGGAACATTGGTTTCTACACACACACACACACACGGATTTTCATGCTGGAGAAAAGCCGCTGAGCCAGAGATTGAGACCTCTGTTTATACACAAGACAAGCAGCAGGCATGCGGGTTTCTCCCGTCCTGCTCCCTCTAGGCAGCAGCCCTGAGCTGGAGAATCCCCTTCATTAGGGAGGCAATGGGACTGCGGCCCTCGTTACCGCTATTAACATTGGCATTACGATAGCAGACCCCTCCCCTTCAGGTCAAGGCCGTGTTGTGCTTGGCAGTCCACGTGTGTCCCCTGGAAAGCTCTGCTGCCACACAGAGCTTGCAGGTTCCACAGAGCAAAGTGGGGGAAAAAAAAAATAGAGGTTCAGAGAGGGGAAGTGGTTTGGTGTGGTTTTAGTTTCCCTCTCTGCTCCTCAGCTGCACTGCTTGGGTCCTTGCCCCAAATTCAGACTTTCTGGAACAGCTGCTAGAGAAGGGCCCTTTATGGTGAGGAGGGCTTGTGGTAGTACCGTACAGATCTGTCTGCTGTGACCCGTTTGGCAAACAATACCTAGGGTAGCATTTGGCAGGGGGTGGGAAAATCCTGCCCCCGAAATCTCTGGAAGTCTCTTGGGGAGGTCTGTGAGGTCAGATCAGCCCTACAGGTGAGTGTCTGTCCATTCACCGCCTTCAGCTGAGCCACCTCAGCCTCTCCTCCCCTCCTTTTTTGTTCTTTTCCCCCCTTTAATTTTGCAATTAAGATTTATTTCCCAGCTCAGATTTCCCCCTTCCACCCTGCACTAATTCATTACTTGCCCTGCACTCCATTCCTGACACTCCAGATTTAGAACATGTCTTCTCATGTGGTTTCCCCCTGCCCTTCTGTGGCCTCATGCACCTTGTGCGGAGCTCCAAAGAGGTGAATTTATGGGAGGAAAATTCAGGGCTTTGCATTTCTGCTGAGACATGAGCCATCTCGTTCCTGTGACTTCGTGCGCAGTCTCAGGACTGCTCATAGCCCCCAGACACTGCTCTCCTTTCCCTCCCCAGGCAGATGTGGAAAGTCGGAAAGATTTTCATGCTCCCTCTGAGCTCATAAATCAAGAAGGCTTAATCTCCTACATCCAGGAGTCTGTGATGAGAAAATACAGAGTCCCCCTCCTCTCCCCCCTAATTTCCACCACTCCCTTCCTCCTGTCTTTCATATTCCCGGCACATCTGGTGTGTGTTAGGCTGCCAGCTGTTGCATTGTGCGGAGTGATTAAACCATGTGGGAGGAATGGGGAAAGATTTTTATCTGGGCATTCATGAGTCTGCATTACAAGCCCTTTTTTCTTTAGCTCTTCCGCAAGAATAGGTCATCTGGAGTCGGGGATGGTGGAATGTAAGAGAGGTATTGCGCTTCTCTGCGTCTTCCTTGTATCTGCTCGGTGAGAAATAAAAGGTGTTTGCACTGTGTGCAGGTGGTGTA
This sequence comes from Leptosomus discolor, assembly GCF_034619465.1. Taxonomy (NCBI): domain Eukaryota; kingdom Metazoa; phylum Chordata; class Aves; order Leptosomiformes; family Leptosomidae; genus Leptosomus; species Leptosomus discolor. Next base: position 6,759,843 of record NC_141415.1, read on the forward strand.
TTTTGGGCTGCAGCCATCCCATCGGAGCTGGATCTGTCGTATTGGTTGGGTGCAGTGATGCCTTGCAAGAAGTGATCTTTGAGCACTGCTAGTTTGGCTTTGAAGTGACTTGAAGGTGAAGGTTTCATATCCTAGCGTGGGTGCCCCGGGGGATCTGGTTTTCGGTTCATTCCACTCTTCCCCCTGCTAAACTCCCACACTTCTCTCTCTCATCTCAGGCTCCTGGATTTCCTAGCATCTGGCCCGCCTCTTCATCCCCCTTACTTCCCTGTCTCCTGCAGGCTTAGATGGGGTTTGGATAGCATCTGTTGCTGCATGGGCAGATGCTGCTCTAACAGTGTCACTGTGAAATATTTACTGCAGTAGGTTTGGAAAGCCCCGGGCTGGCAGCGGAGCTGCTTCAGCGGATGCTTCAGGGAAACTCCCATCACAGCACAAGGACCAGCAAGTTCCCCCAGGTGGAATGACCGTGCTGAGAACAGCACACCTGAGAGATGCAGCTGAAATACACGCTTGAATCCCAGCCAAATTCAGATTTTATTTGGGCTGAGTAACCCTCCGAGGTACTCCCCTCTGCTGACGATGCGGGGGATCTCTGATGCCCGTGCCCTGATTGTCAGTGCCCTGTTTAATTTCCTGCAGTTGGATGGGATGAGCGTAATCCCTAGGAGTATAAAGCCTGGTGCCACCGAGCAGCAGCAGAGGGGAATGTTGCTTTTTCTCTCCTGAGTAACATGACCTGACCTGACCATCACTTTGTGGGCAGAGGGGGCAATTACTTCTCTTAAGGGGAAATTGGTAAAAAGAGCCCCTGCTGTGGCCACATCTGGCCTGAGTGAGTCACCTCTGTGTTTGCTGCTGCCAGGGCTCTACCAGCCACCATGAGGGGAGCAAAGAGACCTCGGAGGTCGGCAGGTCGGAGGTGAAAGGCAGGAAGTCCTCAAGCCATGGCAGCAGCCACAAGGGGAAAAAAACGGGAAGCGGGAAAAGCTCGGTTGGCTTCAGCTCAGCTTCCTCCAGCGGGACCTTCCAGCCTGCAGGTAAGGGGTGAAAGAGATGCAAGAGAGGAGGAGAGAATGGGGGTGATGTTTTGCTTTGCTCCCCTTGGATATCTCTGTATCTGTAAAGATACCCGTTCACCAGCGAGTGCTGTGAAACTTTGCTGCCGGCTATTTATTTAACCCCTGGAAGAGGAAGGGAAAAGTCTCATTGCTACTAACTCCGTGCACAGAGGGAAGAACCGAGTCAGATGAGTGTTACAGCTCCCCTCCTGCGCGGGCCTGCTGCACTGCAAGGAAAAACAGATCCAGATGTCTGAGCGGAGGGAGGAGGGAAGCGATACTGTGCACAGGCCGTATGGGCAGCACCTGCCCTCTCCTCCGTAGGTGGTGCTGTCTGCAGCAGTGTTTTAAGGAGTACTAGCGGAGAGACCTGAGCCAAAACCTGATAGCCAGGCTCCCCTGAGCTTTGAGTCGAAGCCTTGCAGGGCTCCCATCTGCTCTGACCTTGCTCACTTCTTTTTCGAGCTGCTGTCGTAAGGACGAGCGTGTTTCATCTCCGGGGACCCTAATGGGGGCCGGAGGGGCAGTGGTGATGCAGGGCCTGGGGGAGCGGACACGTGCCCGTTCGGGTGGGATGGAGCCGCTGGGGTGCATCTCTCGTGCTTGCCAGAGAGCGTCAAAGCAACGGGCTGGGAGGTGGCAGGGGTGGCCTTCAGCTCCGTAACTAGCCCGTGCCAGAGGACCTGTGTTGTGACTGTGTTCCTGTTGCCTCCTGGGCTGAGCTACTGCTGCCACGAGCCTTCCTGTATCTGCTTCCCCTCTGCTTCCCCCAGGTACCTCCTGCAGCAACTTGCAGTGTTCCCAGGACTTCGTGACGTTCCCCAAGCTTGAGCAGGACGACGAGAAGTACCGGAAGCCTGTCTCTTCCTCCTCTTCTTCCCACTGTTCCCCTCTGTATGAAGGCCAGAAGGGGGACATCTTTGAGCAGAAGGTGATCTTCTCAGGCTTCGGGTCCATCATGCGCTTCTCCACCTCCGCGGTGAGCCAGCAGAGGGGCCGTGATGCTTCCCCCGTGGACTATAAGGCCTCGAACCCTGTCAGCGGCCCTTCGGTGGGGACCAGTGGGACCAGTGGTAGCAGCAGCAGCCACAAGCGCATGCCGTCCCTCAGCATGGAGGAGGGAGAGGTGCTGAAGGAAAAGAAGCACAAGGGTAGCAAGAAGAACAAGCATGGGCCTGGCAGGCCAAAAGGGGGCAAAAGCAAAGAGATTTTGGGTGCCCAGCTGGCTGGGTCCACGTCTACTTCCTCGTCACCCTTCTCCGGGGGCTCTCTTGTAAGCTCCAGCATCGGCAACTCTTCACGGTCCTTCAGCCACACAGGGAATCTGCCCAGCCTCAGCATGGAGTCCCCGCTGCTGGGTTCAGGTATGTTCCCCCTTAGGGCTCCAGGTGTGCACAGTTCCTCCCAGCCCTGCTGTCTTTTTCATCACATTTGGCTGGTGTCTGGACCTGTCTGCACAGGGTCCAGTCCCATTAATTCACTCCCAGGAGCTATAAAAATCCACATCTGGGTCTCCCCTTTCCGTCTTGGCTTTCATCTTACAATCTCCTCCAGGTCAGCTTCTCTGTCGTTGGAGCTGGGCTGCAGATCTGAGCTGGGGGGGGGGGATGTTTCAAACCCTGTTTGCTCAAGTGCTGGGAAACCTCAGCTAGGCAGCGCTTCATTTCCAGAGCAATCCAGAGGGATATTCACAGGCCAAACTGGAACAACCGCAGCCTGACCCCAAATGAGAGACTCTCATAAGTGGTTTGAGTTTAACCCCTCTTTTAAAAGCAAAACCTCTCATCCTGGTCTTACCACGTCCATTTAGGGCTGGGAGACTGGCACACCGTTGACTCTGCTGAGAGGCTTACAGCAGCTCCCAGCCCGAGTCCCCTTCCCTGGCCTGGCAGGGATGAGGGCAGCCAGGACGAGTGGCAGGAAGGGGTTAAGGCTGCAGGCAGAGGAGGGGCCTGCTGCTCAGGGCTGAGGTTTGACACTGTTCTGGCAGCAGAACTTGTCATCGGTCTATTGTGGGTTGTTTGCAGATGCTCCAATTTAGGTCAGATTGCAAGGGGGGGAGGTATAATTTTGTAGTGTGCGCCTGGGAGCCCTGGCCCGTTTGTCTGCACTGCCTGAGAGGGGAGACGAGCTGCAAGGATTGGTGCAACTTCCATAATCATAACCTTAGGCCATTTTTTTTTTTTTTTACCTCCCCCCCTGGAACAACAAAGGGATGTTTCAAAGAGGAGGAGGCTGCCAGGCCCAGCTCTCCTGCCTGCTCGGATCTCCCATTTTTCCCCTGCGGGGAGATGCTGGCAGGGCTCTGAAGGACCCGGCTTTGGGCACTGCCTCTGGTGCATGCCTGAGCCAAGGGGATGTCAAATGGATCCCCTCCCTCAGCAGCAGCTCTTTCCTCACCCTTTCTCCCTCATTTTTCTGTCTGTGCCCCACTGTGGTCCCTGGGCATCACAGAAGGGAACCGGTTAGCTCAGCGAGAGTGTGGCCTCTTGACTAACATGGGCAGCAGAGAGTAGGACTCCCCAAGTCCACTGCCCCCTTCTGCCACTGGCTTGTGCCTTCGGTGAGTCCCTTCATGCTGTGATTTCTCTGTGGGGTTGTATCAGGGCACGGGGAGCCAACAAGAGGCGGGGGCAGGGGCAAGGCTGGAAAAGTTTGTGAGACCTTTTGATAGAGGGACTGTGGGCTGTGACCGTCCTCGCTGCATGCCAGGCCGTGAGATGCTGAGATGCATCTTACACTTGGTCCGGTGCATTGGTGCCACCCTCCCTTTCTGAGCTGAAGCCCTGCAGAAAACCAGCTGCTTTCAGGCCATCGGAGGGGAGCGTGGCTCTCTAACGCGTCTCCTCCCCTTGCAGGCATCTACACCAGTAACAAGGACCCTATTTCCCACGGGGGCGGAGTGCTCCGAGCTGTGTGCAGTACACCCCTCTCTTCCAGCCTGCTGGCACACCAGGGTACGTCGTCTCTCCCACAGCTCAACCGGTCTCCCTTTGCTAGCACCATCCCAGCTTCTTCCTCCTCGGTCTCCACCACCCAGGTAAGAACATCAGGACCAGGAGAGGGCCTGTAGTTCAGGAGAGCGTTGGAGAGAGCAGTCACTGGCAGAGCAGGGCCAGTTTGTGGGCGCAGAGGAGTTGCTTTTTCCCCTCGGGAACAGCTGCTCTTCCTTCAGTGTGGAGGGGAGCTGCCAACTGCAGCTTCCCTTAGAGTTGGTAGGAAGATGCAGGCAATTCTGCCTCCCAGCCCACGCAGCCTGTTTTGGGGTGAGAGGAACCGTAAGCCGAAGGGACATGTGGCTTTCCCTTGGCTGGAAGGGGAGCACAGAGCGCTCGGGCTGCAGAGGCCGGGCCGCCGGCGTGTGCTGCGTCCTGTGCTGCTGGTGGCTGGATCCTGCCACCGGTGCCAGCCCCATCTTCGCTCTGCAGCGCACAGATAACTTGGTGGGAGGGCTCGCACGTCCCAGCTGGGTGGGCTGTGCGTGTGCCAGGAGCCAGAGAGCCTCGTCCTTTGTCGGGAGCTCACTGTGAGAGGTGTTTTACAGGGAGGAGAGAGTTGGTTTTACAGCCTCGGTGTTAACATGGCTCATTCAGACCTCTTGGCTCCGAGACGGGGCTGGGAAGATTTCAACTGTCTAGCGAGACTTCCAAGAAGATATTTTTAACGCTCGTTCTCATGAGCAAGCTGGGTTCAAGAGTCAGGAAGAGATGGAATAACGAAGTGATTTTCCTCTTGCATTTTTGAGAAGTCATTTCTCTCTCTCCTTGTTTCGCCATGTAGGTGTTCTCACTGGCAGGTTCAACATTTAGCCTCCCTTCCTCGCATATTTTTGGAAGCCCCCTCGCGTCTGGGCTATCAATCAACCCACTCTTAAATCAGTCGGAAAGCAGCCGGGCAGGTACGTGAATCAGAAGGTATGTGAGTTTGGACTTCCAAAGGGGTCTCCCTGGAAGAGTCGAGACAACTGCATCCGTAGTTCTCCAGCTGCCCTCCCTGCTTGCTCCCATCCTATGCGTGTGAGAGCCAGGGGCTAGGAGAGAGGGACAGGGGCTTTTTCCCCAAGGCAGGGGGTGCTTGTGTTTGCTGGCTTGCAACCCTGTAAGAGCACATCTGCTGGTGTGTCCGTTGGATGATGTGTGTCCCGGGACACGTGCTAGAAAAGCGCGCGAATGTTAAGTCCTTCCCTGCAGAAATTTGTTGTCTTTTTCCGCGCTGAAGCTGTGCAAACCTGGTGAAAACTACCGAGAGCTTTCGCTTGCTCAAAATGGGTTGAAAGTTTTTGTTGGGGTTTTGTTTTCTGGGTTTCTTTTTAAATGAGAGAGATCTCACTCTCTTAGTTTTCATCTTCCATTTCTGTTTTGAGTTACTTTCTGCCCTTCCCCTTTGGCTTTGTCACGAATGCAACGAAATCCGCTGTTTTCAACTTCCAAACGTGAACGTGCCAACACTGAATTACTTACAACTGCTCATTTTTTTTTTTTCCCACCAAGGCAAATCCATTTTTCTTGGAAAATTGCCTGGTTAATAAGCAGGAAACTTGAAGCACCGTAAGATTTCTTTTTTTTCCCAAAACAGAGCGGGCCTGATTTTTGCTTTGCACCAGTAGTTAAACAAAAGCACCCTCCTGATTTTCAGACGTTGCAGTTAGCGGTGCAACTGTCTCGTGCTCCCCTAGCCCAGAAGCGCTGGCAGCTCAGCATGCTGGATGCTGAACTCCTGGGAGGTCAAACTCTGCCCAGTGTCACGCTGAGTGACAGGCACTTTAAAACACACAGTCCTCCTTAGAGGTGGCGCTGAGTTCTCCGGATCATCTGACACCAGTGTGCCCTCGTTTGCCTTAACAAGTGTGCATGCCTGCATGTAAAGCATGAATGAACACGTGTGCTTACTTATGACCTTTGCAAGCCCACAGAAGGGGCCTGTCTGTCTCTCCGTGTGTCACTGGCAGCATTCTGTCTGCGTGTCCCCGCCGGCAGCGTGCATCTGCTTGAGCCCGATGGGGAAGATAACTGCGCAGCTGACCCCGGTGGGAGTCGGGGGCTGTTGCATGGGAGCTGTGAGTCAGGAGTGATTCAGGCACCTGGAATTAAGGAAAGAACGGGATGATTCCAAGAGTTATTCTTCCCTCGCTCGATCACCGACAAGAGATGACCCACTGCCACTTCCCCTTGGCTGTTATTTTGGCAAGGTGCTGACAGGAGAAGGAAGCGAGTCAACTGTCAGGAATAGCCCTGTGGTTCAGGCACAACAACACGGAGGCTCGGCAGTCTGGGTTCTGTTCCAGCCCTGAGGCTACTAATGAATGAATCATGCAGGCAAAATCCAACATACAAAGTGCTCAAAAAAAAGCCTGATCCTTAGTTTCCATTTCCAAGATTGCTCTTTTTGTTTGACTGGGATCTTACAAGCTTCAGGATGTGTTTGGGTTTTTTTTTTTTTTCCCAGTTCCAGGCAGCCTTTAGAACAGCTCCTGTGTTTTGTCATGTTTAAGGTTTGTCCATCACTATCTGCTGCTGCTGGAGCTAGTGGCCCAGAGGGTGTTGAGCCAAATTCACTTTCTTTTCCAGGGGGGATTAATTAACATGCATTCAACCTCCTGTGTGGGGCCATTTTCACTTAAAAGTGCAGTGACTGCTTTAATCCCAAGTCATTAACAGGGTGATTGCGAAGTTTTAAGTAATCCTGCCTTGTCTTTAATTCAGATTCCCTTTCCTGAGAGTGTCTGTGTAGACAGATCCCATGGAGTCATAGCTTTCATTGCAGTAATATTTCAGCTTTTCACAATTTTAATGTGATGTAGGGAAATGGTGTTTCCCTGTCTTACAGATGGGGGAACTGAGAAACTGCTGTCACTGATGCAGGTTGATACCAGGGTGCCTTTGGCAGTACAAAAAGTCTGATTTTTATCTTCCCACTCCCTTAGCTACTGTCTAGTTCTTCCTCCCACGGCTTGTCCTGGATCCTGCCTCGTGATGATGACAGGCCAAATGTATTTATCTTCTCTAGTTGTCTTCAAGCCACTTTTTCCAACTTGCTGCCTCGGAAAGGGCTGTCTCTGCGCGATAACTCAGTCATCTTCCCGTTCTGTAGACAACAGGGTGGTGTTGGCCAGGAGATAATTGGATATGGAGCCTGGTACTATGTCAGAAAACCAGAATCGTAGATGTGTGCAGGCAAACAGCGTGACAGCACCGAGCAGGCAAAGCTTAGCAGGGTGTTTATTTGGTTGCAAGTTAAAACCGTGGCGGCAGAACTGCACGCAGTGGGCTGTGGGTATTTTTCAAAGGGTTTAGGTGGTTCTTGGATGGAAACAATACTGGGAAGCGCTGCTGTGGTCTGACCGTTCCCAGCCTTCTGGGTTGGAGAAATTAGGAAGTTCACATGCCTTGGTGGTGTCCCTGGAATCAAGACTTGTCTCCACATGGTGTCTGGGAGAACAACTATTGACTGGCAGCTGCTGGTCACTTCCAGAAAGCAGCGGCTTCTCCCCAGAAGGGGTGGACCAAGTTACAATGGATGGCCAGGAAGACGTTCCCACGGGGATGAAGGAGTGAGGATCCCACTCGTACCTGTCTGGAAGAGCTGCTGAGCGACAGCTGCGTTTGCTCGTTCTCAGCGGTAGAAAATCCTGCCAATAACTAATGCCCCGCTCAGGGCATTACACTGTAAATCACAGTGTTCCCTGCAGGAGACTTCCTGGATTCTTGCACATAAGAAATGTCTCTTATTGTGTGAAGAAGAGGAGGGGCAAGTCAGCCAGCTGGTGCAGGCTGTAGTCCCAACATCTGACACGTCCCAGAGCGAGAGGAACGCGTGTTTACGGGCTGGCAGGCTCTGGGGATGGAAAGCAAACGGCAGAGAAATAGACTTTGCGGCTCGATTGTTGGGTGGGAGATGCTCTGCCCGTGCACAGCGGCTCCGTCCCCAGCCCTGCGGCCTTCCCAGCTCCCTGGCACCGAGGGAGGGCTGTGGGGAGGCGCTTCTGGAGACTTTATGGAAGCTCTTTAGGGTTCTTGGTGAACCCCAGCTGGGTTGCGGGGACGGATCCCGGAGGCGGAGGGGCTGCCGCGGCGCTTGGTGGCGCCCAGAGGGGCTGGGCACGGCGTTCGGCCCTCCTTGCAGGCTCACCAAAGCGTCTGTCCCCCCCCCGCCCCGTCCCCCCCCCCCCTCACTGCCTCCACCGCAGCTTTACAGCTAAAGGAAAAGCTTTTTTCTGCCCATCCCGGGGGGATCCGCGGTGGGGAGGGGGTCGGGCAGGGGCAGAGCCCGGCTCCTGCGCTGCCCCCCCCCCCGCCCCGCGCTGCCGCCTCCCCGCAGCTTCGTGCTGTTCATGAGGACGGGCCGGGGGGGGGGGGGGGGGGGAGTGTCGCGTCGGTGACCTTCCCAGGGTGACATCCCCCTTTCGGCGTGACAGCCGGGGGGGGGGGGGGACACGGGGGACCCGCCGGGCCACGCAGCCCCTCCCGCGGCGGGCGGAGCCGTTGCGCCATGGCGGGGCCCGGCGCTGCTCGGTGCTGCCATCTAGCGGGGAGCGGCGGTCGCCGCCCCCGGGTGACAAACGCGGGCACCTGCCAGGGCTGGCCGGCTCTCAACACTGTGCCTCTCTGTCCCTCTGCCCACCCAGAGCCCGACCTGGAAGACTGCAGTTTTGGCTGCCGAGGGACGTCGCCCCAGGAGAGTCTTTCTTCCATGTGAGTGTCCTTCAGGAATCCTCGCCTGCCGCCGGGCACCGGGGCGCCTCCGCGTCCGCCTGGGCACGGCCGTACCCCGGGAAGCTGTGGGATGACACAGCGAGGAGAGGGAAAGAGACTGGGGGGGGGGAAGAGGGACAGCTTCTTCCCTCCTTGGGGCTGGGAGTGGGGGGGGGTGGGATGGGATGGGGTGGAATGGGATGGGATGGGGTGGAATGGGATGAGGCAGGTTTGCTTTTCCGATACGGGGCTAACTGGAACGGAGGGCTCTCCTGAAGCGCAGCAGAGGAGATTGAGGCTGGGAGGGATGCGGCCACTCCCAGCGTGAGGCAGAGGAGATGGGGAGAAGGGAGCAGAGGAGTGCAGGTGCAGACTAGGAAAGCGTCTCTGACATCTCCCCCACCCTTCCCCAGGTCCCCCATCAGCAGCCTGCCGACCCTCTTCGACCAAACGGTGTCCTGCAGCAGCAGCGGGCAGCTCGAGAATGTTCCCCAGGCTACCCCAAACATCGAGCAGCTCCTGGAGAAGCAGGGCAACGGGGAAGCTGGCGTAAACAGTGAGTCACTCAGGGCATGGGCTGTGGGAGGAAAGGTCCTTGTGCATGTTTGTGTGGGAGCCAGCTGGGATTTTGCCCGCAGGCAAAGGAGCCGGGTGGGGGACAAAGCACTAGTCTGTGCCATGGGGCAGTGGGACTGTGATCTGGGGCCAGTCTCCTCCCCCAGTGTGGTCTAATTGTGGTACCTCCTGTGGATCCCCTTCTCCTCTTTCCTCCGTCCCCTGCTCTCTCCCCCGACCCTGTCCCCCTTCCCCCCTTCCGTTCCCTGCAGTTGTAGAAATGCTCAAAGCCCTGCACTCGCTGCAGAAGGAGAACCAGCGGCTCCAGGAGCAGATCATGACGCTGACGGCCAAGAAGGAGCGTTTGCAGCTCCTCAACGTCCAGCTCTCTGTCCCTTTCCCCGTGGTGACCAGCAGCAACGGCCCAGGCAGCCAGGCCCAGTACATCCTGCCTCCCAACGGTGAGGGGACCGGTGGGATGCGTCACCCTGTGCCCTGGGGTGGGCAGGAGGAGGTCACAGTGGGGTGGGGGGATCTGACCCGTTTAGCTCTCTGTAGCCACCGGCAGCATGCACTGTCCCTTGCTATTGCTGTGGCAACCTCAGGCTCCTCCCCTGACTCTCCATCCTCACTTCTTTCCTCCGTACAGTCTGCAACAACGATTCCCTGAGCATCAGCAAGAGCCCCCCGTGCAAGAACAGCTTTGGGATCGAGAACTCGCTCTCCACTTCCTCTGAGGTACGCTGGCCGCCACATCCGCCACCCAGCTGGGGAAGGGACTCGGGGAGGGAACAGAGCAGTGCGGTCCCAGTGCTCTGACCTGATGGCCAGCCTGTAAAGCCTTGTCATCCAGGGCCAGAAATCAGGTTTCTTTCCCTGGAGTGCCCGGTCTTCGGTTCATCTCAGTGCTGAGGGTCTGAGTAGAGTAGCTGAGACGGAGAGTGTGAGGTGAGAATGCTTCTAGGTTATTCTGGCTGCACTTCTGGAGATCCAGCAGAGCATGTCTTGAGTTCTGGGACACCTCTGAGCGTACACCTGCACTTGCACTCACAGCCCCCCCCTTCCCACCTCCGGCTCCTGCCCAAAGCACCCCTGGAGCTGAGCTGACCTTTCACAAGCTGCCCCAGTCCGATGCTCTTGTGTCCGTTTCTCCCCCAGGACCCTCATTCAGGTTGCCCCAGCAGGAGCAGCTCTTCCCTGTCCTTCCACAGCACTCCTCCGCCCCTGCCCATGCTGCAGCAGAGTCCTGCCTCGCTACCCCTGCCCGGGGTGCAGCAGGTGAATGGTCTGGCCAGGGTGGCAGGCGGCGGGCTGGGGGGAGGCACCACGGCCAGCCACAGCCTCTCCACGGTGCCCATGGTGGACGGCCTGATGGGGACCCTGGCAGGAGGCCAGCAGATGCCCATCAACGGGATCCTGGGGAATCTGAACGGAGCTCAGGCCGCCCAGCCTCCGAGCGCCCTGACGCAGGCGAGCGGGCCTCCGACCTTGCAGCTCTCCACCAGCCTGAGCAGGTGAGGACGGGGAGCTCGCGGGGACAGCCCTGCCCTCTCCAGCAGAAGCTTAGCACCGGGAGGGAGGGAGGGAGGCCCTACGTGTGCAGGACCAAGACGGGCCACGCTGACATTCCCTGCCTTGCTCCCCTTGCAGCGTGCCCAGCCTGAGTCCCCTGACCGAGCAGCAGCGGCACGTCTTGCACCAACACGAGCAACAGCTCCAGCAGCTTCAGCAGCTCCTGACTTCCCAGCCGCTTAATCCGGTAAGCGTGCCTGCTGGCACCTTCTGTCTGGTGAGCTGTTTAATGGGAAAGCCTCGGAGCAGGGAGCAAAACTCAGGGCTCCCTCCTTCGCATGAAGCCCCTGCCCGCAGGGCTGCAAGAGTCCTCCGCCTTTTCCTTGTCTCCGGGCTGCTGTGGGTGGAGTGAGGAGAAAAAACTTCAGGCAGGAAGGTGTGGCACCTCCTGGAGGGCGGGGAAGATGGGGATGTGAGCTTTTGTTTTTTTTGTACAAAGGAAAAAATTTCATCTGGGTTTCCCACATCCTGAGGGTGTGAGAACAGGGTAGTGCTAAGCCACCGCAAAATCAGGAGCGGGGTTGCCTCCTCCAGCCATCTTTGAATGCAAATCATGTCTGCTCCTGCTGCCACGAGCGTGCTGGTCTCGGGGTTTGCAGGTGTGCTGAGGCCCACAGGAGAAGAGGGACTCGCTTAGGGACACTACTTGAGTTTAGAAAGAGATAAGGACCAAATTGCTTGGTCCTGAGGCGGGTGAGCTGTGTCTGGGCACACTGACGGGGCGAACTGGAGATGCCGGGGGTGGGAGGGGACGGACTTGTAGGTGGCTGAGGACTTTGGGGCCAGAAAAAGGATGAGGCAGCGGTTCTGAGGATCTTGGCTCTCTGCCTGCATCCCCTCAGGTGAAACAGCAGCCCCGTCCCAGGCTGTTGTGGCAGTGGCTGCGTGGATAGGTGGTAAACAAGCCCCCCCCAGTGTGTAAGGACCACGTTTACTCACCCTGCAGAAACCTCTGTGGTGTCCCTGCCCGGCCGTGGGGCCGCATGGGAGTGCTGACCGTCCCCGTCAATGAAGCTGTGCTCATTTATATCTCCCATGAACTCAGCCCCTTGTTTTGGATAGATTTCTGGGTCAGGCTATTTATAACCCAGGAAAAGCAAATTTCAAAGGGTTTCTCTTTGCAGCAGCTGATGTCACTGTGTCATCAGCTGCATCCCTGTGGGTAGGGGAACAATGTCAGCTCTCCTCCTGCCGCATTGGTCGATGGTTGCTATAGTGATTTCTGCCGTTGGGTTGGATGCGAGGGCATCCCACTGGGTGCAGGTGAGCTGTGGCCCTTGTCCCCCCCCCGCCGAGGCTGGCTCACCTACACCGACCCTGTGGGTCAGGGCTGAGCTGTGAAGCGGGACCGGCTGGGGAAGGAAATTAGCAGCCGGTCTAGAAACTCAGAGTGGTGAATGCCACAGATTTAAAATCCGTGGGTCGATGGATTGGAAAGAGCTGAGTAGATCCGTGTGCCTGCAGGTGTCTTAGCGAGGGTTAGCTAATCCTCTGCTTCGGGAAACAATGGGGTTGGAAAGGTCACCGACACAGGCTGTTAATGAACACGAGACAGACTGTTCCTCTCCCTACCCACAGAGGCGTGACCGAGGGGGCTTTCTCCCTGTCCCCAGTAGCATCGCCAGGGATGGAGTGTGCCCCTGTGGCTCCTGGCTCCTTTGTGTTCGGTGTCACCTCTTCCGGAGCCCTTTGTCCCTCCTTTGACTTCTCTTCCTCACCCTTCCCTGCAGGAGCAGCAGGCCCTGGTGTTCCAGATGATGCAGCAAATCCAGCAGAAGAGGGAGCTGCAGCGGCTGCAGATGACAAGCTCGTCCCAGCTGTCCATGACCAGCCTCCTGGCAGCCACCTCCGCCCCCCTGCACTCCAGCACCAGCGCCCTGATGACCTCGGCCCCTCAGCCGCCCCCCAGCAGCAGCTCTCTCATGGCCTCCCTCTCCCCCCAGCAGCTCAACCCTAGCAATGCCCTCCTGGCTCCCCAGGCCACCCCACCGCTCAGCACTCCTGGGAACAGCCTCCTGGCTTCGGGGACGGGCATCCCGCCCGTCCTCACAGCACAGACTAACCCGTTTCTCAACCTGCAGGCTGATGGCAACACCCCAAAAGGAACGGTGCGTATGCTGCTAGCACTACCCTAACCCCAGCGAGCTCGTGGTGCTAGGCGCTGTACGGAGCCGGGGAGAGACAGCCTGCGCTGCAGTTAACTCGGGGGAGCAAGGGCACCGCTTAGGCCACGGAGCCAGAATGCTCCGCTGGCTTTGCTGCATCCCTGCCCAGCCAGGGTCACGTCCTGATGCCACCTCCAAGGACTTCTGTAGGGCCCAGACAGGGTCGTGGGTAGGCACAGAGGCTCCCGAGGTGCCCTTCCGTGCGCGGGGGGTGTGGGGGTGTGCGTGTGTGCGCAGACACACGCCAGAGCTGCTGCAGAAGCCAGGCAGAGACGGGCCGTAGATTTGTCTCCGTTAACCCTAGGACGTGGATGGGACAATGTGCCCCTGGCCCTCTTGGAGCCTCGTGGTGAAATACGAAGGTGACTGCATGTTGAAACCCAGGGTTTAGGAGGAATCTTGCACCCGAGAGGAGAGGCTGTGAAGAGGTTTACAGCCTCGCTGTAAAGCAGCCTGGAACACCAGTGCCTAGGGACTGATGGTGTGACGCTTCCATCTCTCCTCCATCCCTCCCCTGGCCTGTGCCTGTACCCAGAAGGTCCAGCCCTGGCTGGGAACGTTTAGGAGCCAAAGGCCAGAGTCGAGGGGCCGGTTCGGCCTGAACTGGGCGGAGGGGAAACCTGGGGCTCCCCCGTGGCTCCGTGGAGGAGCCTGAGAGGTCGCGGTGAGCAGGGCCAGGGCCGCAGCACAGCCGGGCGCGCTGCTTCTGCCCCCTCGTGTTGCTGCCCCTCCGGTACTGATACCTGTCTCCTCTGCGTCTCTCTTTCTGTTTTGTTTTTTTAAAGAGCATGACTGAAAAGGGAGCTCCTCTTACCCAGGACAAGGGCTAAGCTCCCCTCTCACCCCGAACAAACCAGCAGCCAACTCCTCTCAGCCAGGGGAATGTGGCTTTCCACAGTCAACCTTGATACTGTTAGAGCAATGAGCACAAGGCTTCCAAGAAGCATCTCCTGTCGCTGGGCAATGCCGAGAGGTGCTTTGGGAAGACGGTACGTCTCCGACCGAGCCCTGGCAGCGGGAGGAGCGAAGGTGGGGGGCTGCCCGCTGCCCCTGCTCCGTGCCACGCGTGCTCCAAGGGAAGCTGCGTTCCCACGCAGAGGTGGCGGAGGAGGGAGTTCACACCAGATGCCTGCCGGTGCAGACCCCCCCCGCCCCCCCGCAGGCCGAGGCACTAGAGACCATCGAGCATCCTCGGCCAAGACCTCGGTGGAGGGGGGCCCCTGTGCTGAGGGCTCCTCCCTGCGCAGCGCGGCGGGGGAGCTGGCGGTGCGTGCGGAGGCGGCGCTGGATGTGGCGGCTGGGGGCGTGGGACGTGGTGGCAGCGCCTGCGTGGGCTGCTTCGCCCGGCTGGGGAGGTTAAGAAGTCCTGGAGCTGAGGTTTCTCCCCGGTTTTTCATCTGCTGGGCTCTCGGGACACTCCTCTCGCTGTAGCCGTCGTACGAAGCCCCGGCGCCTCAGCTGGCCCCAGACCCCGCCTGAAAAGACGCGAGCGGTGGGTCAGGGCTGGTGCTTGGGGAGGAGGTGAAAGGCGCCTGCTTCTTGAAAGGACGTGGCCACATCTGCCCTGCCAGCTGCTGTCAGCTCCGCGCTGCACTCGCCGTGTGAAAAGCACACTCCTGCGCCTCGTGCTGCCCCTCACCCTTTTCCTTCCAAGATTTCCAAAGGCTAAAAGCTCCGCTGGCGAAAAGGGGCCGCAGCCAGCGTTACCCCCGTCGTAGCCAACTTCAGAAGGTGCGTTTGAACGTGGCAGTTGTTTCCCAGGCCTGAGCTGGGAGATGGAAATACACGTGGGGAAGAGAGAGTCCCAAATCCGGTACCTGTTCTTCCGTACCCGCCCACAAATCACTCCAGTCTGGCAAAAACCACGTTCTTCCACTGGTCTTGGGCACTTCAGGAAAGGGATCTCCAAGCAATGGGACAGTTCACCAGTCTCCTGAGCTTGGGACGTCGGACCCTTCGTTGTTCTCCACCTTTTGACCTTAACTCCGTCTGGCAGCCTGGAACCTCAGCAGAGACACCGGCCTCCTCTGAGCTGGGAGGCGCTGGATTGATGGAAGGACAGGTGGGGCAGCTCTGGGGGAAGGGGGGCATCTACGTCAGACGTACGAATGCCCCTTCTTTCCCTCATCCCCTGGTTAAATCCAGAGCTCCTGGAGGCAGGCGGGAAGACTCCAGCTAATAGAAACTCTGAGAGTCTTAAAAAAAAATGATTAAAAAATTGTCAGACCTTAATGGATATTTTTCAGCACATTCCCACTGCCTCTAACTAGTTTGCACTATTCAAATTTGTCAGCAGTGGGTCTGTGCTGATAGTACTAGAAAAGCTTGTTATAGGCGAAACTTACCTGCTAAAGATCTCTCTTCCTTTTAATTTTATTTTATTTCCTTCGTTTTCTTTCCGTTTGTTTGTTTGTTTGTTTGGAAGATTGTCACCACAATGGTTGAGGAAGGCTCAGAGGAGAGAAAATACCTTTCTGATCTCAGCCTCCAGTTCTGTGAACTGGGCAGAACACTGCTGTCTGCTCAGAAATGATATATTATATATATATATATATATAATTTTTTTTTTTTTTTATATAAAGAAAAGCTAATGTTTTAACAAGGTTAAGAAGCTAGTGGGAGATGGAGATGGCAGCTAAAAGTGGAACTTTGGGGGCAGGGGGTTGGTGTCCCTCGCAGTCTCTGCAGCCCAGACCTGGAGAGCAGCATGTCCCCTTGTCCCCAACCGCCCCCCCCCCCCCGGGTCAGTCACGGGCTGAGCTCCGCCGCCTTCCCCCCGCCCGCCCCTCGCCCCCCCGGGGATGAAACCCCTCGGTTGCCAACGGTTTGACTCTCAGCCTGGCTCCCCGTCCCTGAGATCACTCTGGCACAATTGTGTGCTTGCACTTTTCTTTCATTTCTCTGTCTTTCCCCCTCCCCAAGCGGTGTCGTGTCCCCCCCTCCCCTCTGCGAGCGGAGGTGCCACCCAAACCGCCCCGGCGCTGAGCCCCCCTGCTCGGTGCAGGATCCGTCTCTGCAGCGGGGCTCGGCCCTCGCTGCCCCTCCCGCGGGGTGAGGAGCCTTGGCCTTCAGAGCCCCGCGCAGAAGGGGCTGGTTTGGGGCGAAATTCGGCCCTAGTTGGGCGTGGGAGGGCGGTACCTGCCAGCCCCTGGCGCGCTGCGGGCCCCGGGGTTGGGGAACGGGCGTTGGCGCCGCTTGGGTCAGCGGGAGGAGGGTGGGCAGGAGCGTTGGGGGCAGAACAGTGGCTGTTAAACGTGTCGTGGTCTCCGCCAGCTGCGTTTGTCTGGGGTTTGATTTTTATTTTATCATTTATTTTGGGGTTTTTTTTACTCTTAAGGTCCCACATTTGCGTTGCCACTTGTTTTGCCGGCAGCGCAGCCTTCAGCCCAACCTGTAACCCCGAGGGCCCGTGCCCAGACGTGGTCAAACTCTTCCAAAATTGAACCAAGTTTCACGCCCTGGAATTAGAAACGTGCCGGTACCAGGAGGAGAGGGGATGGGGAGGCGGGAAGGCTGGTTGGCACCAATCCCCTGAGCAGCGAGTCGGGGTAGAACATGGGTTGTCTCCCAGGACGAGCCAAAACCACGTTCGGATCAGGGGTTTGGTGCCCAAATCCCTGGGCAACAGCAGGAAACTTGCAGGGGTCGGTGCTTCGCGGTGAGCTTGCGGTCAGGAGGCTGAGCCGTGCTGTCCTGGGCTCCGCACCCCTACCGGGAAAATATTTGGGAGCCCAGGCATGGGGAAGGGTTGGAAAGCCGGGGCTGGACTCGAGGGCTCAGCTCGGCCGGCGGGGCGGCTGCGGGAAGCGGGGAGGGCTGAGCCGCGTCCCCGGGTCCCTCCGCGCCCTCGGTGGGCGGCGGCGGCCGTGGTTTGGGGACGAAGCCCCTCGGCTCCCCGGGACTCTGCGGAGCAGGGAGGGACGAGGCTGGGGAGGACGAGAGCGGGAAGAGACAAACAGCACTTACACGTTTCTCCGACATCTTCCAAAGGCGCCCGGTCCCTTCGGGCTGTGCTCCTTGTCCGGTCGCTTCCACCTGTCCCGGAGCCAAAGGTCCCTTTGGCAGCTGGAGGGGAGGAGGAGGGGGCGCTGCTGGCAGGGCGACGTTCAATGTTTGTGTCTCTGTGAAAAAGAGGGAGAGCAGGGGAAAGAAAAAATAAAAAGCTAAAGATTATCTGTGTTTCAGTTGCACTGGGGTACGTTTCTTTACCCGTTTTGATGCTAATGTCTCATCTAGTATGTTGCATGTGTCTTTTTTTTTTGTTTTGATTTGTTTTTTTTTTTTTTTATTAAATAAAAGAGAAAAATGTGTATATTTTTGGCAATTTAAGGTAATGTAGCTAAGATATATTTTTTTCACGCTGCTTGACTGTTCTTTATTATAATAAATAATATTAATATTAATATCAAAGGCTTTTTTAATACAGCTAGGGTTTCGAAAGTGGAAGGAGAGCAGGGTCTGTGTGGCTGAGCTCCCCTTGTCCGCAGCGCTGGTGGCTGCACGCTCGGCCCTGCCCTGGGCAAGCCACGCTCCGAGGAGGCAGGAGCGGGCCCGGGACGGGGGGGGCTCTCAGCCCAGGGGGGGCTCAGCCCCGCTCCTTCCCGGAGCCAAGGGAGACCAGGGCGAGGGAGGAGCCCTTGGGCGGCGTTCCTTAACACAACGGGGCGCGTGTGTCCCCCCCAAAGACCCGCCGCGGCCCGGGCGAGGCGGTAGAGCTGCCCAAACCCCAACTCGGTGGCCCCGGGAGCTTCCCGGCTGCCTCCTCGGGGTGTCCCCCCCGCTCCCCACGGCTCGTTTCTCCCGAGCGCCGCGGGGCTCGTGCTGGTTCTGCTCGGCTCTGGTTCTCCCCCCCCCCCCCCCCGGCAGCCCTGCAGAGCCGGGGGACGAGGGCTCTTCAAAGTAGGGTTCGGAGACACGTCCTGCTCTTGAGAAAACCAGCTCCGGCGCTCGGCTCCTCGCTCCGCCTCGGCGCTCGGACGGGTCGCGCGGCAGAGCCGCGGGCCCCGGGGTTCTGCCTTCGCCTGCCGCGCTCAAAGCAGGGGCTGGTTTTATCGACCTTTTGGTTTTCCCACCAGCGAGGTGGACCCTCCTGCTGGGTTCACGGGGCTCCTCTAAAAGGCCCAGGAGAGGTTCTCCCTCAGCACCTCGTTCTTCGGCTGTGCTCGTCTCTGTTTTGACCAGCCCTCAGCGTTGCCGCCTGGGGATGGGGGCGGAATTGGAGGCCAAAGCGTTTGCCCAGCTCTCCCCAGACAGCCCAAGAGCTGCCAGGAAGGGAGCGCGGGGGGAACTGGAGACACAGGAGCTGATAGTTTTATCTTTTGGTGTATTTTTTGGTCGTCCGGAGGGTCGGCGAGAGGAAGCAGAGTTTGGCATGCGAAGGCTGGTCTTGCAGAGTTGGCTCACCCAACGCTCTGGGTCGTTGTAGGAAGATTTTGGCTTTTCATTTGAAGGGAAAAGGAGGTTTGGTGTCTGGTGCTGAGGACTCTGCAGTAGCTGGTAGCTGCCAAGCCTCCTCTTCCGTGCCTGGAAGTGGTTAGTGCCAGGGCGCAGGCTGGGAGGGAGAAGCAGGGGATGCCTGTGGAGCACCAGGGCCATAGACCCAGTTCTGTAGCCCTGAAATATGGGGCGGGGGGGGAAGAAAGAAAAAAAAGACTATTTCTGCAGAGTTCTGTTAGCTTGTTCCTGGCGTGGTGCTCCTCTTTCCGCTGCTTGGCTCTCAGTGGCATTCCTGTTCTGTTTTGCATGGATGGGGACCGGAGAGGAAGGTGCTGAGCAATGCTCAGTGGTTTTGTGCCCGACGAGCAGGTCACGGCATCTTCTCGGGCCGGGGTAACAGGAGAAACGCCCCGTAGCAGCTGCGGGAAACGCGGGTGTCCGAGCAATCCCGCCGGAGCCCCTCTTCCCCAGGCCTTGGGTCCCACACGCTCCGCTCCGGGGCTCTCCCAGCCGCTCCCCAGTGACCCCTGGACGCAGCTCTGGGGTGAACAGGGACCCCCCTCGGCCCTGGCCTTGCTGGACGCTGCAGACCCCTGGTTTTCTCTCTGCTTCCGCGCCGGCACGTGTGCTCTAGCTGCGAGCCGGCTGCCCCGGCGGGACGGGGCTGGTTCCCACTCCAGCACCGTCCCCACAGACCGCAGGGATGCGGATGGCCTGAGCCCCCTGGCTCTGTACCAAAGACAACACAGACGGAGATGAGGTCTTCTCACGTGCTCAGGAGAAGACTCCAGAGCAGACATACCAAGCCGATGGTGTCATTCTCCTCGGGGTGAGACGTTCGGGCTAGCTGGGGGGCGGCTGGTGACCGATGTGCCTGAAGCCAGCGGGGACCCAACCCAGCTGGTGCTGGAGCGGGTCCCTGGGGGCTCGGAACAGGCGGCAGTTGTTGGGCGCGTTGGCTCTAGGGCACAGAAGCTTCGCTGCTGCGGAAAGGGACGTCTGCCTGGGGGCTCCTCGGTTCAGCACAAGGCCACCCCTTGGTCTGAAGTGTCCTGCCTGTCCCCGAGACCTCTCTGAAGGACAGCGTCGCCACGGCTTGCACCAGGGGCCAGCTCCCCACGGCAGCAGCGCCAGGCGCTCCAAAAACCTTTCCAGCTAAAGCCTGGGGTGTTTGCACGCCCCTCCCCAGCGCACGCGTCCCCCCCGTCCGGACGCTGATACGGGCTTTGCTCTGCTGCGTGTCTGCCGTGACGGGCACCTGCGTCTCTCTCAGGTTGCAGCCCAGATGGGGCCGAGCAGGCACCCCCCCGCGCCCAAAGTGGGTTTTCAGGGGCTCTCTTCCAGCCCAGCCAGTCCGACAGAGCTGGCAGCTCGTGCTGCTCTGTTATTTACCGTTGCCCTTGGTATATGCTGTGCTGTGTGGTTTCTTAAACCCACATAAGTAAAAATAATCAAGTGCCTGTGATCAAAACAGCCTTGAGGCAGGGAGCTGAATGGGTCCCTGGTGCCTCTCCTTTGTGCATTTAGTCTAAGAAATAGAGTTGTCATAAAGCCTGTGGATGTCACCTTTGCAGGAAAGGGTGAAGTAGCAATAATTTTAATAGTAACTTTGCAGCAGCAGGTCTGAAACTGCAATTCGGAGGTGTCCTCTCTTCTCCCGGTTTCCCGACAGGGAAGCAGAGGCACAGAGGGGACCAATTTCCTCAGGAGCCGGGTCTCCTGCGCCTTGTTCTTCCCTCCCCTGCCCAGAAAAGGGACCCCAGCTCTGTGGGGGTAGGAAGCGGGAGCTCCTGGGTGTCCCATGGGACTTCAGTCCTGCAGGGAAGCTTCTGGGTGCCGAGATGGCCCAAGAGCTCACAAGCTTGTGGGGCTGCCAGCCCTTCTGGGCTTAGAGCCCTTCTGGGCTGAGAGCCGGGCGTAACGGGCACAGCCCGGCTCTGGCTGGGACCCTCGGTGCCCGTCAGGGCAACTGCTGCTGCGTGGGGCAGCGAGGGCAGGTGGAGCCTTTCCTTTAGCTCCGTGGGTTTTACGTGCGGATCCTCGGCGCAGAAAATCCCCTCCCGACCCGCTGCTGCCCACCTCGGGACACCAGACCCGGGGCACCGCTGCGGTGGGAGCTGCGGAGGACGGATGGGGGTTGGTGGGTGGGAGCAGCGGCGCTACAAGGAAAGGATTTTTTTTTTTTTTTCTGCTGGGGAGACCTTTGGCGAGGTTGTGCTCAGAGGGAGGGTTTGGTTTGGGCTCGGCCAAATCCACGTGCCCCCGTTTATTCCTTCCCTCCCTGGTGTACGTGATGGAGCGCTCGGCTCCCCCATCGCAGCACCCTGCCGCAAGCCCACTGCTCAAACTGAAGTAACGGCTGGCTGATGGAGGGAGGGAAGTTTTATGTGGGTTTTTTTAAATTGGTAGTTCAAAATTCATCAGAATTTGAAGGAATTGGTTTGTGCTAAGAATGGTTAGAAAGTAGGAAAATGCAAAAACTCTGTTTAGTTGGCGATTATCATTTTAACTTTGAAAAGTCAACAGTGTCCTGCCCAGCAGCGCCGATCTGTGACTGGGCTCCAAATGACGTGTGACATCGCAGCTGAGGGCTGAAGTGCAGAAAACCCCTCCAGGGCCTGGATCGTATTTTTAATTTAAGCAGCAAATGCAAAGTTTTAGCACCTGCCTGGGCCACAGGGAGCCGCCGCTGGTGGACGCGGCCTCTGCACAATGTTTGACCGAACAGGGCTCGCAGACTCGAAGCTGTGGGGTGCGGGAGGGTCCGTGGTCCGGGTTTGGGTTTGGGGGGGATTGAAGTAAATGCTCGGCTGCAGCCGGTTCCTGCCCCTTGGTTCCCGACTGCTTCGGGAAGCGGGGGGCGATGCAGAGGTCCTGCCCCGCGCACAGCCTGGGTTTCACGGGGGGTTCAGCCCATCCTCAGAGTCAGGAGGGCTCCTCGCGGCAGAGCCGGCCTCAGGTGGGCCAAAGGGGCTGTGGAAAAGGGATGAGCACAAAAAGGGAGCGGGGAGAGAAGCGGCGAGTGAAAATACAAGGACTTGAACGCATAAGCTGAGATTTGTACGGTTGTTTTGTGCTTTTCCTTTTTTCCCCCTAAGTTTTTTATTTGAAAGCCGCGTAGGCAGATTTGTAGCCGGGGAGGGATGAACTTTCTTACGTATTTGTACAACGGCCACGCATTGGCGCTCGCTGCGGGAGGCTGGCGGGGAGGACGCTTTGGGTTTGAAATTCTTCCTAAGGACAAAAACCCATTCGGGTGCTAAGGGCAGCGGGATCCCTTAGCCAGAAAACTGCTCCCATTTGGTGGTCAGCGGGAAAGGCGAGCGCCTCATTTTCTCTCCGTTGTGTGTAATGCCAACACCGTCTTTGTACCGTTAATGTATTTGTATGACTGAGAAATTGTCACGGTCCTTGCTCTTTTTACTAAAAGAATGTTTTCCAAAAAATAAAAAGGAGGTTAAAAAGCTCCGCTGACGCCTCTGCTCGTTTTCTTGGTGTTCCTGGGCAGCCACGACGCTCGGCCGTGCTCGTTGTGCCACGCAGGGACGAGGTGACTCGAGGGCAGCAGCTCCCAAACGACTTGCAGACCCCCAGCAATCCGGAAAGCCCAACCCCAGGCCCGCAGCTGGGCTGTGGAGCGATATCCAACAGGGAATTTACGACCTCCTCAGTTACACACGTGCAGAGTTGGATGTTTGGATGCCTCCAGGTGATTGAGCCGAGCTGCCGAACCTGGGGCTTGAAGGCTGGGGGTCGCTGCCCGGAGGGGAGTTTTCAACCCCTGCCCAGCGCTGGGGGAGAGCCCCTGGGGGGCATTTTTAGGAAGGCAAATGAAATGGCCTCGGGTTGGCCATTGGGTTTCGCACCTCCCCGGGGCGATGCGCTGGGTGCCTGGGTGAGACCCTTGCCCCGGGGGGGGGGGGCGGGGGGGAGCTGCCCGTGGGCATCCCCCACAAGCGGGGGCCGGGACCCCCGGGCCGGGAGGGATCCTGCCCGTGGGCCCAGATCCCCCTCTGCAGAGCTGAACCAGCTCCGCGGCCAAAACGCTCGTTTTTCCCAGTAGTGAAATATTTAAAAAAAAAAAAAAGGGCGGGGGGGAGGAGCGGGTGTCCAAACCTTTGATGCTTAAAAGATGAATTTCCAGGGAAGAGGCGGAGGCCACATTTGGCGAACAGAGGGACACCCCCCCCCGCCCCACCCCCACCCCCCCCCGCCTGCAGCTCCCCGTGGAACCCCCTAAACCCGGGGGGGGGGGGGGCGGTGCAAGGGGTCGCGCCCCGGGCCCGGGGACCCCGGGAGGGGGCGGTGCAAGGAGGGGGGGATGAGGGGGATGGAGGGGGGTGGGCAGCGGTGCAAGGGGGGGGGGGGGGGGATAGCGGGGGGCTCCAAGGCTCCGTGCAAGGGGGGGAACCTTTCTGCAGCGAGCAGCCGCGCTCCCGCCGAGCCCGCCCGCCCCGGCTCTTCCGGGGGGAGGAGGAGGAGGAGGAGGAGGAGGGGGAGGAGGAGGAGGGGGAGGAGGAGGGGGAGGAGGAGGAGGAGGAGCCGCTCCCGGGGAAGGTGACCGGGCGGCGGGCGGAGCGCCGGAGCCCTATGGCGCTGCTGAGACCGGCCGCGCTTGTGACACTGATGAGAGGCGGCGGGAACGGTGTCCGCCGGGGCCGGGAGCCCCGGGGGGTTTTGTCCATCAGCCCTTCGCTTTCCTGCGCCCCCCCGCAGCCGGTGAGCGCCGCCAAGGAGCCGTTCCCGGTGGAGCTGAAGGCGGGGAAGAAGTACGCGTGGTGCGCCTGTGGGCACAGCCGGAGCCAGGTGGGGCCGGGACCGGGGGGCTCCCCCCCCCCCCCCCGCCCACCCCCCCCCCCAGCCGGGATGCGCGGGGATGCGGCCGGGGCAGGACCGGTCCCACCGCGACACCCCCCGCCTCGGTCCAGGGGAGGTGGGGGGGGGTGTGTGTGTGTAGGGGGGGAGGTGCTGCTGCGCCCCCCCCCCCCCCCCGCCCCGAGTGTTCCCGCAGCGCCCCAATTCCCGGGGGATGCGCTGCACCGTGGATGGGGGGTGGCACGGAGCGGGGGGGGGAATCACAGTCACGCCCCCCCTCTATTGCATACCCAGCGCAGCCCCCCCCCCCAATCCCCACACCTTTACCTTTCCTCCCCCCAAATCCCCACACCTTTACCTTCCCCCCCCAATCCCCACACCTTTACCTTTCCTCCCCCCAAATCCCCACACCTTTACCTTCCCCCCCCCCCACTCCCCACACCTTTACCTTCCCCCCCCCAATCCCCACACCTTTACCTTCCCCCCCCAATCCCCACACCTTTACCTTCCCCCCCCCAATCCCCACACCTTTACCTTCCCCCCCCCAATCCCCACACCTTTACCTTTCCCCCCCCCACTCCCCACACCTTTACTTCCCCCCCCAAATCCCCACACCTTTACCTTCCCCCCCCAATCCCCACACCTTTACTTCCCCCCCCAATCCCCACACCTTTACCTTCCCCCCCCAATCCCCACACCTTTACCTTCCCCCCCCCACTCCCCACACCTTTACTTCCCCCCCCAAATCCCCACACCTTTACCTTCCCCCCCCAATCCCCACACCTTTACTTCCCCCCCCCAATCCCCACACCTTTACCTTCCCCCCCCAAATCCCCACACCTTTACCTTTCCTCCCCCCAAATCCCCACACGTTCACCTTTCCCCGCCCCCCATTTGTTTTGCAGCCCTTCTGCGACGGCGCCCACAAAAAAGCGGCCCCGGGGATCTCCCCCCTGCGCTTCACCGCCGAGGAGGACAAGGTGGCCTGGCTGTGTGGGTGCAAGCGGACCCGCTCCCCCCCGTACTGCGACGGCTCCCACAAGGACACCCCCAAGGACGAGGCCCCGCAGCCCTGACACGGCTGCACCCCGCAGGGACGGGGGGGCGCGGAGCCCACGGGAGCTGCGGGACCACAGGGCTGGGAGGAGATGCTCAGCTCCCCCCTCAATTAACCCGAATTACCCGAAGGTGCCCCCCGCTGCAGCGAACCGGCCTCCCCACGCCATGGGGGCAGCGATTTTGCCCCTTCTGCCCCGCCAGGGATGAGGAAGGCTCAGCAGCGGCTGTGGGAAAAAATAATGCACTGGATTGTATTGCTCCCCTCCAGCCCCAGGAGGGGGTTTGATCGCCGGAGCCCGTCGGGGTGCGGGATGGAGGGACCCGGGGAGCTGCGTCCGCGCCGGCAGACGAAGGGAGCGACAGTCTGCAGCATTTATTACATTTACAAAGCTGTAGAGTTATACAAATGTTTGACCGAGAACAATATATGAATATCAGAATATATTACAGGACATTAAAACGTCGTACAGGATGCAAACATACAGAGCAGTTTGGTTTGTACCATATAGGAAAGAACAAAAACCAAAACACCCCCCCAAGAGCCCCACACAAACCCCAGACCGAGGCACTTCGGCTGCCTCCCTCCGTCCGGTTTTGGCCTATTTACAAGGAGAAAAGGGGTGTCAAAGTCGAGACAAATGGAGCCCCCCCCCACCCCCCGACACGCTTCGAGCCCCTCGTCCAGCCCCAGCCCGGGGATGGGGAAAGAGGGAAACCAAAGGGGTCCCATCCCCAGAGCCCCGGGGCTGCGCTACAGCGAAGGTGCCGCTGGCGAGTCCGGGATGGGGGTGCAGTACTTCCAAAACAAAGAAATAATTAAAAAAAAAACTAGAAATACAAGAACAACATCCCACATTTCCCGACCTTTGGGGTCGGGCTGTTCATACAATTCCCGTGCCGCTTTCCTTTGGTTCTCACCGTGCCGTCGCGGGCGGCCGCAGCCGCTGCCGGGCCGTGAGGTGCCGTCCGGGCGCTGCAGGCACTTGCTTTTTGGGGTTTGGGGTTTTTTTGTCCTTCGTCCCCTTCCCCAGCAAAAGCGGGAGAGAAACCCCCGGGGTCTGCGCTCCCTGGGGCTCGTGTGCTTTTTTTTGTGTGTGTGTGGTTTTGTTTTGTGTTTTTTTTGTTTTTGTAGAAAGTTGGTCCCTTCCCCGGAGCACGTGGGCAGCCGGCGACGCCGGTGCCGCTCTGCTCCCGCCCGAAACACGGCAGCGCCTTCCCACGCTCGCCCCTCACCGAAGCCTCCCGGCTAAAGGCACTGTAGTCTTTTTTATTTTATTTTATTTTTTTAAAAACCCAGCGTGGGGGCAGGAGAGGGTAGGAAGGATGCAGCGGGGTGAGGGAACCGAAATAAAAGCTCTGAAACGCGGCGTCGAAGCCGGGGAGGGGAGCGGGGAGCCAGCGCCGTGGGGGCCCCCCCCAAGCTCGGGCAGGGCAGCGGCATTTGCAGCCCCCCGGGCCCCCCGCAGACGCGCCCAGCGCTGCCAAAGCAGCCCCCAACGGTGTCGGTGGCAACAGCCAAAATCTGCGGGCGGCACCAGCAGCCGTTGGCACCGGGGCAGGAGAAGCCCATGTGCAGCGGGGCTGGTGCTCTCCCCCCACCCCACCCCCCCGGCACGGCTGGCCCTTCCCCACCCAGCTCCGAGCATAATTAATTTAATCTGGAAAAAATAAAAAGAAAGGAATTTACTTACTGTGCGTCAAGGGAAGCGTCTGTGCGCGGCTTTGCTAGATCAGAGCCTGAAACCCCGTCCAGAGACCCCAGGGAAAGCGGAAAAGAAACAGAAATGTGCGCGGCACAGCAGAGCCGGGGGGGGGGGGCAGAGCTGGGGGGGGCAGCAGAGCCGGGGGGCAGCGCCAGGGGGGCGGCAGAGCCGGGGGGCAGCGCCAGTGAGATGCTCGATGCCAACAAACGGCCCCAGCCAGCCACGGGCTCCACGTTATCAAACCTGGTGCCAACCCCCCCCCCCCCCCAAAAAAAACCACAAAAAAAGCAAAAAAAAGCGCAGGGCACAGTGGGGCGGGCGGGGGGGGGGGGGAGTTTTTGGCTTCTGTGCTTGGCCCTTACCTGTGCTTGGCCCTTACCTGTGCAGCCGGGAGGCCCCGCTCCCGGCCCAGGCTCGCTCCCGGCGGGTGCAAGGGGAGAGGGATGGGGAGGAGAGGGAAAAGCGTTAGAGAAGGCGAGCAAGGAAGGCGGCAGCGCCGGCGTGGCTCCCAGCTCCGGCATGCAGCTTACATAAGTTAAACCCAAATTTAATCGAAAAGAAAAAAGAAAAAAAAAAAAAAAAAAAAGAAAAAAAGAAAAAGGAAAAAGAAAAAAAATCATTTAAAAATAGCCAACCACATTTATGCGTCTTATTCGCGTTTTAAATTAATCTGGTCAATCAATAGAAAATAAGTATGTATAATTCTTTTTCTCCCTATGTACACATATATATTTATATATGTATATCTATAGAATATATATAGACATATAAAACCCGGGCAGGAGTCCCTGTGTCGCCGCTGCTTAGGTCAAGGCGGAGGCCGCGCTGCCGTTGACAGTCGTTTTGCGGCACCGGCCGGCGGCGGGCGGCAGCGGGTGGCAGTTCGAGGTGGAGCCGTTGAGCGCGGGGCCGGGGCCGGCGGGGCCGGTGCCGGCGGTGGAGCTGGGCGAGCCGTGGGACGGGGTGCCGGGGCTGGGCAGGGAGGAGGAGGTGGCGGGCAGCGTGGCGGGGCTGTGGGCTTTGTCGCTGACGGATTCGCACTCGGAGGCGCCGCTGGTGTTGGTGCCCTCGGAGGGGGCGGGTTGGGACAGCTTGAGGCGCTTGCAGGCGGGTTGGACGCGGTATTTCAGCGGCAGGGGCCCGTTCTGCAAGCGGCAGAGGGGCAGACGTGGCAGCCGGCACCGCGGCACCGGCTGGCGGCAAGGCCAAGTGCCGGCCGCCCCGCCGCCTGCCCCGGAGAGAGGGGGAGAAAAGCACGTGCAGCCCCCACCCCCCAAAAAAATCACACCTGGAGCAAACCCCTTTGTAAGGAGGGGGCAGGTGGGGGGCTAGTCGGTCGAAGCGCTCCAATTTTTAAGCTCTCGAGCTTTTCAACGGAATCTTTTCAGTTCTTAAGTATTTCAATTTGTAAAAGTTCTTCAAATTTGGTCATTTTTTGAGCTTTTCAACGAAATCTTTTCAGTTCTTAAATTGTTCCGTTTGTAAAAGTTCTGCAAATTCGGTCAGGTTTTTAAGCTTTTCAGTGCCCTCCCCTCCAGGCCTGACTGCTTTTTCCCAGCTTTTCTCTCCAAGACAAGCCCCGGCGACCGGTGCCCGCGGCGGGGAAGGAGGCAGCTCCGCTTACCCTCCTCCAGGGATAGATGTAGGCGATGTCCATCAGGGTGTAATACTCCTTCAGGGGCTCATCTTCGTAGAGGACTTCCACCTGGCCCAGGGGACAGCGTCAGTCCCCCAGCACGGGGGCAACGGCACCCCCAGCTCCCCCCCCCCCCCATCCCCACCCCCCCGGAGCCGCTCATCAGGGCTTTGCCATCCCCGAGCGCCTCTCCCAGAGCCGGGTGCTCCCGGCGCTGCCCTGGCCAGCACCGAATTCACCGGTTACACGGCACAGGGGGACGGAGCCCACCCCAGCGCCCACCCGCTGGGGGTGCCAAGCCCGGGCTGCCCGAAGCAGAGCCACGCTCCTCGGCCAAGCGCGGCGCGTTGGCAGCAGAGGGGACGGCCAAAACGGCAGCAGGGCCCCCTCCCCTCCCCTCCCCCGCCCCGAGCGCCCCCGAAAGCTGGGCGGCGAGCGCGCCCCCACCCCAGGGACAGGCTCACCTTGTACTTGCTGGGCACGTCCATCTTGTTGCGGAGGAACTTGGCCAAGTGCATGACGGTCATGGCGGCGGGACAGCGCAGGAACCGCACCCCGTTCCTCTGGGGACGCAGCGGGAGGGGGCCGGGGGGGAGAGGCGTTGCTGAGAGTCCGCCGTGCAATTAATGGGCCGTCCCCACCTCCTTCGGTAGATGGTTTGGGGGGTGCCCCTCCTGTCCCCCTCACCCCCACCCCAAAAGCCGGCAGCTGGGCACAGGGCTCTCCGTGCCGTGGTCCCGCCACACTCACCTTCTCCTTCTCCAGGTCCCCGTTCTCGACGCTCCCTTTCTTCTCCTCTCTGGGGGGAGGAAAGCAAACACAGGACGAAGTTTACGGAGGAAGAAAGAGTCAGGGAGAAAAAAAGAACCCACCCATCCACGGGGGGGGGGGGGCTGCGAGGGGAACATCCAGTGACCTTCAGCCAAGCTCTGGCTTGGCCACCCCTGACCACGCACGTGCCCACGTTGCCGCATTTCCAACCCAGAGCGCTGCAACCACTGCCCGGGCTGCCACCTTCCCTGCCTCCCTCTGAAACGCTGCTCCAGAGGCTGGGGACATCCTTGGAGGCCACCAGCGGCACTGGGGACGTGGCGGCCGTTGGGCTCTGCTGCCTGGGAAGGAGCCTGCCCCTGGCCTGCCCGGGGAGCGGCCGTGTGGGGACCCCGCTGCCAGAGCAAGCACCCGCAGAGGATGCAGGGTGGGGGCCCAGGGCAGATGGGTTTTGGGTGCTCCTCTGTCCTGTTGAAGCCCCCCGGGACATGCTGAGCCCCACGCAGGGGCCGTGTCAGCCGCCACCACCTCGCACCTCAGCGGGAAGAGAGGGTGAGAGGTGGGTCACACCCCCGGGGCTTAGGAGGAGCCAGAAAACGGTACCTCGACCCTTCATAGAACTCTATGGACAGGCTGACGATCTCGTCGTCCGACAGGTTCCCCTTGTCCTGCTCGGAGACTTCCCCACGGTCTTCGTTGGACCCGTTGGGAACTGTGGGAGCAGAGGGAGGGAGAGGCTGAGCCGTCGGGGTGGGGGCACAGCCGGGGTGAGGCAGGGGGAGTCCCCGGGGCCGACGCTCACCCTCTGCCATGGGGTAGGCTGCGTAGAAGTCGCGCCGCCTCTTCATCTCATCTGCGGGAGAAGGGAGGAGGAAGGTGAGGGGGGGGGGGGGCAATAAAAATGACACCGAGGGGAATATGGGTGCAAAGAGGGGGAGCAAGAGGAAGCCCCGGGTGGCCGAGCGCCTGCTCCCCGCCGGCAGCTCAAGGAGGAGCTGCCCAGCGCAGACGGACCCGCAGGAGAGCAGCAGCTTCAGCAAGAGCAATCGAGTCCTACCAGGAAAACCCTCGGAGCAGCTGCAAATCCGCTGCTGCGAGGACGCCTTCATGGCACCTCGATTGTCCTCAGTCTCTCCACACCTGCAGACCCCCATATTTTTCCCTCCCCTGCCCCCCCCCCCCCGAGGACGGGCAGGCACTTGGGAGAGCAAATCCGCGGCTCCTGCTCCCCAGCTTTGCTTTTCGTGGCTCCCCCCAGCAGCAGCCCCCCGGGCTGCCGGGGCGCAGCGTGGGCACCGGCCGGCCGGCCCCTTCCCTGTCCGTTCACGCCGTGCGTTTTCCTGCCGTCCCCGTTACACGGGGGCAGCGCGAAATCCAGGGGACCAGTTTCACTGGTGGGTGGGAGCGAGTCACCCACAAGCCCAAACCCACGCCGTTAGACTCATCCATGGCTGTACCTTTGAAAAGCCCCGGGACCAGTTTGTACACTATGTCCTGCAGGGTTTTGTCCGACCTGGGGGGAAAAAAAGAAATAGGAAAAGAGAGAGAAAAAGCCGGATCAGGGAGCAGCTTGTTCCCCGGGATGCTGAAAGCTGCCCTGCCCCACGCGCAGCCCGGCCACCCCCAACGCCGCTTCCCCCCATCTCCCTGCTGGGAAACTCCCAGCACAAAGGCCCAGTTCCCGATCCCACGGTGATGCCACAACCCCGTCTTGCCGGCAAACCCGTCCGCCCTCGCGCTCACCACGAAGGGTTAACTCTGGAAAAAGACAGAAAACCATTTCAAAAATCCTTGTAATTGCTAGGGATGGTGCCAGCAGGATTTTGGGGCCCGGATCCGTTTCAGTAGTCAAAATGATTACAAAAACACATCGAGAACTTAAAAAAAAAATTAAAAATAAAAATACCCAAGATCAGCAAATGTTTCTGCAAGTTTTAATTTGCATCTAATCTTGGTTTTGGACTCGGCTGCAGTTCAGGGCCCAGGCTTTGATTTCCCTCTGTTGTAAGGACGGCAGGACAGCGTCCACGGTCAGGCTGTTGCACGGGAAAGCAAAGCGGAGTCCCTAAAACGCGAACAACTCCAGGCAGGATCTTCCAGAGCTCTCGAGGAACCGGGGAAGCTCAAGTCCCATCCTCAGCACGGAGCAGGGAACGGGATTTTGCTGGAAGGCTTGGGCTCGGGACCCTGCAGGCCGGGCACCTGGCATGACTTAAAACCGGCAGCTCAGCCGAATGAAAAAAACACCAAAATCTCAAAAACAAAGCAAGAGCAGTGGGACTGGTGAAAAGTAAATTATATTCGCAATTATTTCCATTTTAATAATACGGTCTTTATTTTAAAGAAAAACAAATGACCGTACTCTGTATTATTTTTAGCCCAGCCGTGTCTTTCATCCCTAACTCCTCGGTGATGTCACTCTGGTTCACGAGGCCCCGCTGTGATTTTATTTATAACATGTACCCAGAGAATTTGCTTTATAATTTACAGCAAGCTAATGAAAGAGCAACCTCGGCCGCTGGACTGGCAGCTTAATTACCGGCCAGCCCCTGCTCTCGCATGAGTCAACCCCGTTCAGCCCAGTGCGGTGGCACCGGGTGGGGGCCGGGGTGCCACAGGGGCCACGGTGACCCCGCGCGGGCAGCACCCTCAGCGCCACGCAGCATCGTGCCCGGGTGTTTCGGCACCACCGCGGCACCGCAGCTTCGGTTTGGGAAGCAAACCCCTCACGGGGGCAGAGGGGTTCGTACGGCACCGGGATCAGGCCCCCGTCACCTGCGGCAGCCCCTCTGCCCACACGGGCCCCTTGTCCGTGCCCCCCCCCCCCCCCCCCCCATGCCGGGACCAAACGGGACGCGAAGGCACCGCGGTGGGGGCTCGGGGACACCCGGTGCCCGCCCGCGGGTGCCCGCCTGCGGCGCGGGCGGCCGCGTCTCCGTCTCCGCACGCACGCGGGGATGTTTGGGCGAGGGAGCCGTGGGAGCCGGAGCGTAAATATTTCATCGTGAACCAGGGGGGAAAAAAATAAAAAAGGCAGAAAAAGTGTTACTACAGAAACGGATTTACATGGAAGAGGCTAAAAAAAATAAAAAGGCGGATAAAAAAAAAAAAAGGCGAGTGATGTACTGCAGCCTTTCACGGTTTCTATGCCAACCACCTGCAGAGCCGATTCCACAGCTGACGGGACGTGTCTGGCTTTCCCCAGCCAGACTGGGGCCGGGGCAGAGCCGGCACGAAGCCACCGCCGCCGCGGCCGGGCACCCTTCCACCTGCGCTGCCCTGCGCCCACCCTGGCATCCCCCCAAGGGACACGGCAGTGTCCCCACGGGGCAAGGAGCAGGCAGGCAGAGGGCACAAGTGGTCCCAGGTTGTGGGATGGTAGGGATGGATGGATGGATGTCTGCGGTCCGGGATGCTCAGGGTGCCCTGCTCCAGCTGGCACCCGCCCCAGCCTCCTCCTGCTGCCACAGAGGAGATGTCCCTGCGTCCTGTGCCCTCCACGGTGGCGTTTCCCACCGTCTCCATTCCCCTTCCACCCGGAGAGCACCCCAAATCCCCAGCGCTGCGGGGTGCAGCGTCAGGAGCAGGGAGGTTTCCTGCTGCAGGAGATACAACGGTCCCTGCTCGGCTGCACCGTCAGGAACCGGGGCCGCAGAGCCCCCTGCTCCCCACCCCGGGGTGCTCAGGGCTGCACCAACACGGGGCCGGGGCTCGGTGCCACACAGGCAGGGGCACAGGGAGCCCCCCAAAGCTCACCTGATGCTGAGGAGGGGTCTGGTTTTGTGCACTTGGACATCACACATGGGGCAGTACTTGTTCGTCTCCAGGTAGCGAACGATGCAGGTTTTGCAGACTGTGGGGAGAGACCCAGCGTGAGCAGACGGACGGACGGACAGACGGACGAGGGGGCAGAGCCCCTGTGCCAGCCTGGCAAAGCACCTCACGCCCCGGCACAGGCTCAAGGCCAGGATCCCTGCTCGCCCACCCCGGTCCAGCCCCATCCACAACCCCACAGCTCCGCGCAGCAGCAGGACGGGTCTGGGCACTGCCGCGTCCACGGGAGGGTCTCGGTGCGGCACGGCCACCCTTCCCGGGGCTTGGGGCACCCCTGGGCGCAGCAGGGCCCCGGTTGGGGGCCCAGGACACTCACAGGAGTGCAGACACTCCACGATGGTGGTGGCGTCTATGAAGTAGCCGCCGCACAAGGCGCACATCAGGTGGGGGTTGAGCTCGGTGATCTTTATCCTGGTGGTCCTGTGCATTTTGGAGCAGCGCCGCGGCGGATCCTCCCTGCAGGGAAACACCCGGGGCCACCCTTAACCGCCGCTTCGTGCAAGGACGGGACCTGCAGGACCTGCTTCACCCTTTAACAAACAAATCCAGAGCGGGGTGGGGGTGCCTGGTGCTCCCCCCCCCCCCCCCCGCGATGTGCCACACTTGGCCCCAGGAGCACTGGGGCAGCCCCGGCCCCGCACCCTGCCAGCCCCGGGGGCGCACAAGCAGCACCCACACACCTCCCCAGGCAGCCCCCAGCCCCGGGCACTGCCCAGCTCCCTCTGCCTCATGCTCGCATCATCCTGGGGGTCCCCAAGTGGGTCCCCACCACGCTGAGATGCCTCTGAGCGGGGACAAGTCACCCCCGTGAGCCAGCCCCTTGCCTGCAGCTCCCGGGCTGTGCACACACACACACACACACACACACATGCACACACAAACACACACAAACACACGCAAAGTGTATTTTTGTTTTGTTCGATGGAAAAGGCATTTTCAGCCACCACCTCACGGTTTCTATAGAAACTCCCGAGGCCGGTGCTGGCCACCTGCCCGTGGCCAGGAGCACCCCCAGCACCCGCGCGTGTGGGTGTGCCCACGGGGCACAGGGGAATCACCGTCTGCCCGCTCCGGCACTTCCACGTTTACAATGGGAGAAGACGGGAGCCGGAGCCCGAAATCGCTGCAGTTTTATTGTTTCCATGGCAACCCCGATACTTGGAGAGGAGCCGGAATATTATTACAACCATCCGAGGCGAGGGGGAGAGGGGAGAAGAAACCCTGGGTTTGTGTAAATGAGCGTGGGCGCGATGGTAGAACCAGGGCGCGCCGACAGCAACACCCGTAACGCGCCCACGCCCCTGCCCACACGCAGGGGGACACACACACGTGTGTGGACACACACAGTGCACGCACATATCCCCTGCACGCCCACGGGCGGAGGTACACGCACGCACACACCCGCACCCCTGCGGTACGGGCGCTCGCACGGGGCCAGGCGTGGAGCGGTGTCACCGGCCGCCTGACGCGGGGCCAGGCCCTTCGCAGACACCCGACAACAGCCGAGACCACCACCGAAGGCACCAACGGCCGCGGTGCGGGTACCGCGACCGGGCGAGGAAGGGGGTGAACCCCACGCCCAGGGGGCAAATGGGGTGCACGCGTGTGTGTGTGTGCGCGGAGGGGTGTGTGTGCAAGGCTGTGCAACGGAGCGTGGCGTGCAGCGGTGTTTGTACACCACCGGGGCCGTGCCAGGCACCTGCCCTGGGGAAGCCTCCCCCGTGCTCCCGCTTGCTCCCCGTAGTGCTTCCCCCAGGCTCCCGTCTGGGTCTCTCATCTCGTTCACCCACGGTGGAGTCCCCAGAGGCAGATGTGCAGGGATGGGGACACCAGGGGACCGGGATGGAGGTGCCACAGGGATAGGGACACCATGGGGATGGGGATGGAGATACCATGGAGATGGGGATGGAGATGCTACAGGGATGGGGACACCAGGGGACTGGGATGGAGACGCTGCAGGGATGGGGACACCATGGGGACCAGGATGGAGATGCTGCAGGGATGAGGACACCATGGGGACCGGGATGGAGATGCTGCAGGGATGGGGACACCATGGGGACCGGGATGGAGATGCTGCAGGGATGGGGACACCAGGGGACTGGGATGGAGACGCTGCAGGGATGGGGACACCATGGGGACCGGGATGGAGATGCTGCAGGGATGGGGACACCACAGGGATGGGGACCTTGAGGACACCCCTGTGCTGGAGGAGCACAAGCATCAGGGTCTTCTTGCTAAGAGGGGGCCAGGGGCACCAGGGTGTTTGGGAAGCCCCAGGCCCCCCCCCCCCCCCCCCCCCCGGCTCAGCTCGGCACGGGCTGCCCAACACCGGGTCGCAGGACCCACGGCTGCATTTTGGGTGGATTTTGCTGCTTTTTGGGGCTCGTAGCAGCCAATGGCGGCCCGGGTCTCCGCGGGAGGGGGGAGCTTGAGCCACCGGCGCAAACCGGTTCTAATAAACCGGGTGATAACGACGGCGATTTCCTGCCGCGGGGGCGAACAAAGCCCCGGACCCCCCCGCCGGTACCGGAGCCGGTCGTAGAACCGGTCGCGCCGGAGCCTTTCGGGGCCGCCCCGTCCCGCCGGCGGTGCCCGCTGCCCCGTCCCCGCCGCCGGCTGCCCCGCACCCCCGGCCCCGATTTTCGGGGTCTTTTGTCTCCCTGGGCGGTGGCCCGGCACGGTGCACCCCCCTCACCCCCACCCCAAAATCCCTCCGGACCAGGCACGGGTGGGGAAGGACGTTTCAAAGTCACCGGTAACTTGGACCTGACCGGGTGCCCCCTCCCCGCGGGACCCACCGGCGAGCCCGGGGGCCGGGAAGTAAACCGGGACGGCTCCCCCCGGCACTGCCCGCTCGCTCGAACGGCGGCCACGGGTCGTGTCCCCCCCCCCGCCACGTACCGGTAACACGACCGAAAAAAAGGCGGCGGAGCGTCAACCCGCGCCCCCCTGACAGCGCCCGCCGCCCCGACGGGACCCCCCGGCCGTGCCGGGGTGCGGGACGCGGGCACCGGCCGCTGCCCGGGAGCGAAACAGCGGGAACGGGGCGGGGAAGCACCGCGGGGAGGGCACGGACACGCGTGTCCACACACCCGTGGACGCACAAGGACACACACACACTCCCCCCCGTCCCCCTCCCCGTGCCCGCGGCGGGACGTGTCGCGGTGCGGGACACCCGCACGGGCACGCGGTGGGCACGGACACGCGTGACCCCGCGCTGTGCCCGGGGGTCCCGGCGCCGCGGGCAGCTCCCGCTTCGGGTTTTTTTTCTTTTTTTTTGGTTTTTTTTTTTTTTTTTTTTTTTTTCTGGGGACACAAACACCTCCCCCGATTTGGGGAAGGGGGTGGGGCAGCCCCGGTGAACCCCGGGGCGCTCCCGATACCCCGCAGCCCTTTGTACTCAGCTGACAGCCCGCCCCGGGCCCCGGGGGGGGGGGGTTCCCGCTGCGTGTGTGTCCCCCCCCCGGCCCTACCGCACTGCTCCGCTCCACGCCGCGCCGGGCCCGGGCGGGGGGGGCGCTGCGTGAACCGGGGCTGTCAGGGCTCCGTAGCCCCCCGCCGGTGCCCTCCGCGGGGGGATAGGGGGGGGGGGAGGGGGTTGGTCACGGCCCCCCCCCCGGGCAGGAGCGGGGCCGCGGCACAAAGCGGGGGGAGGTGGCGGCCATCGGCCATCTTGAACGCGGAGAGAAAAAGGCGCGGGGGGGCCCGGCGGCGGGGCCCGGCGGCGGGGGGGGGGGGGGAGGGGGGGCCCGGGGCCGCGTCCCTACCTGGTGGCGGCGGCGGCAGCGGCGGCCCCGCGGCCGCCCCTCCGCTCCCGCCGCTCGGCGCGGCTCGGCTCGGCTCGGCGCGGCGGCGGCGCTGCGGCCGGGGCCCCTTTTTCTCTCTCGCTCGGTTTTTTTCTTTTTTTTTTTTTTTTTTTCTCCCTTCTTTTTTTTTTTTTTTTTTTTTCCCTCCTTCCTCCTCCTTTTTTTTTTTTTTTTAATTTTTTTTCCTCCTTTTTTTTTTATTTTTTTCCCTCCTCCAGCCACCGCCAGGCCCCGCCCCGCCTCACGTGACCTCATTCCTTTGGGGTGTTGCGGAGGAGGGGAGTGAGGGGCCGAGATTGGGGGGCACACCCCCCCCCCCCCTCCCGCCACCGCCCCGCCCCGCCGGGACACCGCCCCCACCCCCCAGCGCCTCCACTGGGGACACCGCCGTGACCCCCATGTTGTGCTCAGGGAGGAAAGGAGAGCGCCCTAAAAACCGCTGGAATGGGCCCAAAATCCGAGCCCCGCTCCGCCCCCCGCTAACGGGTCCCCGTGTTCCCCCATCACGGCGGCACTGCTCGGGTGGCGCCCCGGGACCACACCCCCCCACACCCCCCGACCAGCGCTGGGACCATTTTCGGCCCCAAATGGGGGAACTTCCCACCCGGGCGGCGACGCGGGGTATCCCGAGCCCCGCGGGAACTTCCCCGGGACCCTCGGGTGGGGGTCCGGTGCCTGCCGGTGGTCGGCGGGACCCGCGGTGGGAGGGGAAAGCAAAGGGAAGGGGCGGGGGGGGAATAGGGAAGAAAAATGGAGCGAAATTAGAGAACGGGAAAAATGGAAAAGGAAGGAGAAAATAAAAAATGGAAATGGAAATGGAAAAGGAAAAGGAAAAGGAAAAGGAAAAGGAAAAGGAAAAGGAAAAGGAAAAGGAAAAGGAAAAGGAGGGAAAAAGGAAAGGGGGGAAAAAGGAAAGGGGGGAAAAAGGAAAGGGGGGAAAAAGGAAAGAGGGAAAAAAGGAAAAAGGAAAGGAAGGAGGGTGAAAAAAGGCAGGAAAAAGCGAAGGAGAGGGAAAAAAAAAAGGTAAAAGCGGGAAAGAAATAAAAGGGGGGGAAAGGGAAGGAAGCGGAGCGGAGCGGGCGGGTTCCCGGCGCCGCTCTCTCCCGCGGGGCCGGTCCCGTCACGGCGGCCCCGGTCCCGCTCGGAGGGAACGGGGCACCTCGCGGGAGCTCCCCGGGGGTTTCGGGCAGCCCACACGTGTCGGCGGCCGCTCGCTCCCGCCGCCCCGCGGAAAGAGCCAGACGGTCCCGCGCGTGTCCGCGGTGGGTCCGGCCCGGGCCCGGTACGACCGAGGGCTCTCCCGTACCCCCGGTGTACCGGCCACTCGGCGCGGGGACAGCGCCCACGCGCCCCTCGACCCACACGGTTGCGGTCGTGTGGTTAATGCCCCGCCCCGCCCGGTGTCCCGGTGCCCGGTGCCGGTGCCCGGTGCTGGTGGGCGCAGCCCCGTGCGCGCTCCCGGGGACGCTCCGGCTGAGTGCGGCGGCCGCGAGAGCTGCGCCCGGCGCGGTCTCTGTGGCGCAATCGGTTAGCGCGTTCGGCTGTTAACCGAAAGGTTGGTGGTTCGAGCCCACCCAGGGACGGTGCGTGTCGCTTTTTGCCCCATTTTCCACTTTTTCCCCTCTTTTTTTTTCAGGGCCGGTCCGAGGACGGACGCGGTGAGGGGGCGCCAGGCGGAGGTGGCCGGTTTCACGCCTCCGTGGGGCGGGCAGGGTGGTTTTTCACCGTGCAAAGAGCTGCCCAGGGGCTTGGTGGAGCTTTCCCAGCTCCCTCGGGGTGGTTCCCACGCTCAGGACCGGGCTGAGCTGGGTGGGGAGAAGGTGGGAAGGGGCAGGATGTGGCCTCGGTGCTCCCCTTGGGCTCACAGCTTTCTCCACGGTGCTGGGCGAGGGGGAAACCAGCCCCTGATGTGAACAAAGACATTTCTGCGCAGCCTGTGGGCCCCTCTGCAGCGCAGTTTCCCCATAAGCAAAAGGGCATTAAACACAGAGCAGAGGCTTGGAAGCCTGTTTCTATCCAGAGTCCATATTTTGCCCTAAAAATAAGCTGAAGGGGGTCCAAAATCTGCATTGCTGAAGTTCCCCTCTCTTCCAAAGTCTTGTAAAATCTATTTATGTTCCCCGCTCGCCCTGACTTTATTTTAATACCAGAAATAACAATGTTAGTGTTGCAATGCAGGGCATAAAGCCACGCCAAGAAGATCCCTGCTGTTTCAAAAGCCCAGAGCCACAAAATGCTCCCCTGGCCAAGCCCAGCAGTGCCAGGGCTGGGCAAGCACCGGAGCTTTCCAGGCCAGGGAGGGGGATTGCTGCTGCCTTCCCCATCCGAGAGCACGAGTCAGGAAAGCGAAGTGAGAAGCGGTGCCCAGCAGGGATCACGTCCCCACTGCCACCTGAGATAGCCAGGGCTGCAGAGGAACCCAAATCTGCCCGTAGGGATATTCCTGCCTGGCTCCACTGCTCCTTCTCTCCCCAGCGTGTGGAGTGTTCAGGCCAGACCAAACGTGGCCTCGTCCCTGCGAGAAACTTTTTACGGTGGAAAATGGCGAAAAGACAAACGCCACGGGCCGGGCTGCGCCGCTGGGGCTTGGTCTGCCCCTGCACGGGCCGGAGGTTTTCATTGGAACCAGGCGGGCCGGTCTGTTGTGCATTTGCGAGCGTTTCCAAACCCACGGAGCTCCTTCCCTCTGGCACAACATCACTCCTCACAATTAAACATTTAATCCTGTCTCCTCCAAGGGAGGGGAGAGCTGGCGAGCGGGGCTGGGGAAGGAAATCCAATACTCCGCAGAGAGTAAATCCCCCTTTCAGTTGCTCTCTGAAGAAAAAACACCCCAGCAGCCACTCGCCAGGCCCCCTCCCCTCCCCAGGAGGGGCCGTGACTCGCTGCTTTACAGAGTGACTTTATTGCGCCGGCACTTTCTAGAGCTATATTTTTTTCCCTCTGAGGAGAGGCACTGTCCCTGGCCCTGGCGGGCAAGTTCAGGGGTTTGGCCCTGGGTCCCAGAGGTGCAAACGCGGATGGTGGGTGCAGGAGGTCTGACACAGCCGGGCTCTGCGTGGCGGAGCAGTGCGGGCCGCGTTTCCTGGAGTTTCCAGTTAAATTCAGCCAGGTTTGGCCAACTTTTCCCAGTGCCCAACAGAAGGTGCCAGGGCTGCGTAGGTGGAAGATGCCACTGGGCAGGTCCCACCCCGGCCACCCTGCGGTGATGCCGGCCTCGTCACGGGCACGCGGGGAATGGGCACATGGGTGTCACACGGGGCAGGCACAGAGGCCACGGCCTCGGAGACCCCCCAGCACCACTGAGTGACAGGACGGCCGTACCCGCCTGCCACCTCTGCAGTGCCTCTGCGGGTCCCTCCAGCTGTGCCATACCCCCACGGGCTTATCCAGCTGTGCCATGCCCTGCATGTCCCTCCAGCTGTGCCACACGCCCACGGGTTTTTCCAGCTGTGCCATTCCCTATAAGTCCCTCCAGCTGTGCCACACCCCCACAGGTTTTTCCAGCTGTGCCATTCCCTATGTCCCTCCAGCTGTGCCATGTCCCCACGGGCATATCCAGATGTGCCATGCCCTGCATGTCCCTCCAGCTGTGCCCTGCCCCCTGCATGCACATCCAGCTGTGCCCCCCCCGGGCATATCCAGCTGTGCCCCGCCCCCTGCATGTCCCTCCAGCTGTGCCCCGCCCCCTGCCCATGCACATCCAGCTGTGCCCCGCCCCCTGCCCATGCACATCCAGCTGCGCACCCCGACGGATCCAGCTGTGCGGGCCCCGCCCCCAGCTGCTCACCCGCCCCTCCCGCGCAGTCCGCCGCCGTCCCGGCATGCCCCGCTCACTATGACTCTTCATTTTTCTCCCCCTCCCTCACCGCCGCCGCAACCAACCAGCTCCGCCCCGCGACGGGCCGAACCACCAATAGCGAGCGGCGGCTCGCCGGGAAGCCGCGGCGGCCGCCAATGGGAAGAGGCGGGAGGCGGGAGCAGCGGCGCGGCGGGGCCGTGTGCGGCGGGGCAGCAGCGGCGGTGCGGGGCCTGGCGGTGTCTGTACAGCCGGCGCCATGGTGAGCGCCGGGACGGGGCCGGGGGCAGCCGGGACGGGCGGGTCCAGGGCCCGGCAGGACGAGGGCCGCGGATGCCCGGGGGAGGCGGGTGGGCTTGGAGGCCCGTGGTTGAATCCCCGCGGGCCTTCCCTCGGGCCGGGCCGGGGGGAAGCAAAATGGTGTCGTCGTCGTCGTCCCCCCCCCCAAATGGAAAAATTAAAAGCCAAAACCGCGAGGGAGAGCGGTGCTGCCTTCCCCCCCCCCCCGCAGCCCCCGGGCTGGGGCCGAAGGGCCAGGCCAAGCGGAGAGGGGTACCCGGGGTGGGGGAGGCCCCTTCAGCCCCAGCAGGAAACCGGCGCGGGAGGCGCCCCCCAAACCGCTGCCCCCAGCCCCGGCGGTACCTGCTGTGCTTCTCTCTTCCAGTCTATTATGTCCTATAACGGCGGGGCCGTCATGGCCATGAAGGGGAAGAACTGCGTGGCCATTGCCGCGGACCGGCGGTTTGGGATTCAAGCGCAGATGGTGACCACTGACTTCCAGAAGATTTTCCCTATGGGAGAAAGACTCTATATCGGATTGGCAGGACTGGCCACGGACGTGCAGACGGTGTAAGTGAGACTCCCTCCCGGCCCTGTGTTCCTATCCTGAGCCTCTAAGAGGTGTATTTACAGTAAATACTAAGTGGTGGCTTATGCTGAGCATAAATGTCTTTGTTCATGGGGGAGGGTGTAATAGCTGGGTGCCAGCACTCCTTTTCTTGGCCTCCCTTCAGACTGGAAGTTTAAAATAAAACTGCATGTGATTTAAGATCACATCACTACACTAAGACTTCATAACTTTGGGTATAAAAGGAGCTGCATCTGGCGTACCTACCTGCCTCACGCATGCGTCAGGAGTTGGTGTCTGTCAGCGTGCAGTAGTTCAGGTCTGGGTGAAGATGAAAGAAAAAGGAACCTGCTTCTGCTTTAATGCTGATTCTCATCTCTTGCAGTGCCCAGAGACTGAAGTTCAGGCTGAACCTCTACGAGCTGAAGGAAGGCAGGCAGATCAAACCTCAGACTTTTATGAGCATGGTTTCCAATCTGCTCTATGAGAGACGGTAACTGTCAAACAACGGAGTCGCTGTTTACGTGTCGGTGAAGCCTGGGGTTGTTGGAGTTGATCTGATTCTGGAGGTGGGAGGCTGAGGAGGGCTCCTGTAAGGAGTACTTGTGGTACAGCAAAAGGAGACTTCACTTTAGTGACGGCATTACCTTCAGCTTCTTTGCAAAAGAATATTGGATATTGTTAAAATAATGCTGTAGTAGTACAGGGTTGCTCTCTTTGCCACGCTCAAACCATTGCAGGGTGCTCCGAGCCTGACCTGAAAGCTCCCCCCACCAAAAAGCTCCCCCCACCA
Organism: Leptosomus discolor; assembly: GCF_034619465.1. Classification (NCBI taxonomy): domain Eukaryota; kingdom Metazoa; phylum Chordata; class Aves; order Leptosomiformes; family Leptosomidae; genus Leptosomus; species Leptosomus discolor. The sequence continues at coordinate 6,801,386 of NC_141415.1, forward strand.
AAGGCATCCGTGGGATGTTTTCCTTGTGTGGATATTTACGTGGGGTGCGGAACTGCTTCAGGGGGGTCAGACTCTCTCTGCCATGTTGTTTTTCGCAGGTTTGGGCCTTACTACACAGAGCCGGTCATTGCCGGGCTGGACCCCGTAACACACGAACCTTTCATCTGCTCTCTAGACCTGATCGGCTGCCCGATGATCACCGATGACTTCGTGGTCAGCGGCACCTGCTCCGAGCAGATGTACGGCATGTGCGAGTCCCTCTGGGAGCCCGACATGGTGAGTGCGGGGGGCTCAGCTCCCGAGCCGTGGGTTCAGCCTCCTGCTGTTCACTGGAGAACCTGAGAGAGGTGGGTGGGATGACAAACTGTGTCCTTTGGTACTTCCCGAAGGAGCTCGGGAGAACAAAGAGGCTGTCGGTTATAGCAGCCCGCAGGGAAAACCGTGCGGCAGCTTGGAGATGAAACTTTGGGGTCTGAGCAAAATCCAAGGACTCAACGCTCAGTTTTTACGCCAACTGAAACGGGTTCTTCCGTTCCTCAGGAACCCGATCACCTCTTCGAAACCATCTCGCAGGCCATGTTGAACGCAGTGGACAGAGATGCCATATCTGGAATGGGCGTGGTGGTACACATAATGTGAGTGCTGCTCTCCTCCCCTGCGGAACAGAGGCAGAAGTGAACAAGCTGGGCGTTAAAGTCGGTTCAGGGATTGGTTTCCAGGGTATCCCTAATCCTGCTGCCTTCCAGCCGTAGCTTTAGCCATGTTGTGTGCACTCTAAGTGTTTTATTTCTGCTGGCTGCTCCCTGTTGCAGTTCGTGGCTGTTGCTAGAACTGCAGGAGCCGTGGGGAATTAACCCTCGCGTCAGACTTGCTGCGTAGGGATTCCCTGGCTGCCTGCCCATCGGTGTTTAGCTGTGTGACTCCTCACCTACGGGTGGCACTGGCCAGGAGGGTGCTGTTTGCCACACCTGGCTCCTGACTCTGCAATCCCCCTGCCTTCTGAGGCAGCCGATGTTGCTTGTGGTGCTGTTTCCCTGCAGCATCCCAGGCGCTGCTGCTCACTGAACCCGCTGGAGCTCCCCTGGGGTGAAGGAAGGTGGGTTTTCCTCGGTTGTATCGGCCCCTTTCAGGTTCAGAAGGTCCTGCCTGCACTACCAAACAACCCGCCTGTGCACACTGCAGCTTCCTAACGAAGGGACCACGTGTACGTCGGTACTAAACGTGGATTCACTAATTGTCTTCTCTCTTTTCCCCCCCTCTAGTGAAAAAGACAAGATCACCACCAGGACCCTGAAAGCTCGCATGGACTAGCCCAGCACAGCTGCTCACGTGTTTCGCACCCCAGTCTGCTTGGAACTCTTTTTTTAAAATAAAACTCTACTGTAGTGAACTTTCCTTTTCTTGACTCTGAACGCTAGGATTAAGTTCTCATCTCTAAAGCTGTCAGAAGGAGCTTGGGTTTCACACAGCAGCAGAGCTTACCTTTCTCTCCGAGCCACCTATACTAATCTCCCTCAGTACGCCCGTGTGGGCGAGGGACTGAGCTTCAGCTGCGCCCGGGCAGTCGGCACCAGCTCCTGCAGACAGTCTGGCAGCAGTAGCTTCTCCTGTCAAATCTAATTTGTTCTCATATCCAATATCTCATATTGGTAAAATCAGTTCTTACTTAACCCCCCCCCAATTTTACAGGCATGTATTAAAAAAAAAAAAGACTTTTTCACTTGTGGTTAATCTAGGACTGAAAACGACCACATACCTCATGGAGATGATCATTAGAGCACTTCAAAGAGGACAGCAGTAAGGAACAGATGTACACAAAGTTTTAATTTTATTTTTCTCTGGTTGGAGACTCATCTTGTAACATGCATGCATTTCAAAACAGTAACAGTGTCTCAAACTGCTCCTAGCAAACAGACAAGCACAGAGGACTTAAAATTCCTATTTAAAAAACAGCAGTGAAAAAACCTAGAATGCTTTTTTTTTTCTTTTTAGTTTTAGATTAAACTTAATTTATTCACATTTTTTCAGTTGCACTGATTAGCCCTGCCCGCCCTTGTGACCTGTGTGCAATACGCTCACTTGACACGCCTCGATCCGGCTGCACTGAGCACGGTGCAGCCAAACAAAGACCAGCCCAACTTCTGCCTGGTGAAAACCGAGGGATGACCAGCAGTTGGCTCCCCGAGCTTTGCCATCGCTATCACACAAGATACTCATTCCCAAGAGCAAGGAAAACCAGTAGTGGCTAATGTGGATACTGGAGAATGGCTCTGCAGAAGTAGGGGAAGGTGACAGGCAAACCCGACACAGGGGGGGAGAGGAGAGCTGATTTGTTTTCGGAGCTGTGGAAAGGAGGATCTGTTGTGGATGGGTTACACAGTGTGGCAAACCCAGGTTAGGACGCGCACACTGACTTCTGAAAGGTTTGTACCACCTCGGGGTTAAACACTTTGACCTCTGTGCAGCTTGGAGGGAGGCATCTAAAGACTGCATAGTAGTCACAGGATGGGAGGCAGCCGTCTGTCGAGGCGAAGACACAACCCCAACCCCTACCAAATGCGGCCCGTAACTACAACACAACCTCGCTCTGTGCCTTTCTCGGGCCAAGAGGCCAGTCCTCAGCTGAAGTCCCCGCTGCAGCAGCGCTCTGGAGGGGAAAGCAGGAGTTTCCTCCCAGAAAGGGAAAGCAGACTCAAGTGTTTTAGTGTTCCTGCCGATTATGATAATCCAATTCAAAGCCAGGACCCTACAGCCTCATTTCTACAGGAAATCTGGAGTCACCTACTACCCCAAAAGTTCTCCCTGTGATGAATTTCATCATCAGGGCTTTCATAATGAAAACCAGGTCAATCAGATGCGTGTACAAGACCAGAGGGAAGGATCCCACCGCTCCTCGCTGCGAGAAGGGAGCTCCTGCTGACGTCGCTCTTGCGCGTGGCGAACGCCAGGCCCTGACGCAACGGGCGGGTGCTGCCTGGTACCCCCACAACACGCGGCTCCTACACGTTCTCGAGTGGGTTTTATTGCACTATTGGAGCAGAACAGCACCCAAACTGTGACTCCGCACTCTGCCTTCCCTCTCCCACTCTTATTTACGCTGTAGGAGCTCTGTCAACAGGGAAGATGGAAGTTCTAGGTTCAAAGCAGTTTTTAGTTCTTAAATTTTGACAGATCAGGCCCACGTTCAGAAAAGAGAGACCCTCAGGACAGGCAGGACACGGCTCCTGCAGCTCACTTCTCACACGCACTCACCCTGCCTTGGGGCACTGGAGGGACACGCTGCACACTAATAAGCTTTTTTTTTTTTTCCTTTTCGAAACTCCAGTTGACCAAAGAATTGTGCTGCAGGATCTTGAGAAGTCCTGCGCTCTGACCAGGATCGGAGCGATCTGCCTACCTACTGCAGCGCTTTCAGCCGAGGGTGGGTTTCAGTCAAATGCACTTCAGTGTAAAGTGTTCCGCAGGGTACATGCTACAGACAGAAATATCTACATTCAGCAAACTAGAACTAAATTCACACCAGTAACAGACAACAAACTAGCACAAGCAGTTGTAAAACCAGAATTGAAAGGGCTGGGTTTTCCTTTTAAATACTTGAGTTAAAAAAAGTGACCTAAAACAAGATTTAAAAAAACAAAACAAAACAAAACAACAACAACAAAAAAACAAACCCAAAAGAAAAAGTCCCTTTTAAAAACAAATCAAATATTTGCAGCTTCACTTCTTATTCTGGTAATAAAAATACTGTCTAGAAACAAAAATTAGCATTTTTAACGTAATGCTACCTCTCAAAATGTAAACAATATACAAAATGCTTATGTTAAACAAAGTTACATACCTGGGTAATACATCATATTAAGTGAGAAAATTGCATTTAATTACTTTAATACACACAGTATGGCAACTTGACAGAAGTGGCAGAATTGGGGAAGTGCTAAAGTGAACAGAGTTTATGGGGCTTTTCATGTCACTTGAGCCAGAGACAGCCAATTTAGTTCTAGCAGGAGTTTGTCTGGAGTGGGAAAAGAAAATACAGTTAACTGCTCTTAAGCCCTTGGTATCCTGACTTCCGAAAAAAATACTGCTGCAGGAACTAACTGCATTTTCATTTCATGCCTGTTTATGAAACTCCGTGGATGAGCCTGTTGCTCCAAGCTATGCAAGCTTCATTCTCCTACTTTCTTTGGGTTGTTTGTTTTGTAGTGTCTCAGTGCAGGAGGTCTGCAGTTCACTAATTTCCTTCTCTTTTCCTCCCCCCTTTTTCTCTTCTGTTTTAAACAGGTGATTTAAAGATAAACCGTTTAAAAGGTACGAGCTAGTTTCCCAAAAGGAGAACGGCAGACTTACCAGGCCAAAGTTGCAGATTCAATGCAGATTTTTAAAACTGTCAAGAATAAAAAGTGATTGGGATTTAATTTCTAATTGATAGTAAACTTAAGTGCTTATTGTTTAAGAGAAAAGCGACCGACATAATGCCCACAAAACTAAGCCGATGATACCCTCTAAGTCCTCCCTTCTGTAAAGCATTCTCATAGCTGCATTTGTTTTGTGACTTTTCCAGCTACACACCTTAAGACATGAGACTCTTCAGCCTCCCAGACAACGGTGTGTTAGCCCCCACGTCACACAGAACAGGGACTGGACTACAGTGGCAGAAAAAATTTGTCCCATGTCAAAGGGAATGACCCACGAATGAGTAAAAAGATTCATATCCCATTACGACCCCGAATATTAACTTCTGATTTCTTAAAGACTCTATTTACAGTGCACTCTCACGGGCTGAAACTTTAGCCCCCTTTTGTCCCCTTCGAAGTTGAGACCTGTGGGATTCACAGCACGAATGTGGGTATGAACATAAAAAAAAAAAACCCCAAGCCCACATTCAGAATCCAGACCAGAGCTAGCGTTAGTCTAGGGAAATTACCAGGATGTGATGAGCACCAGTTATCTCTCAAAAGGACCAAATTCCACACAGCAAACTGTAGCACGCGTTACAGCACAGGACAGACATTCGAAACAGCTTATTCCCGAAACAAAGGCATATGTGAAAACAGTTTCAAGGCAGATAAGCAACATGTTTCAACTGCAAGAGGTTTGTTCAAAACTCTAAATCCGGCTTAAAAAGGAAATTAAAAAAAGAACCGAAGGATCTGTAACTGTTGTGCAGCAGAGCTAACGAAACCCAAAGCAAGTCTGACAAGCTTGGCTGTGAAAAATATTACAAGCATTCTGGAGACAAAACAGGACGTTATTCAGTCACGCAAATCAGTTCCAATTCCTTAGGGGGGGGAAAATAATCTGGCGCAAGTGTTCAAACATTTCCACTCCTTGACTGTCGCTCTAGAGAGGGGTATGGAGCAGAGAAGAGTAAAACCAATCACAGCTCAAGTCCTGAGTCCTCTTGAGCCGTGGAACTTGCTCCGCAGTCACAGCTCCCAGCACTCCCCACTGGTAGCGAGTCCAATTCCTTCGTGTGCAAGTCACATTGCCATTTAAAAAAACAAAACAAAAAAACCCAACAACTAACCAAAGAACCTCTGTCAGGAAACAGATTCAAGTACCTGTTGCAGATCGGGCAAGTAAGGAAGACTGAACATTAGCTAGATTAACACTGGCAGAACTGCGATGGGAAGCTGTAATCTAAGAGACACGGCAAGTCCTGACTGAGGTGAGACAGGGAAATGTTCCGGATAGTCGAGCACTATCCCATATCTACAGGTACAAAATGCCTTTTTTTTTTTTTTTCTTTTTTCTTTTATGAAATCTTCATAGCTGGCCAATTGAAAGCACAATGGGTCCGAGCACATTATTATCTGAGGTTGTTCAATGCCTCTACTACTTCTCACACTGTTGGGTTGTTTTTTTTTTTTCAGGTTCTACGAGTTACACCTTTTTAAGCGATCATCTTTGGTAGATGTTCATTTCCCTCATCTTTCTTGTAAATCAAGTGCAGTTACAAAAAAAGTTTGTTACTTAAATTAACCAAAAAATATAAAGTGTCCCAGTCTGAATTTACCTAAAGTTCAGCGACTCCTCCTTATCAGAGTAATATTTTCCGCCCTTGAAATGGTGAGCTATTTTCCTTCCAATTCCTACCAAGAGGGAAATAAAAGGGTTTGTACGTCTTTCTGGTAAAGACAGTCCAATAAAAAAAAAAAAAGTAGTAGTTTGTGGAATCAGGCACTGCTTCACTCCCACTGAACGCGATCTAGAGCGACCCCTTTTACGCAGTGCCACACATCATATCCCTATGGGATTCTCTCCATCAGAGAGGAGAAAACGTCATTAGAAAGAGCAGTGCTGAAACAATGCACTTTTCTTGTTTTAAAAAGCCCTCAAATCTACGTCTGGGCACTTCTGTAACATAAAAACCCACTTTTCCACCTGGGTCAAGTGGACTGTTGGAGGGTGCACCTAGAATTAGTTTTCTCTGAAGTCACGCAGTGCCACACACTCACTCTTGCACACGCACGCACACACACACACACACGCACATGCACACCCCACATGCTGCTACAGTGTCTGTTTTAGTGTCACAGGCTGCATTCTCTGTTTGGAAGTAGCCCCTCTTCTCTTCATCTCTCGCTGAAGGCTGAAGACGACTATGTCAGGATATTGGAGATAAATTCATTGAAGCGTTTAGAGTACTGCTCTGGGTTCACGGTGGAGATCTCTGCCCCAGCCTGCAAGGCAGAGAGGAGAGACAAGTCACAACACCTCCTCGAAGGGCAGACCCTGCAGCACTGCGAAGGGTGCAGGAGGGAGGACAGCAGGGAGCAATCATGGCAGCACAGCCTGTCTCTGCCGGGAAAGACCCACAACAACTTGCAAGTTCTAGGAAAAAACATCCAGAGAGGCCTAGAGAGCTCCCCAAGGAAACTGATTTTAGCTCCAGCTGGATCTTCTGCAGACCACCGAGTCAAAGCATTGGATTTGTTCCCTCATGGTTTAGAGGAGGTTTGGAAGGAGCATGAAAAACTCCATGTCCCGCTAACCTGGGCTTTTTTTCAAGCCCTTTTGGGAAGCTCAGGATTGCCGCCAGCGAAGAGGACTGGCCCCAGGAAGGGGGCAGGGTGGTATGTCTCCCTGCAGCCAGTCCTTTCCCGCCCTGTGAGGCTGTTGGTGTCACACCAGGGAAATCAAGCACCTCCCAAACTGGGACATAAACGCAAGTCACCTCCAACCAACCAGAGGGAAAGCCTTTCCAAGCCGGTCTGAGGGGACAGTAAGCGAGGGAAGAGCTGGTCTGGGGCACGGGATCGCTGGAGAATTTCACACATACACACACAGGCATGCAGGCCAAGCAGAAGCCCCAAAGTTCATCCTCCCTGCGGGTGGCCGGCTGCTTACCCCGTGTTTCACTGTTTTGGCAGCGTGTGCAGCTTTCTTCTTCGCATCATATGGCGTAAGAATGTCTATAATGGCCATGAAGTACACTTCCTTCTTGGGGGCACCTAGCAAGGCAAGAGAGTCGCTAGCACACCCTGCGCCGTGAGCAAGGCCCAGCTGCACCCCCCCCCTCCTGACGAAATACACGGCAGGTCTGTTTTGATGCAACTAGCAGAGAAAGCAAGGCAGCTGGAGGCTGGAGAGGAGCAGAGAGGAAGGACTGGAAACAGCACACCAGAGGCCCACACACGCTCTCAGCGTGCCCCTACTCTCCAAGCATCACTTCTACCCCCTTCCAACTCACACCATCCACAGCAAGCGACTGCACAGCAGAGACGCTTGGCAGGGTCTCTCTCGCTCTGCGGACGGTCCTCCCACTCCGTGCAGCCCAGCCAGGCCACAGGACACCCCCTCCGCCCTCCAGACCTTCCTCAGGGCAATATTCCACGCTACTCACTTTCGTGGCTTTTCATGGCGTAGACGTCGACCGAAGGATCGAACTCTCCAGGCCCAAAGAAGCGAGGGTAGTTGAGGAGATTGCCGGGGCTGTCAGGGGGTGTGCCATAGGAGGAAATGGGGTTGCCTCCGAGACCATCGTTCTCACACTCCTCGTCCTCTGCCCGATCCTCCACTTCCATCTCTTCCTGCTCTGCTCGGTCAACATCGTGGATCCCGACCAGCAAGCTGTAGTCCATAATCTTCAGCTGAGCTAAAAACTGGGAGAAAGCAACGAGTGAGAACAACAGCATCCACGTGGGATCAGAAACCCTCAGTCCTACCCTGGCAGCATCTCCCCAAACAGAAAGGGCTGCAGTGAGAGCTAAACCCTTATCAGACTCCAGAGAACCTGCACATGATCTCATATGCCCACTGCCATCAGCATAACCCTGACCCTATTTGCTTGACTGATCCAGGAACGATTTGCTTTTCAGTCAGATTTGCTGCTCTCCTTGAGCCAGAGGCCACAGTGAGGAGGATCCAGTCATGGGAGACGGAGGAAAAGCTGTCCCTGGGAAACTCTTACCTCCACGTCCCGCTTCAGCTTTTCAAGGAAGTTCTTTTTACTCTCTTCTCCAACATGCAGCTTCTGACCCTCATTCAAGAAGTCGTTGTCCTTGAACGTTGGTAGATCCTTGGCCTGCAATAAAAAGCCTGTGTCAGATTTTCCAAACCTCTGCTCCTTGGGGGAGGGCTGGTACACGGCTCCATCAGCCGTGTGTTGATTGCACAGACTCTGATCGAGTGTGGGGCTGCACCAGGATCTTTTGCCTGTTTGTAAGGTGAAGTGGCTCATCCTGTCCACTGAGTACGACAATGGCACCAGGCAGAGCCCAGCGGTTGTCAGTGAATCCACGTGCTGAGCTGTACCTGGGGGGAAACTGAAGGGAGACAGAGAGCAGCTCCGCTCTAAAGACTGCCGGGAAGATGTGCTGCAGGCTGAAAGCTTGGCAGCTGGGCTCCAGCCAGAGAAGGTCCAACCAGCTCCCAGAATAGAAAAGAAATGCATTTTGTTGGCTTCTGACTGCCGGGGGCAGGGAAGGGGTGGAAAAAAAAAAAAAAAAAAAAAAAAGAAAAGCTTCTCTCCCTAAAGGCTTGAGGAAAAAATTAAAACCACTGCTTTTGGAGCAATCTGCTTGCAGCATGCCCTGAGGATTTCTCAGGGATATGGAAGAACATACAACCCCTTTGTGCAACTGGGAATTAAATTATTTTCTTCTTAGAATGACATACGAGCGTGTGGTGGCTTTATATAGATCTACTATGAATGGTCTGAGACAAACTGCATAAGCAGAAAAAGCCAGGAATTAAACAGCCAGCAAGCTGGGGACGTTTGGGCACGATGAAGCCGTGCCTTGACGGCAGAGCAGTCTGTGTGAACGGGAGTTCCTCGGCTCACGCCAGAGATCTAACGTTAGGGCAGGCTGGAGCAGACTTACTCTGCAGCCCCAAACCTGAAAATCCCACATGCAAACGCAAAACATGGAGTACCATGAGTTACTGCTGTGATTTCAACAGGTTTTTTTCACGCCAGCGTCACAGCCAAAGTTTTGCAGGGGCAAGATTCTTAGTCCTCAGTTTCTCTAACGGCACCAGAAACCAAACTTCCAAATGTGCTGAGATACACCAGGAATCTGAGAGGAGCTGGTCTGGTTTATAAAAGCACCTGTGGCAAAAGCTAACTGCTGACCTGACTCAGTTTGGTACACAGGGAGCGCCATGAAGAACTCCCTCCATAAAGACACCGTTGCACTAACGTGGGGTTTGGTACTTGTGGGATTGTCCCCCGAGAAGTTGCCCCCACTCCTGACAGTGTCAACGTAACAGAGCAGGGCAGGGCAGCACCAGATCTGCACCACCTCTTCCTGAGCAGTTACTGGGCACAGCCTGAACGGCGGGACAGAAACAGGTCAGTCAGGGCTCATTTAACAGCCCCTGCTCAATACCCCTTTGGGAAAGGGAAGTCAGTTGGATCCCATCTGCTTCCAACCACCAGGAGGAAGGAAAGGCTGGCCAGGGATGATCCATACCTTCTCCTTGTCGCTTGCTTCCCTGGATACTGTTGAGCCCTGATAAAAGAATAAAGAAAAGAGCATTGCTGCATTATGTGTCATATTCCTGAAGAATGCATAGACACAATTTAATTCCTCCATGCAGAAAAATAGTGGAAATATTTTTAAAATCAGTGCTCAATCCCTTTTTCAGGCCCGAGACAGACGTACAGATCTACCTGGGGTAGTGCAGGCCACTTGGGAGAGGGGGATGGAACATCCGAGCCTCAAGTGAAGCCCCAACCAGAGCCCCCTAATGCCCTGGACAAAAAGCAAAGCCCAGGACCTTGTCAAGTAGGTGTCACAAAGACCAGCTCCCGCCCGTGACCGCCCTCCAAACCCTCACCTTCAGGTCGTATTTCCGGTGCACGGTCAGCCTGTGACTGAACACGTTCCTGGTGACCACCATGTAGGTTTCCACGCCGTCCACGGTGAGCCGGTACATGCCAAGGAACTGGGGCAGGAGGGTGTTCCCATGGCACTCCACTATGAACTGGAGGAGAGCGGGGAAGGGGAGGGCAGAGAAAGACAGTGCTGTCACACAAAACCGACCGCCGACAGGAGACAAGAAGGTGAGAGCGAAGCCTCCAGTTCCAGCCACCTGACACCGGCGTGAAAGGAAAGAGGGCTTGCAGAGGGCTCCTGGAGCCTCAAGAGCAGCAAGTTAGGGCACTGGAAGAACCTTCCCTCTCCGCCCGGAGCTGGGACAGAGCATCCCATTGCGTGTGCACGTCCCGCCTGCTGTAACAGGGTAGGTGCGCACGCCCGTCACCCCAGCTCAGCTCAGCGAGGCTGTTGTCGGCACGGGGTAACTTCATTCCTTGTGGTTGTGTGAGTGTATCCGAAAGCGAAGAGCAGATGGACTCGTGGATAGCGTGGACCAGAGCAGAACACCTCCAGCTGCCCCACTTTGCCCCCTCTTCCCTGCTGCACCTAACTGTCACCTCCCTGGTCCCTCTGGAAAGTCGAATTCAAAGGACTGAATCAGGAGCACGTTTCCAGCTCTCAGGCGCCAGCGATCCGTAATTCACTGATGTAAGGAACAGGGTGAGCTGCGAAGGGGCTCAGCACTGCAAAGAAACAGGCAGCTACGCCACGCTTGGCTCTCAGACGCTAAGGAACACCGTTTTCTTCTGCAAAAGCTATCTGCAAGCTCTGCCAGGTTGCACAGCGTAAATCCGAGCTCCAGCTCCCCAGGAAATCACACGATGCTCCCCAAGGCGTTTGCCACCTCCCCTCCCCAGGGTTCCAGACTCACCGTACCTGATGGTACTTCTTTAAGATGTTGTGCATCTCCGCTACATCCTCGCTTGACACTGCCTTAATGACAAACCTCCTGTCGTAGGTGGTGAGGAACCGGGCCCCACATCGGCCCTGGCTGTCGCTGTTCACTGGGGCGCTTCGCGTCACCGAGTTCTGAGGGAACCAGAACAAAGAAGTGGGGAGGAGAGACAGAAACTGCCGCCTCCCTGGAGAAGAAAGAACATCAGTCTTGGAAAGCAGGTAAGACGTGGGTGACCAGGGCCAGCTCCACAACCTGGCTCTGGAACAACAGACACCCCAGGGACTTTGTGCTCCACGTTCATAGCTGGGACAGTGTCCTGGGCAAGCTTCAGAGCCCATCTGCAAACACACTCCAGCCGTGACCGTTACAAAGCAAGCGTCCTCGAGTGCTCAGCTCCACTGACGTTAACCCAATTATTTAGAAGCCTGGACACGGAGTTTAGAGCTTTCATCCGGGCCTTCTATTTGTCTGCGTGTTTTACTCCAACACCTGGCATGCGCTTTTGAAAATGTTTTTTACTAAGGGGTTTTGAAAGAGGCAGTATACACAGGCCAAGACTTCTTAGCATTGCCTCCCGGGAATTTAAGAACAAGAAAGGGTATTTCCAAGATTTAAGGAAAAACAGAACAAAATGAATGAAACGGCCTGCCTTTTTTTCCCCATCAAAAAGCAGCCTAAACCGGCAAAAGTCTCATTGTTTGGGAATTCTTTACAGGTCATCCTGAAAACAAAAGCCACCCTCAGCCTCTGCTATTCTTACCATCGGACCAAAAAGATTGTGAGTATAAATAGGTTGGTTGTTCTTCCAACAACCGGCAGCATCTGTCTTCGTATCCTTGTCTCCATCCTTAGCAAGGAAACATTGCAGCTTCTTTTCATACTTGTAGCACAGTTGGAAAACCCCAACTGCAGAGCAGTTCCCTGAGCCACAACATGAGCTCTTCGTTCTGAGGCCTCTCCCCAGGCAGGGGGACTTGCTGTGAGCCTCACCCCACTGTTAAGAGCCACTGCTCTTCACACCTTCCAGGCTAAGCCAAGCAGGTCACCAGTCTCCTGCTTGTTTCCTCCATCCTTTCTCATCAACTGCCTTCCAACTCCACCAGCCCAGGGTGTTTGTTCAGAAGCCATTTTGTCAACCAACAGTACAGGCTCTCACAAGCATTTCCTTGCCGCTGGTGCAAGCAGATGGGGAGAGCTGAGAGCTGTGCTCTGAAACACAGCGGTACCGACACCTGGATAGGTCTTTAGCTCAAGGCAGATGTGGCCTTTAGGATCTCAAGGCCGGACAATGCATTTCATGATGGTTTTTTTTTTTTTTTTTAGCTGCTAGTTACACTGTTCTCTCCTTCCCTCAGCTCTCTGAAGAGCCGACAGCAGAGGGAGCCTGCTCTTCTGCAGCCGCAGACACCCAGGCAAGCAGAGCCTGCTGCGAAAGAAGGATTTACCATGTCACGCTGCAAGTGAGCCGAGAGGTTTCCTTTCAGAATGAAGCATTTAAAGCTTTTAAAACTTTAATGAAGCAGGGGAAAAACTCTACTCCTGCCAAAGGCTTCAGAAACCATCAGGAAAATAAAAGGCAAACAAAAAACCCCCTCGCTTCTTACTGACCTTTGCAAATCAGTCTGTGCTACGCAGTTTAATCACCCCTCACCTCAAAGCCACAGAGCTTTTCTTCTAGAGGAGATGGGAAGCAGAAACTGTGACCACATATGGACATTACTAAACTCACAGGCCTTCGGTTTACTTCGTTCCCTTCCTGTCACTCCCACCTCTTCCACAGTTCGGGGGCTATATTTAGCATTCTGGCTCGATTCCCACTCAAGCCATCACATTTTACCCACCTGAATTCAGCTCAATGAATGTTTTCTGCCTTCTGTTCTAGCTGGACACTTTTAAAGAGCCAGACTGCTCTACCTCAGAAATGGGAGCAGCAATGCTTCAGAGCAACAGGTAAGTGTAAATGATAAACCAGGTATTGAGAACGAACAAGATGGTGAGCGCTTCTATGTACGTTACTTCACGTGGTTCTCATAATTTCTTAAAAGAAACTGAGAAAAAAAAAAAAATCTAGAATATACTATAGCAGATGGACTGGGAGAAAAAATAAGGAGCTAATGACTTCACTGCACGCAAGTACGTTGAAGGGTACAGAGGAAGCCAGCACACAAATTCGTTCCCTGCTACAGCCAGCCCCAGGGGCAGGGTGTTGCTGGCCAAGCAGTCTCCTCAAGAGCCACACAGAGCCCGGCATGAGCTACTGTCAGCGGACCAGGTGGCCATGGCACTGCTTCTCCTGGCAAAACGCCACCACTGCCTCGAGAACAGGCCTGACGGTGGGAGGGAAAAAATAAACTTCATAATCTAAAGGCATGTGCTCAAGAAAAGCATGGACTGAGCAGCCCTGTCCTGAATATAAGAGATCTTCCATCACCAGCAGGAGAGATGTGTGTGCAGCTCGTGGCTCACAGGTCATTCCAAGGCCCTGAGCACACGCAGGCACCACGAACGCCACCTGCCTCCTAACGCCGGGCTCAGCTCTGTCTCCGGCAGCAGAGGGGCAGTTGCCCAGCAGCATTTACTGTTCCTCCTGGGGATGGCCGGCCCCTTGCAGAAGAAAAGCAAAGAGGACTGTCAGTTCTGCTCGGAAAACGCGTCTCGCTTTGAGCCAACACCCTCAGAGCGCCCTGCGTGCCTGAGAACAGGCAGCAGAGCAGGATGGAGCCCGGCAGCCAGGAGAGAGGCAACTGAGGCAGTGACACAAAGCAGCAAAAAGCCCTGACCACCAGTCCCGGTATCCTCAGGAGGTCATCCCTTCTCACAGAGGGACCAGCGTGCTCCCCGCTGGGTCTGGGGACAAGAGGCAGAGGATGGGATGCAGGTGCTACACATCTGCTCCCTGCCCCATCCCACATGAGAGCAGAAACTGGATCAAGTAGATCCAGTGCCTCACCAGTGCAATAAACCACACAGCTGGAGTAAGAAAACAGATCTCTTCATTATATTAACCTTGAAACAGGGTGAGATCGGGCAATAATCTCGATACAATCAGGGAAAATTTTGACTCGCCTGGGGAGGGCGTATACACAGACGTACGCGGACATGGGCACACACACACTGCAGAAGGAAGCAGTGTGGCGGGACGAGCGGGAACAGCTCTGCTCCCATCTCATCCCGCCCCTCCAGCGGCAGCAGGGAGCACGTGAAGCAAGAAACGGAGAGAGGAGCAAGCAGCTCGCGCCACTCCCCCACAGCCCCAGCGCTAACGTGCCTCTCTGGGCTGGCGGACTGCAGCGAGCAGTTCAGTCGAAGCCCTTGACCAGTCGGTGCTGGAGCCCTGCCAGCCTTTATCAACCGCAGCGGAGCGCCGAAGATACCGGGTTTAATCACCTAACGCTCGGCCTGCCAAAGGCCACGCAGCTATCAAAGCCGCCCTCTTTTCTGCACTGGCTTTTCCCTCATTGAAGAGGTCTCTAAGCTGCCCGCTGCTACACATCTCCTGCCGGCATCAGACCAAGAGCTGCGTGTGGAGGGGTGGCCCTGCTCTAGCAGCAAGACTTGTGACATCTCTCTTTCACTGGATTTAAGCCCAGAAGTATTAATACAAGAAAACGCCTCTCCCTTCCAAGGCAAGTCCGAGCCTCCGGCCTCGGGGACGCATCCCAAAGCAGCAGCCACCTTGACAAACCCAGTTCAACAGCACCAGTGCTTGGCACGCACACTTGGTTAAAGCAGCGCCCGAATCCGTAAAAACACGACAGACTCATTCTCCTTGCAGATGTTCTGCACTAGATCATTGTTATCCTCCAGCTCCTGCCTGTCTGCAACCATCTGCTCCCTCTTATTTCACGCCTAGACTGTAAGCTCTCTGGAGCAGGGACCATCTTTTCATTCAGCAATTGCCCAGTGCTTGGCACAGCAAGATCTACTCCACGGCTGTGGGCCCTCAGGGTTATGGTAAAACCATTCACACCAGGATTATGAACCCATAAAAACTGACCACGCAAGAAAGCTGATATTGTAATTGCTCTGCCAGCTTGGTTATTCTGTCCTGGGGAAAGGTGTCAGGAGGGCAGGGAGAGAAGAGACAGTACCTGGTAGTCTTGGTCGTCAATCCCAAATCTTTCTCGGAGGTTTCGGAACACCAGTGGACAATATTCCTTAAATTTAAAGCGACTTGGCAAGTTTTCCCTAGGGCAAAGCAGAAAAGATATTCTTGTGCAATGATCAGCTTGTGAAATCAAACTCAATTCTTCTCCCACTTCACTGCTAATCCCCCAGGATATCCAAGCCCCCTCCTACCTACAAGGGCCCTATTCTGCAAGCATTTACCCTCATCAGGGCAGCTTGTTTCTTTGGATGCCTACAAAAGTAAGCTGTTCATAGAAACGCTTGCAGGATCCAGCTTTTGAGTAACAGGCTCTTTGGATGCATGTGTCTTACAGAACAATCTCCCCTGTCACAAGCACAGATCTGACAGCATCATTTTGCTCTTTCCTCTTCCTTTGTCGCTTTGTTCCGTTCAGCAACGCAGCTGCCCCCTGCAACACACTGTTACTGTTTAAGATGAAAAGCTGGAGGAAAGCCGGGAGGGGTGTGGGGGGGGGCCCTCCGATTTCAGATCAGATCAGATCACTCGTGCGTCAAAAGAAAGGTCAACACACGGCAAACCATCTCACCCAGAATGCAAAGGAGAGGGAGTGAATCAGCTCCAGTCTGGCATGTTCCAGACCAGTCCCAACCGCTACAGAGCGAGCTTTGCTGCCAGACCTCGCCAGTTGGGAACGGGGCCTCCCCAGAGCACAGTACAGCGGACAAGACGACGTTCCCCGTCGCTGAGGGATCCTGCATCTACTCCCTACTGGAGCTCTTATCCTGCCCAGAGGGAAGAAGCGGAGAGGATGGTCCTGCTTGGACACAGTGGGAGATTCTGCCAGCTCATTCTCAATGAGAATCCCTCGCACCAATACGTGGGAAACTAAAATCTATGTAGGAGAAGAGGGAAGAGCAGATACTGCAAATTGTAGGTGCCAGAGAAGACAAACTTTCGAATCACACTCCCACTCTCAAAAGCTGATCCATGTGAAACTTAGTGAAAACGAAGCACTGATCAGGGAGAGCTGCAGACCTGCACACACCCAGACCCAGGGCGGAGAACACGGCTCTGAGCACCAGTCCCACCCGTGGCTTTAAAGGGCTTCTAAAACCTGATCTTTTGGGCAAAGGACAAGGGGGTACAAACCCCATGGGCCAGGGGTATAAGGCAGCTTCACAGCTGTCTCCTCCGAACAGTCTCACAGAGACAAAGAACCGAGGAGGTCACAGACAGCAAACTCCTGCCCTCTCCTCCATGGTCTGGGGATGTGGGTTCTGCTGGTCAGGGCAGGACACCCAGGCAGGGCACAGCAGGAACCAGGAGACAGTCCTGCATCAGCCTGGTGCATGCCCAAGACGTGCAGCAAACGCCAGCCCTAGGGGCTTTGGACAAGCCACACTTTGTGAACTGTAAAATAGTGTCTTCTCCCCAGCCTGGTGAACATCTATGTGTAACTAACTTTGCAGTAGTGCCACTTCTGAGCCTGGCCTGACCAGACTTCCCATCACTCAAAGGACATAAACCAAACCACAAGACAGCATCTCAGTGACAGACTGACTCCCTGCTGTGTCTTGTTGAGTGGTCTGGGCACGGCACAGACTCGGGCATGTGGCCAGCCAGGCCAGAGCCTCTTGATGTTAAAATGGGGAGCAAACCAAAAGGCCTTTACCACGGCGGCCGTTTCCTCACAGCAAAGAGCTCTAATTACAGAGACAAACAAGTTGGGAAGCACCTACTTACTTGTTGAATAGATGATTGTCCACCTTAATCTTACTGTAGGCTTTAAAGTCATCAGGCATTAACATGACAGGGACAGGAACATTGCTGAGTTCATTGATCTAAAAGAGAAAGGAAAAGGAGACTCAAACCCCAGGTCCCACTGCCCTGCAGGTCCTGTCACTGGACTTACAGGGACGCCGAATACCCAGGAAGCTGGATTTGAAGCAATATAACCCATCAGACTTTCAGAGCAACTTGCTGCACGGAGGGAACCTGGAGAACACCGTGGTGACAAGCCACAGAAGCATCTCATTCAACCACGTGGCGAGTGTTCCCAAGCCAGCCTCGGCTCTTTCATCTGCTCACCTTCCACCGATCATCCAAGACACAGCTTAGAATCGAGACAAACCTACAGGCCAAGAAATAGCAGATTTTATGTCTTAAATGAACCACCTTTGCCTTTATTTAAGAAATGTTGCATCAGCCAATTTCTTAACTAGTTCTCACTGTTACAAATCACAGATGACCGAAGCCTTCAGCATGGCCAGCCAGAACAGACTCCGGGTAGCTTCGGTGCGGCACAGCACAGCTGCCCTGTGGATGCCGTTTCTGTGCTTGCTGTCTCCTCTCGCTCTTATCCCACCTTCTCTGAAGGGATGAGTCACTCCACTAGATTGTTTTTGCTCCTTAGTCATGTGTGGCAGCCACAGGAACACAGGGAAGCAGAAGAATGAATGTTCAGCTACTATTGTACAGACAGGCTGATGCCAGAGCACCCAGCAGTGAAGGCATTAGTAGCGTAAAACAAAACAACAACAAAAATCCCCCTCTGGACTATCTCTGGCCACCCTGCTCCAGACAAGCCCAGGCACTGACAAGGCTGTGCCAGCGTTCAAGAGCAGGTCAAGAGGCGGCACGTTTCGGAGCTGCCTTTTCTGAGGACGGCCCCAGTGTCGTTCCTTCACGCAGACTTCACAGGAGTCACACCGGTCCCATCTAACTGAACTGCTATTACCGTGCTGGATTTAGGAAGCAAATTTCATTACAACTCCATTCCCATAATTACTGTGCCCAGCAGGTAACGCTGGAGAGAAGCGGACAACACTGGCAACAGCGGGGTTTGGCTAGGAGTCAGGCCTGGGGTCTGTTCCCAACACCAAAATCGCAGGCAGGGCAAGTGACAGCGACTTCCAGCACGCCTGGAAAGCACACAGCATTTCCCTGCTGACCGGGAACAGGGTCCAAGCTGTCAGCCTAAGGAAATGGACTCCAGCTCTGGGATTCCCCCTTCCTTGCGTGCAACAGGACACACAATACTGTCCAAATAGCTGCTGCCACGTCTCCTCCAAGGAGATGGAGATGAAAGGAAGCGTGATGGAGCCATTCTGCAGCGGGATCTGTGGCACAGTTCAACTCTGCAAGGACCAAGGAGGTCCCAGCTCTGGAGACGTGCAGCGAGCTGTCTAATTATATGAGCAAGCCTTTGATGAGGTACATATTTTTCACATCCTTTCTCCATCATTACCAGCGAAAAAACAGACCAGATTTAACAAACGTCAGACTGGAAGAAAGACACATACACGCTGCAAAGAGAAAAGATGACTATTTTCAGAGACAGCCATCCCACACAACAGATAAGCAGAAAGTAAACCGGCTACTGCTCCGTTAAGAGCAGAGATGGTGCTCTTTAAAGCCCTGCCTGTATTTACTTTCTAGCAGCACCGAGGAGCATTAAGCACTCCCATGAAGCGCTTTGGGATGTATGGAGAGAAATTCCTGCACAGAGGAATGAATAAATAATGTCATAGGCCTCCCATCACTTGTAATCACAGCGGAGCAGGGAGGCCGGTAACCCCCGGCTTAAGCTAAAGGCTCAATCCTGCACTGAGCCGCTCCTCCAGGCGCAGCGAGAGGAGAGGAAAGGCAAGAGGAGCACAGGTGAGGGAGGATCTCCCAGATCCTGCAGGAGCTGGGAGCTGGATCAGACAGCCCCAGGCAGCGATCTCCCCTCAGGGTGAAGAGAAAACCGCTAATTCTGTATCAACACAGAGGCGCTGCCTCCAGCCACTAATTATTGCTGTCTAACAGGAGGGGAAGCCCGACAGCACAGCTCCTTCGACACGCCTGTTCTCAGCCCTCTTCTTGGCGGTGGGTAAGGCACAAACAAGCTATTATCAGCTTGTTCCAGAGTGGAGGAAGGGTGCTGACGGCTGAGAGGGAACAGCGATTTGGAGATTGTCTCCTCCCTGCTAGAAATTCAGACACAAACGTTAGCAAAGCGAGATGTCAAGACGTCTCTGGATGTCCTCATTTCTGCCAAAGCAGAAACCTCAAAGCAAACGTGGTACCTGTTGCAACCCTCCTGACTGGCAGAAATGGTGCGCCAGGATACCTCGGCTCATTGAAAAGATGCCCCGACTCTTCCAAGATACAACAGCCTGACAACAGCCCAAAAAAAAAAAAAATCCCCCCTGCAGCAGCCTTTCCCCTCTTTCATACAGCAGAGCTTTCTGGATGCTTTGGGATTCCAGCTCCGGAGGAGATGGGAGAAGGAAGGGATTTGTGCTGAGGACTAGAATCGCTGCCAAAGAGCTGAAGTGGCTATTTCTGGCCCCGGCACTGACAGCCTGCCCTCCGCCGCCCAAGGCAGCTCCTGGTCAGATTGCTACTGGGCCTTTGTTCCCGACACCAGTCTGAAAGCAAACACGGGTTTGGTTAGCGATTTTGGGGTTGGTTTGATTGTTTTTTAAGCAAGAGGGACGCGCACTGCTTGCTCCCACAGTAACTCCCGTGCTCGACGTTTCCCTCAGGATCCCAAAGGGAGAGGACCGAAAAGCCCTCACGCTGCCTGGGAAAAGGGATATCCCAAACCCTCCCTTCCCGTAGTACAATCCTCAGCATCCCTCGCCCCTTTCTAAGGATGATCAGGCCAGGTCACTGGCAACACTAGGAGACCTTGCCCAAAGGAAAGCAGAAGCTCTACAGGGATCCTCTCCCGGGCTTCTCATGGTGGAATCTGAGCAGCCTCCGAGAGCAACGTGACTAACGCCTGGCACATGTTTGCTCTCTCGCCTTCTCCCCAGGGAGAGGCGTGTAGCAGGAGATTATATATAGCAGCGTGTGTGTCGCTGGTGTATTTATGCTACAGAAGGCAAGGTCAGAGCAAGGTGCCCAGCAATGAGGTGCCCAGCAACCCCCGGCTCCTGGGGAGCCCGTTCCCACGGCTCTGACCCGCCTGTCTCCCCCAAAGAGATGTCACCCAGCTGCAGAAAGTTTGCCTGTACCTGGATCTTTGGTGATCTCTGGGGCTGGGCACAAGATGGACAGCGAGATCTTGGCCATGGTTCTTTGTTCGGGAAGAGGCAGCTGCAGAGAGCAGAGGTGCAGCAGCAGAGAGCACCGCAGTCACACACCTCGGTCCCTCACCGCCGGGGTCACGGGCTATTTTGAGAAGCACAGCAACCGCGAAGAGCAGGTCCGTGCTGTGCAGCAGACTCTGCCTGGGGTATTTCCACACCTCCACTACAAAGGCTTTAGAGGTCCCCAGAGCGGAAAAAGTTAAGAATGGCTAATGTAGAGCACAAGCTCTTCCGATCAGGGATCTGCCTCCAGACCCAGCATGATGCTGGTTTTCTGTAACTCATCCAGCTTTTTTAGACCTAATCTGCTTTTGAATCCTCTTGAAAATAAGCCCATGTTTTTGCACAGTCCTCTTACACCAGGAGTTTTCTATTCCTCCCCTGGCTAGAAAACACAGACAACCTCACAGGGACCAGGCCAGGCTGAAAGTGCCATTAAGAAGCGCATTTTGCCACTTCCACCTGCATTTTGCAGAAAGATGCAAGACGCTGGCGCTGCCCCTCCCCAGGTCAGAGTCAGCGTGAATGGCACGTGCCCGTCAGCCTCACAAAAGGCCCAGACAGGCACCAGGCTCGGAGGCTCTCAGCTGAGCCCAGAGGATTTAAAAACCAAGACACATTTTAGACAAGCCAACTGACACCTTCACAAGGCAACAGCAAGGGCACCAAGAGAGAGACGCTTCCCAACCCTCTGCCGGTTTCACCAGATTCTGAGGACGAAGCAGCGATTCCCCAAGCAAGGCAAGCAGCCCCGTGTGTCCAGAGGCCACCCCAGCAAAGAGAGGGGTACGACAGCAGATTGCCCGGCGTGTCAAAACAGCCACAAGCCCAGCCAGAGCGGCAGAGGGAAAAGGCAGCCAAGACCAGGGCTTGGGGCAGCAGCAGGTGACAGCGGGAAGACCCTCCTCTCTCCAAAGCCACAACCGCCACCCTCCTCCTCCCTTCGCCCAGCAGCCAGAGGAACAGCAAGCTCAGCTCCGCTGCTTCTCCAGCTCCCTGGCTAGCAGCTCTCCCCTTCCCCCCGCAGGAGTGGCCGGGCCCTTCAGCCCCAGTCAGCAGATTTCATTTTTGCCTACGCCGCTGAGAAGTTTACAGCCAACCCCTGGCCTTACACGGCTGGAAAAATACCACCTCCCTTCTGTCTGTTAAGCTTTGATTTCCTGGTCACTTCAATTCTTGAGCCACACCAGTCAGTATGACGCTGGGTTGATCTTTAGGTGATAATTTGTCTCCCCCACCAAAGCCAATTCTTTTTTCAATAAAAGACACATCAATATTCTGTGTCATTCAGGGACAGCTGTTGGAACGAACGGGCCAGGCATAATTTTGTTTCAAAACCTGACTGTAGCCTCAAAGTGGCAATTACCATTAGTAAATTGATGGGAAAATGCAATTTGTTTACTAACAAGATCCAGATGATGGAGTGTGTGAGTCTACTCTCTAGGATTCTTTACAACAGGAATTTGCTCAGGAAAATAAAAATACTTTGTTCTTCTCAAGGCCTTTCAATCAGGCATCTCAAAATACTTTGCAAGCACTAGTTAAACTTCGTAATACTCTGGGGAAGTAGGTAAAAGACACACAGCAAAATCACTTTAGCATGGAGATGAACCCACATCTGCAGCAAAACTTTGCTGCTGCTTAACACAATACAGCAACTGGGCAACGCTTTGAGGGAAAAAAAAAAATGAAATACAGTTTTCCATGAATTAGAGCATGATTAATCAGCATCCAAGCTAACAAAACCCCCATGCGATGCTACGGAAGCATGAATCTTGTAGTCAATAATTTCTATCACTGCTCCGGGGCCAGCAGCGTGCTTTAAGGCGAAAAAACCCCCGCATTCCCTAGTGACAGCGAACCCACCTCTTCCCGAACCAAGTACTTTGAAGCCTGCTGGAAAGGACTCCAGTGTCCTGACACAGCTGCAGCCGCAGCACAGGCAGAGGAATCGGTCAGCGCTGCCCCGCCGACGCAGGGCACGGCCTCAGGACCACTGGGAAGCATCCGTCCTCCCAGGCCGCTTGCAGGCAAGCGGAGCTGTCGCTTCCCCTGGTTCAAGCAAAAGCTGGGGACTGGAGAGGTTAAACGACCTACCCTTGGCCACACGAGTCAGTGGCAGAGCGGGCAACCGAGCCCCACGTTCCTTGCTCAACTCCCCAGGAAAACTTTCTTTTCTCCCCACGCCCCAAGAAGAACAGGGGCTCCCGGAACCTCTATTTTAACAGGAGGTCCCAGGACAAGAAGGTTCAGAGGCACCAGCCTCGATCATTAACACGGACTATCACCGCCATATGCTGCGCTCTCCAGAGGTCAATTAGAGCCGCAGCAGACAGCGAGTGTTGGAAAGGACAAATCCATGCTGCTTACCCCGTGCCAGTACCAATTTATAGGACTTCAACATTTGATATGTGGCAGATGCTGCTCTGGCTAGAATTAACATGGCAACACCAAAAACAACACTGCAGAGAAGGGAGAAGCGTGCTGTAAATCCCAATTTTGCTGTTTCACTGGAATACTAAATAGCTGCGTTTTGTACTGGCTGGCACTGCTCCTAAAGGTCCTAGGAGATCGGCTGGAGCTTCAGCCAGTAATCGGAGCCTCTGGAGCGCAGGAGGCTGCCTCGGGCAAGATCCACGCAGCCAACAGAGGAGATCTACCCATTTCCACAAAAATGGGGTTTGTTTATGCCTACCCCCTGCCCCTGCCAACATCCACAGAGCTCCAGGGATCGTTTCCAGTTGACGAACTGCCACCGAGAGAAGCATCATCGCAGCCTGCGTGAACTTGACTGTTCATTTAACAAACAGACGCAAGAGTTCCTCCTCCAACAACCCCCAAAACTCACTGGGATCCCAGTGCCTGGTAGAATCAGCACCTTACAACCGTTTCTATGGTTTCCAGAGCATCACACAACACTGCCGTGTTCATCTTGCTGTTCGGTGCGAGATGGCTTCTCCCTTCCAGAACCATCACAACTTTCCCTCCGCCGCTGGCGAGCTCCCACGCGCGGGGAACTCCGGCCAGGGCGGGGAGCAACACGCACGTAACCAGCCGCGAGGAGCCGCATCTCCTCGTCCAACGCCACGACAACAGCGGTCGCCAGCAAAGCTTCCCCAGAACCATCTCCCCGTTCGCTGAATCTTACAGGGCCTTCCAGAAAACTCAGAAATCAAGGGCGAGCCTCTGTGACTCCACTTCTACCTGCACGAGTTCTCCCCTCCCCTCCATGGTTTTCTAGCTCAAAATTTAGCTGCTGGACTAATACCACCCACGTTTGGCCCTGCTTACACCAGCCACAGCCCCACCCCGGTACCGAGTCACTCGGTTTAAGCGCTGATTGGGGACCACCAGGACAGCCAAGGCCCAGCTCACTTTTTAAACAAAAATGCTCCAAACTGGTGTTCCAGAAACCAGTTCCTGTTCTTGGTGTGCTAACATCACCGCTCCCGATCCTCTCCAGACCCATCACTGCCTGCATTCACACCAGCTGCTCACAAGCTTGTTTAAACACGAGGCAGGGCCGAACTGCTGCCAGACTTGGTTAATGGACCCAAGGGAATTTCTTCAGTCAACAGAAATGGTGGATTGCATAAAATGGTTGTTTGTTTGATTTGTCCATGAAAAAGTTCATCTCAAACGCAAGTATTTTTGACAGAATCTTCCTGGCACAGCCTCATGTTTTGCACCGATGGCAGTTTTCTCCTCCTCCTACTGCAGGGATCCCAAGGCAGGGCTCCACAGACACAGCCAAGAGATTCATCCCTTGTAAAACCACGGTCCAGGAGCCGAACGTTAAACAACCCCCCCAAAAGATTTCTAACAAAGTCCAGAGGTGCTCCTGAAAATACTCCTCCACTGTCCAGACCCCTCTGCTGGAAGCACACAAGCAACCTCATTTCCCACACAACCAGGGCACCAACATCATCTCCCAAACGCAGACCGGGATGAGCAGCTGCTCGTGTGTGGAGCAAACAAAGCCACCTCAGCTCGCAGCCTGCTCTGCAGCACGGTCACACCAGCCACCAGCCCTCCCAGGCACTCACGAGGCTCGCCCGAACGCAGGCTGGCATCGGTGGCAGAGAGGTGGAGGAAAATGAAGTACCAAGAACTTGTTGGGAAATCCTGGATGCCCGGCCAAGGGTGAGGAGGTCGCAGCTGAAATATTCTAATCCCCTCCCCAGCTCCCAGTCCTCCTTTCTGGCAGCAATTTCTTCATAACCCACACCCGATATAATCCCATTACTAGCTTAGCGTTCCCACAGAACTGTCAGCTTGCCTTCTTCCCTTTGCCTAAATATTTCACAGCCAAGTGCTCTACAAGTTACATTGGCCTGATCCAGTGCCTAAAAAGTTGCCAGATTCCTAATACCCAGAAAGCTACCAAAAAAAGAAAGGAAAATAATAAAAAAAAAAGCTCTAATTGCCACCAAGCAACAACTGACCCTAAGAGGCCCCAATTGAAACTCAGCAGAATCTCACCCATTTCCATTTCTTCACGGCTCCTAATAGAACCACTGATCAAAGCCTGATTAAATTCATTATCCTGCTTCCTGGGCAAGGCTCTGAGCAGCAAGCACTTGGATCATCCTTTGACTCAGAAAGGCAGCACTGTGTCGAACTACATTTAGAAGCTTTCACTCCATCATCAGACAAGCTAGAAATGAAATTCTATGGGGGTTTTTGTGTGTGTGTGTGTGTTATTTGCTTCTGCAAAAATTAAGCCTAAATCCCTTTCACTCTCTAGGAAACATCCACTAATCCACCAGAGAAATAGGTGTCTCTGAGCCCTAAAAGCATATTAATTTAGGAAGGGATGAGGTTTCTGAATTCTCTGACCACCTGAATATTCTCCTAGAACAGCTTCCATTACCCACATCCAAGAGAGAGCAATCAATCCTTTCCAGCACAAGATTTGTGCCTGCCATCACAGACGGGGAAGAAGTTTCCAGAGAAAAACAAAGATAGTCTTAGGAACCTCCGAAGGAGATGGATTAAAGAGCTGAGCCATCACAGACGTTTCCTAAGGACCCTCTCCCAGCTCCCTCCTAAGACTTGTACCAGACACCACCCAGAGAAACTGAGGCCAAGCCCAGGGGACATGCATGGCCTGAGTTCTGGTAGCTGAAGCCTAAAGTCAGAGGGAGTCAAGGTTGGACAGATGGGGCCAAAAGACCCTTTTGTATTTGGGGATGGAGATGAGAGACATCTCATCCATTCTCATACAGCCAACCGAGGAACAGGGCTGTCACTGTGTATGCGGGACCTCTGGGTGGTGACATGTGGGAGTCCCCTCACCGTAACGGGGCCATAGGGAGTGCCCTGAGTGACAAAGCCAGGGCTTGTGACAGGGGACAGCGCTGTAGGCGTCAAA
Source organism: Leptosomus discolor (assembly GCF_034619465.1). Lineage (NCBI taxonomy): Eukaryota > Metazoa > Chordata > Aves > Leptosomiformes > Leptosomidae > Leptosomus > Leptosomus discolor. The sequence continues at coordinate 6,827,154 of NC_141415.1, forward strand.
TAAGCGTCCTCAGGGCCTCCAGTGCCAGGCAGGGGGTGTGCCACGGCAACCCTACACAAAGGGACACAAACTGAAATGGCATCGCTCCCCCTCCCCAGTCCTGGGGGGAAAAAACAAAAAGATAAAATAAACAAGTGTTGGGGAAGAGGTGTTGGGGAAAAGGACACAGGCAGATGGGTGGGTGTGAGGGGGCTGGCATGCTCTGGCAAAGAGACATGTCTAGCAGGAGAGAAGCCTGATGCCACCCCAGGCATGAGGAAGGCGATGTCTGGGAGGGACACCCTGACCCAGGGGGGTACCCAAACTGCCCAGAGATGTGGATGCTCTGGGGCAGGAGCCCCAGCTCCAGGAGAAAGGCATCACCAGGGGCAGAAAGACAGAGGCGGGAAGGAGCAGACCCCGCGGAGAGCCTCCTCACAGGGCGGGCACCGGGAGGATGAGCCGTCCTGACCCAGGGCTGCCCTGGGAGTGGGAATCCAGGGAAGGCCCCGGATTAGCGATGGGATGCCAGGGGGGAGGGAAGGCTGCGATTTGAGGGGAAAGGGGGTGTGGAGGTCAGAGCCCGATCCGGGGGCGGCGAGGACCCTGGTCTGGGCAGGGCGGGAAAAGGCCCTGCCTGAGGGAAGGGCCCGATCCCGGGGAGGGGGGGGCGCTCGGTGAGGGGAAAGGCCCGGTCTGAGGGGGATGAGGGCCCCGTCCCGAGGGGCTGGTGAGGGCCCAGACCCGGGGGGGAGGAGGACCGCGGCTGAGGGGGCGGGGAGGGCCCGCTGCGGGCCGCGCTCACCGTGTGGTTGGCCCCCCACATGAGGACGCTGAGCAGCGGCTCCGAGGCCCGGAACAGCTTCACCTTCTGGCACACGAAGTGTTTCTTCTTGGTCTTGGTCTTGCTGGCGCTGAGGGCCGAGCCCAGCGCCGCCCCGACGCCCCCCGCCGACGAGCCCCCCGCGCAGTTCGAGGCCATGGCGGACCCGGACCGGCAGCGGCACCGGGAGCCGGACCGAACCCCCTCCCCCGGGCTCCCCCACCCCCCTACCAGCGCCTCCGCATGGTTCCGCCCGGCCCGGCACACGCCCCCCCACTCCCCTCCCGCAGTGGTACCGCCCGCCCCTGTCAGCAGCTGCCCGTTGGTGCGGCCCGGCCCGTTAGCTTCTCCCTCGCCGTCCCCCCGCTGCTGCCGCAGTGGTTCCGTCCCCGCCTCCCCCTGCCCTCCCCCCCCCCCGCCCCCGCGGTGGTTCGCTCCACCGCTGAGGAGGAGCCGCCACGGCCGGCCGAGCCCGCTCCGGCCCCGCTCTGAGGAGGCGCCAAGATGGCGGAGGGCTGAGGAGGTGGGGAGCGGGCGGTACCATGGCCTCGCCGGGGGGGGGGGGGGGCGGGGAGCACCGGACGATGAGGAGTGGAAGCGCGGCGCTGGCTACCAGCTCTTCCCCGCTCAGCCCGCGGCAGGAACGGGGAGAACGGTAGCACGGCTGGGGCTGAGAGAGGGCACAGCGGAAAGAGTCGGTCGGAGGAAGAGGGGAAAAAGGGGAAAAAAAGCGCGTCCTCCCCTCCTCCTCTTCCCGGAGATGGTCTCGCCCAGTTGGCGTGACGTACCCACACCCCGCCCCACGCCCCGTTCTGACCTGGCCAATAAACAACGAGGCGCCTGGAATTATGAATGGGCTGCTCCACACGTCACCGGCCGCCTTCGAAGGGCGGGGACCCCTCAAGGAGCCCCCCCCCCCCCCGGTGGCCCGGCGGTACCGGGGCCTGCGGGCCGGAGCGGGTCAGGCGCCCCGCAAAGGGGCGGCCACTGCCAGGTAACCCCGCCCCCCCCCCCCCCGCTCTGCCCCGCCCCCCCCCCAACAGCCACAAAGAACATTTAAAAAAACGACAGTGAAGTTTCTTAATTTAAAAAAACCAACCCCAAAACCCAACCACCAAACGGGTCCCGACCGCTGTACAGACACACAGGACTCACATTCCAGCATCCCGGAGGAACACGGGCCGCAGCAGCCACGCTCCGCTCGGCTCCTTCCCCTTCCAAGCGGCTCCTTTGGGTCAAACCCCCCTGAAATCGGTGAACGACCCAAAACCGGCTACAGGTGCTGTGCAGACGAGTCTAACGTCACCCTCCAAACCCCCGCCTGGAACGGTGACAGCACTGAGCAGGGCTGTGGACGTTCCTCGCGCGGCTTTAGCAAATCCCGTGAAATTAACTCACGAATGTGAACGTGTCCTGCTCGGCTTTCTAAGGACTAACAAAAATAGGGGTTTTCTCTGTCCTATAAAGAGCTCGGACAATCTGCCCAATGTAGAAAGCAGTTACCACCTGGCATCATCGGGTAATAACAACATACAAACCCGATACCATCAAGGTAGAGAGAGAAGGGAAAGACCTGGCAACACGTTAAAAACAGCACACCAAAGCTCCCGAGCGCTCCAGCAAAGGTTTGCTTGCAAGGCCATACTCGTTACGAACGTATCCACGATGCCAGAAGTCCAGAAGACGCTGTGGGCTGCAGGACAGAAATCCAGCGCCTCTCTGGGAGACGGTACCTGTCTGTGTAGGGAGCAGGGGGTCTGTGCTGGAGGGCTCTCACCTTCGGGAATCAGTGTCCACTTAACTTCCGCACAGGAGCGGAGGAAGAACAAGTTTCATCTCTGCATAAAGTTTTTTTCCAAGGCAGCGGGAGTTCTCTGCAGGGAGTGGATATTGCGTTTCACCCGGTCTTCTAGGGTGGAAGTAGCTGCGCTCTCTAGTTTTAAGCGACTGCAGAAAATTGAACCAAAGAAAGAAATCAGAATCTCTTTCCAAACATTACACCCTTTCTAGCAGGACTCACTGCCCTCAAGCCATCCACCTGAATTCATCTAACAGAGAAAACAGCAAATCATTCGCTATTAAAGTCTGCACTGCAAGAGCTGAATGCCTTTTACTTTGGCTTGTAACAGATCCAACGCCTTATTTAAGGTCAGTGCTCAGAAATACACTTTCAGTAGCTCTCGAGTCTCCTCCAGTCTCCAAATAGAACTTCATCGTTAATTACAAACGATCCCGTCACAGGGGACTTGGTTGCAAACGAGAGAGAAGCATTGTGTTCCTCGCCGAGAGCAGCGCTCCTCGGGGAGCCCCAACGCCAGAGCTCGTGCTGCAGACGGCGGCGTTGGCTGCGGGGGGGAGAAGGGATCCTCGACCGCTCGCTTGCGGCGACCACTTCGGATCACGCTGCTCTCCTTTCCCGACCTCCTCGTGCCCCTCTCCCTCCTCAACCCCCACGCCAACACACCCCAAGTTTGTTAGAGCTCAACCAGCTGCTTCTGCGCAGGGAAACACACAAAAACCTCTCTCCACAAGAGGTTTTGCTCACGGAGAAAATCTACTGTGATTTTAAGCCGCCCTTACGTGACCCCAGCTCTGGGCAGCTTCAAGAATTAAGCGTCCATTGTCCCCTGATTGATTTACAGGTTAATTTACACGGAGAATTCGATGCTGCAGCGACTCCAAAACACGTGGCGCTGCCGCAGGAGCTTTCTTACGCTCCTGGCACTTTCTGGAAGGCCTCGTGCCACTCCAACTGCCTTCGCCTGCCACGCGCACAAGGGACTGGAAGTTACCCCCTGCGTTCAGAAACGGTCTCGCTCCCTGTTGAGCGCAGGTTTCAGCCCCACCGGCTCTTGGCACACAGACCCCCAGGGGACTTGCAGGCCTAGAACTGCTGCAAGCTCCTAAAACCAGAGCACTTTTTACTGTCTGCATGTAAAACACCACCGGGCCTCTCTACAGGATGGCAAAAAATAACCGATCACCAGTTTCCCAGTCTGGCTACCACGGCCCTCACACAAACAGCCCCCTTCTGGGTTAAGAGGAGAATTTGGGAGCAGCAGGTGTCACTGGTTCTACTGCAAAGCACAGCAGGGATGGATCTGTACCGTTATCTGAAACATCTCGGACGTGGAGGCCGTCACTTGCTCCCGAGAAGCTGCGGCCTCTCTCCCCCAAAGCAGACAGCAAAGGACACTCACCTGAAGAACTTCCCATCTCGGGAGTCCAGTTTCTCCAGTTCTCGCTCCAGCTCCTCCTCCTTTCGGTGTTTCCTGAGGTTGTTTGCCCTCTCCTCGTCCCGCCACTTGGCATTTTCCATCATTTCCTGGCGTTTACGCTCCAGCTCCTCTGGAGAGATCTTCCTGTTGGCGTAGAAAACACCACTGCTGCGAATCGATGGCACGATGAACCTCACCCTCCTCTTGCTTTCCATCCCTTAAAATGATTTACAACCCTCCAAATTAGGGGTGTTTAACACGTTTTTTCCTTTCCCAGCCGATCAGCAAAGCCTGTAAGTTCATGTCTAAGTGTTCGGCTTTACCACGCCCCTACAGCGACCGTTTTCTCCCTTATTTCAGCCGTCTCGTTTTTAATTGACTGGCAAGATGATGCTGTCAAGGTCGCATTTTCCTGATGACAGTGAAACAGAACGCTTCTAGTGAACAGACAAAGCCTGCCTTCACATTGCTGCCTGGCCCACGGAGAACCAGCAGCCCCGTGAATTGCTTTGGGAAGCTGCCCAAGGCGTTCCCGAACCATCAAGCTCAAGAGCACCAAAACAAACACTTCGGGACCCTCCATCCAACTTTGACCCAATCGGTTTTAGTTAACAGAGTAAAATTTGGTTCACAGGTTACACCCAGCTGCCTCACAGTCACCAGGACAACTTCCACCCAAAGCACAGGGACAAGATCTCGCCTACCTGGTGTAGCCCGGAGCATGCTGCCGCCGATAGCTCTTTTTAGGGGAAGGGCTTCTAGCTCGCCCCTTCTCCTCCCGATTGCTATGTCTGTAACCCAGAAACACCCTTATTAGCACAGATGAACACACATTATCACACCTTCCATACATCCTGTAACCAAGACAGCTCCCACAACTGCGGGACTGTGACCTGCCCACGTCGAAAACAAATCCTAATGACTCTCAATATACTTTAAATTTCCATCAGTTTTTACTCAGTTTTCATCACTCCATCAGCAAACAACAAACACCTGGTTTTTGTCAGCAGTTAGTAAAGATAATTCAACAATTATAAACACCTTTCAAAGAGAATCAGTAGCCCAAACAAGAGCACGGTCACAAGCAAGACCTAAAGGGTCTGCCTAGAAAGAGGGTGTCCCACATGGAGAGCGCAGCTGCAGAGAGCACGGCCCCTCCAGGAGCCGCCCGGCGCTCCTGCACACCTCCTGCACACCTCCCGCCTTTACACCCAGCACTGGGCAACAGCGTGGCCAGAACTGGGAGGGAGGAGGAGATGGAATAAAAGGATTTTGACTCTAGAGAACTCCCCCCCCCCCCCCCCCCCCCCCCAGCAGCCGTGGGTCTACATTATCCAGGTTCACCACACTCACAGTTTACTGTGTCTGGAAGGAGATCGTGAGCCCCTGCACCCAGATTGTTCCGAGTTCTTCTTGCTAGAGCGTCTCTGCGGAGAGCGGGACGGGCTCCTGGACCGGGAGCGATCCCGGTGCTTGTGGGGGGCCCTCTCCTGGCCGGCAGCTGGAGAGCTCCGAGACCTGCGGCTCTGGTCGGAGTCTCTGACCTGGAATTCAAAAGGGTCTTTCAGGAGAGACGTTTTGTCAGAGCAGAACAAGGACGCGAGGCCACGAAGACCTCAGGCTAGGGTAAGTGCAGGAAGGAGTGGACATTGTGGTCTGCATTCCCTTATTTCACTTCCTAGGTTCTTCTTAATACCTGGGCCTAAAAAAGCTGATTTCTGTATCACGTTCAGTAAACTAAACTGCCAGGAGAGTCATGCAGAGTATTGGAACAGACGGGTTGTCTGTGAAGAGAAACTAAATAAAGCTTAACCTCAATTCAGAGCAGACAAAAGTCCTACCAGGATCTGAACAACTTCAGTTTCAAGGCTTAAATGGCTCCAAATTGAATATGAACTTTATCATATCACGTCCCCCTTGTAATCCTCTTCTGGCCGGTGACGTAGCCTTGCCCCAAACTGCCAGAACTCCTGCTCTTCCCCAACTCGGGGCCCTTGCTGCTGAAAGAGCCGTGCAAAACACACGTACTTACTTGTAAGCCGTATCCTGGGACTTTGGAAGCAGCAGGTTTCCAGGAGGAACTGTTCAACCTCTTCTGAGACCTGAAGAGAAAACAGAATAATACTTTTGGAGCAGGTAAAATAATGTTGTGATCTTGAATTTCAACATTAAAATGTCGTAAAAATAATTTAATGATGCAAAAATCAATGAAGTAACATATAGAAACACTTAGGCAAATTAAGAGCATTAATTAGAAAGATAAAACTCAGAGAGGATTAGAAAAAGACATCAAAAGCCCAAACAAATTAACCAGGAAACATGGTATTTTTACTACAAAACCTCAAAACATACTTATTTTTGCTTCGCTCCTCATCACTGCTGTCACTTTCACTGCTAGAACTGCGCCGTCGATGTTTCTTGTGCTTCTTCTTCTTCTCTTTCTTCTTCTTCTTCTCCTTTTTATCTAAACTGTTTTGCAGCTACAAAGCAAGACACCGTTTCATTAGCAGTAATTACTGTCTCTACCCTTGGGCAGCCAGTATCACAAGGCAAAGTAACAGAGTCCTCTGCAGAAAACCTCCTAAACCATTTGACAAGCTCCTCTCTCAAACCTAAAGAGCTTAATGGAGTGTCCCTAGCGTCAGGTTGGTATCGGTGCATGTCAAATCCTACGTCTGCAACCGCCCTGTAGTACTAAATCAAAAGTTAATCACTAGCTAAAAAACAAAAGCACACCAAAAGAGCAAGAGCAGCAAAATAACACTGAATTTGAAAGGAAGAGAAATTAATTCCTGCTGAGAGACTGATAAGGAACCTTGTTCTATTATATCAGGATTACAGAAAGCTGGATTTATTCTGCTTTTTTTTCTCTGAAAGAGTCAGGAAACAGAACTCAGCTCCTTAACCTAAACAACACTAATTTTGATTTAGGATGCTCTCCTTGGTTCAGAGCATTCTGCCCTTTGGGTCTGTAAAGGAGTACTGAGATGCACCTACCAATTCTTTGATTTTCTTCATTTTAACAGGATTATTCAAAACTTCTCTCTTCTTTTCCTCCTCCCTCTTTCTAAAGCAGAAAAAAAATAAATCAATGTTTTCAGACAACTGAAAATATCCTATTTTCATGACAGACACCAATCAAGCACAAGCTCTAAAAACATATAAAACAGGAAAACAAGCAAGTTTCGTACATTCAGCAAAACAGATCCACCTAAGGAGCCTGTCCTGTTCTTATCCGCTCAAGTGTTAACAAAAATCTGCTCCACTACCATCAACCTGCCCGTGATGCTGACAAAAGCCTGAACACTCGGCGCAGCCCAGATACATCCACGTTCCCACACCAGGGCGAGCAAAGCTGGCAGAGGCCAATCAACAACCACCTTTACATTTCTAGCTCTTTACCAACCTACAGCCAAACCACCCACGTGGTGATCATCAGCTCCTTCAGACGGCAAAATCTTAAAATTTGAAATCAATCCAGCAAAGTTACCCCAAAGTGACTCAAATACGTTACGCTGCTGTCTAGAACACACAACCAAAATCCTACCAGTCACGTAAGGGGCTCTCTGCAGCCAGGACTGCCACCTACAGCCCGGAGCTCACAAACAGGCAGACACAGCTTGAAGGAGCAGACACGACAGCAATCTTTACAAAGATAAACACAACAGCTCCTAGCGAGATGCTAATATCGATGTTCTGCCTCATCTATCACCGCTTTCAGCTCCACATTTAGTACCTTATCATGAAAAGCGGATCCTCACGGATTTTGTTTGCCATATCCAGGACAGAATTGGCACCTGTCTTGGCAAAAATGGACCCTGGGAGAAGTCCTGTCTCATTGGAACAGCCTGCATCCTTGTCTTCGGTCTTCTCAAAGACGTATTTGTCCACGGGGCGACCCATAAGATACTCCTCTCTGTTCACCATACCTCCAGGACCCTGGTACATCCACTCCAACTTCTCTTCTCTTTTCCTGTTGCAAACAAAACCACCTTATTTTCCTTCTCACACTTCTAAAGTGACATTTTAAGGCACTGGTTCAGGAAGGCGAATGGAAACGTTTTATCATCAGACATTAAACCCAGGGCTCCCTCAGGGGCACCTGCAGCACCTCCTCAGGCAGTGCTTGCCCCCCGAGGATGGCCAGGGCTGCTCACCACCGGGCTGGGGGGCACCAGCACCACCTCACCTGACGGTGCCCATGTCCTCAGCGTATCGCTGCATCTCCTCACGGGCTCGCTCCTCCTGCAGCTCCCGCTGCAGCTCCTCGATCTTCTTCCGCTCGGCCTCATACTTCTGCTCGGCTTTCCACACCTTCTCCACATTGCGCAGCGTCTGCGGGTGCCAGCTCTTCTTCAGGTTCTGCGGGAGCACCGACACCGGGCCGCGGCCGTTAACCGAGGGACGCCTTCCCTCGCCGAGCCGCGCTCGCCCGCAGCCCTCCCGCCCCGCGGCCGAGGCCCGCGCAACGGGACACGCTCCCTCCCGCCACACCGACACCCCCCGAACCGACGGCCCTGCTGCCAGGGCCGCCGAGCGGACGCAGGCCCCGGCCTACCCGCGCCTCCCGGGCCCGGCGCTCGTCCGAGACCGGGCCCGGGGCCGGTCCCCGGGGCCCCGGCGGGGGCTCGCAGCCCCTCTCGGCCCGGCCCAGCTCCCCCCGGCACCGGGCCCCTGCTCACCAGGTCGCCTCCCCCCATCGCGGCGGTCAGGCGAGCGCTTCCCCCCGCCGCTACCGGGCCTCGACGTGCGTCATCACCGCGCGTCGCCGCCGGGGCCCGCCCCGCGCCGCGCGGCTCAGAGGCGTCACTTCCGCCGCGGCGCTGAGGGCAGCCGGCAAGATGGCGGGCGAGGGCGGCGGAGCGGAGCAGGGCACAGCCGGCCCCGCGGCGCCTCCCGGTAGGGAAAAAAGAAAGGTTGGGAGCGGGGCCGTGAGCCCCGCAGCAAAGGGCAGCTGAGCGGCGCGGGGCGCCCCCGGCCCTGCCGGTGCGGGGCCCCGAGGGCCGCCGGTCCCGTGAGGAGCCGTCTGGGAGTGGCTGGGAGCGGTTCTTTCCCTTCCCCCGTCATGGCCGATAGCCCAAGGGGTGTAGCTCGAATTCGGGTGTCCCTGAGGCACATCCACATCTAGCTGGAGGCCTTTGGGGTGCGGGGAAGGGGGATCCGGGCCAGGTGAGCCCCCCCCCCCCCCGGGGCTGCTGGGGGGTTCGGGCCCACCCTGGCTCAGCAGAAGAAACCCACCCCCAGTAAAACACCAGCGTTAGGTTTATGGCTGGAATCGTTGATCTTAAGGGTCTTTTCCAACCTAAATGATTCTGTGTCCACACTCTTTTCCTGCGCTTCCAAGATAAGCAACTGGTTTATTTTGAGTTATGACGTCAAGACAAGGTTTGAGCATGTTTCAAATGAGGCTGGTAGAAGCCACCCCCAACAAGTGCCTAGGAATTAGGGTTAGTAATTTGTACAAGAGCTAATTAATGGGGCAAGTCTCTCTGAGGGTGTTATTAATGACAGTGACGCGCGGCCGGTGTGTTCCTGCGCGGCCGCAGTGACAGGGCCCGGCGGGGTTTTGGCGCCCGCGGCGGCGGCCGGGGCGGGGGTTAGAACCGGTGACCTGCCGGTTCCCAGCCCGGCGCGCTGCCCCTGAGCCATCTCTTCCCGCCCCCAAGCACCCGCCCCCACAGCCCCGCGCCGGGGGCGCAGCTCAGGGGCAGAGCGCCCGCCTGCGGGGCCAGAGGTTGACGGTTCGAGCCCCGGCCAGGCCGGCCCAGGCAGCGAGACCCGAGGCTGCACCTGTCGTTCAGCCCCCCGAGTCCACACCGCTTCACACACCGCTGCCCCAGCTCCCCCCTTCCCAAACCACTTCGGCAGAGATTCCCTCTCCTACAAAGACGTTATCCCGCTGACGACGCTTTCCATTCATGGCAATTACTCAAACAGGAAAAACTAGACCAGTGGCTCCTCTCCTGAGCCACCTTAGTTGCACGGACGTACGTGTGGAGGAGAGTGGATGGAAAAGCGTCAAAGTCTGATTTCACACTTGCCAAAAGATGGCCAAGTGATTTCCCAGACTTTGGAGGGGCAAGAAAGTCTCTCCATAGTCTGTCTGTGAGGAGCCTCTGGAAGAAGAAAGGCTGGAAAAGCAGCTAAAGAAGGGGGCACCTGGAGTTGAACCAGGGACCTCTTGATCTGCAGTCAAATGCTCTACCACTGAGCTATACCCCCCTGGCTCAGCACCCTCACAGGGACGTTTGAAAAACAGTGCTACAGAGAGACAAGTGCCCGTGTCCACTCATTCGATTCCTTTACTTGACAGCCCCCTGTGCGCTTTAGGGTGCCTGCCCGAGGCTGTCGAGGGAGTTAAGGATGATAAATTAGGACAAACATGATGACTACGGAGAATCAAAAGCAGAGAAGCTCACCCCGGCAGGCAGCAGGTACTCACACAGTGCACAGCCCCACCAGTTTCCTCCCGTCAGGGCCTCAGTGCTTTGAATAATGCAGCTCAGACACCAACCTTGGCTGCACAACACCAGCTCACAAGCCCAAGCAGAGCTCTCCACCTTCTTTTGGTGCCAGGTTTTGGCAAAAGGAAGGCAGAAGGAGAAGAAAAGAGGGGGCACCTGGAGTTGAACCAGGGACCTCTTGATCTGCAGTCAAATGCTCTACCACTGAGCTATACCCCCCTGGCTCAGCACCCTCACAAGGACCTTTGAAAAACAGTGCTACAGAGAGACAAGTGTCACTGTCCACTCAGACTCTTCCACTCGACAGCCCCCTCTGCCTCTGGATGGACCTGCAAGAGCGTGTACAGAGAATTAAGAGCAGGGACAAGCTCACCCCGGCAGGCAGCAGGTACTCACGCAGTGCACAGCCCCACCAGTTTCCTCCCGTCCGCGCCTCAGTGCTTTGAATAATGCAGCTCAGACACCAACCCTGGCTGCACAACACCAGCTCACAAGTCCAAGCAGAGCTCTCCACCTTCTTTTGGGGACAAATTTTGGCAAAAGGAAGGCAGAAGGAGAAGAAAAGAGGGGGCACCTGGAGTTGAACCAGGGACCTCTTGATCTGCAGTCAAATGCTCTACCACTGAGCTATACCCCCCTGGGTGTGTGTGCACACAAGGACCGGTAAAAAACTTAATCCAGAGCTCAGGTTTTAGGTCCTCTGGTTGGCTTATCCTATATGTCCTGTATGACAGCACCCTCTTTTCCATGCTGATGGACAAGCAAAATTGTGCACAGAAACTTGCTGCAGACAAGCTGGAGACAAATTCACTCAGACAGGGTCTAACGACCCACGCAAAATACATCCCCTGCAGTTTCCTAACTACATCGCTTTCCTCCTTGATCAAAACAACTACTCCTTGGGCCAAGCAACAAATATTATGTCTTTGCTTTGTCACGGACAGATACAGCATTTCACGGGAAGTGTCCAATTCAGTGCTCAGGATCTCGTACACTGAAGTGCAGAGACCAGCCTTCTGTGCCCAGCACAAGCACAGTGGGTGTGGAAGTGAGGAAGGTGCTCCTGCTTTTTCCAGGAAAAAGGACAACCCCAAGGGGGCACCTGGAGTTGAACCAGGGACCTCTTGATCTGCAGTCAAATGCTCTACCACTGAGCTATACCCCCCTGGCTCAGCACCCTCACAAGGACCTTTGAAAAACAGTGCTACAGAGAGACAAGTGTCACTGTCCACTCAGACTCTTTCACTCGACAGCCCCCTCTGCCTCTGGATGGACCTGCAAGAGCGTGTACAGAGAATTAAGAGCAGGGACAAGCTCACCCCGGCAGGCAGCAGGTACTCACGCAGTGCACAGCCCCACCAGTTTCCTCCCGTCCGCGCCTCAGTGCTTTGAATAATGCAGCTCAGACACCAACCCTGGCTGCACAGCACCAGCTCACAAGCCCAAGCAGAGCTCTCCACCTTCTTTTGGTGCCAGGTTTTGGCAAAAGGAAGGCAGAAGGAGAAGAAAAGAGGGGGCACCTGGAGTTGAACCAGGGACCTCTTGATCTGCAGTCAAATGCTCTACCACTGAGCTATACCCCCACCCAACACACACCTGCCACGTGGAACATCTCCCTCTTCTTCCCTCTCTCAGCAAAGGGCCACAAAAAAAAAAAAAAACATGCCAGGACAAAAAGCAGCTTCTCATCCAATACCCATCTCTTTCCTCACAAACATCCCTGATGCTCCTCTTCAGGGGATCTGCTCCTCCACCTCTGGACACCTCCTGATCCAACAGAGGACCCAGCCCGCACGCAGTTGATGGCAGAAGCACTCAGAGAGCCAGCTCCAAACCAGCGTTTTGGGGAGAATAAGAAGAGGTTTCCAGGGGGAATAAGAAGAGGAAAAGGGAGGGGGCGCCCGGATTTGAACCGGGGACCTCTTGATCTGCAGTCAAATGCTCTGCCCCTGAGCTACACCCCCGCTGGCCGCTGGTGCCGGGACGGCTCCTCCTGGGCGGCTCCGCTGCCGCCCGCTGCCTGCCCTCACCACACCTGCAGCGCAGCCTCTTCTGCACAACCGCCCTTCACCTTCACCCCACGCGGGCTCCCGACAGACAACATCATCACCTCCCACCTACCTTGCTCCGAAACAGCCCCTCAGCCCCAAAAAACACACCGCTTCCCAACACTCACTTCAAAACAACCAGGAAGGCGCTCGCCTCCACCTCTCTCTGCTCTCCCCGTCTGCCCTGCCATTAGACACCACACCGCACACCGCCAACAGTTCCCTGCCACAACCCCTCCCGCTCACCACAGCCTCTCTCCTCCCCAGCCGCCAGCCCACACCCAGCGGAGACCCCAAAAAACAAACACCCAACCTCTTTCATCCAACTCTCGCCCCGTGCCCTGCCTCAAAGGCTTCACAAAGCACGAATCCAGCACGAGCTCTCACAACGCATCAGGGGAGAACACCTTTATTTTGGTGGCGGTTCCTCACTCCTCACCAGGTCTCGGCATCTCTCCCCAGGCCTGAGGAGCTGCTCCTTCGCCACCAGCGGACTGGAAAGATGCTTGTCCCTCAGGAAGGCAGATCGCCTTCAGCCGCAGGTTTGGATTGTTGCGCTGACAGCTGGAGCGCCCCTTGTACCCTTCGGGGGTTCCGCGTCTCCGGGGAAGAAGCCACGACCGCTCGCCGGCTCCGTGGAACGGCCTGCAGAGGAGAGAGCGGCCCTCAGCCCGCCTGAGCCCTTTCCAGGTTTCCCGTCCTCACCTGCTGCCAGCGCACAGCTCCCGAGTGCCCAGCGGGAACGTCCCAGCAACGATTCTCGGGCCGCGCTGTTTTGCAGATTCTCACTGTTTGGGGCAAACAGCTGCTTAAAACCAGCTCTTTACAAACCACAGCACGAGGCTGGTGCTCTTTTCCATCGTTACCTGTGTTTGCCCTACAAAATCTCTGAGGCTTTGCTCCCTTCCCCACCCTCCCTCCTCTGTAACCTCTCTGCACTGAAAGCGTCAGGAATAGCACAAAATGCCGGGATTCCCTAAGCGAAGGGAAGAGCGAAGCCTGGTGTGGGAACAGCTTTGTGCCAGGGCCGAGGGAGGGAAGCCCAACCGCCCCAGGGGCTGCCTGAGGTGGGAGTCACAGCCGGTCCTTGGGAGCAGCACCCCATCACCTGCCCCACGCGTGCCGGGGTCAAGCTGGGTGTCACAGGGCACCGTATCCAGGACAAAGTCCCCCCTATTTTCGCTGGCGAGCCCAGGTACGAGGCAGCCTCCCGACCCCTCCGCAGCCAGAGGGGAGCACCAGGAGGATCACAAGCACCTTCGCTTTGCACAAGGGGCTTTCGGGCAGACGTACCTTCCAACTCCCATCTCGAAGCCTTTCAGCTGATCGTGTAAAAGGTCAGACACCCCCTTCTGCTCGTGGTTTGCTACCGCTGACCTCGGGGCCCGTTTTCGGAGGGTTTCGCAGCGCCTGTTTCAGCCGCTGCCGTGGACTTGATGGGTCCTTGCACGTCTTCAGCAAGGTCCGAGAAACATTCTCCAGCACCCACAGTCCACAACTAACTCTGCAGCTCGTGGCAGTTTCGGGCACTATTGTGTCGTGTCCCCCCCCAGAATCAGACCACTATCTCTCAGCAGTTAAATGGCCCATTCCAGAAGAAAATTCCAGACGTACAATTTTGCGAGCCCTTGTACAAAGGCTTCTTGGGGAAGGGCTTTCAGAGACACCTCCCAGTTTCTACCCGCGCATGCACGAACAGGATCAATTCAGTCAGCGTTGCTACAATTTAAGTCATTCCAGTGCAACCCCAGTTCTTCCAGTAATGTAGGAACCTGCCTGGAAAAGCAATTACCACTGGATCGTCAAACTCCCAACCCCATTTTCCTGCTCAAGTACACATCCACACCAGGAGTTCGGTAAAAAGGCTTCCCAGAACTCCCTCCCTCGTTCTAACACCATCCTGCTCTGCAGAGGAGGGCGCTTTGGCAAGAAAGACACTACTTATTTGGTACAAGGAGTTTTATTTTATTTTTTCGACGAAGGTGAACGCGTTCAGGCGATGCTGCCCGCGTTGGAGGCTATCCTGGGCCACAGATCCGCACACTCCTTAGCCACAGGGCCCGTGATTGCGGAGCCTGGAAAAGAGAAGAAGACACCAAAGCATTAGAGGCCCGAATAAGCGCAGAGATGGCTCAGGGCAGCGCTTTACACGAGCACTAGCTCAGCCCGACGGCGCTTTCCCCAAGTCTGAGGGGAATCTGGGTCCTTTCGCCCCGGGGAGCGCAGCCTCTGCCCGGCAGTGCCGACCTCCCGCCCCTCCCCGTTCGCCCAGCACGGCGGGATTCTCGTCCCTACCTTTCATTTCACCTTTATTATTTACTATCACTCCTGCGTTGTCTTCAAAATAGAGGAACACCCCATCTTTTCTCCTGTACGATTTCCGCTGCCGAATAACCACTGCTGGGTGGACTGCGAAGAGAAATGAGCAGCTCGGTCTCACAAACATCCTTTTAGGTGCACAGTCCAGCAACAGACACCCCAGAGGAACTGCTCTGCTGCAGGAGGTAACTCAAGGCTGGGGGTTAGTTTTTTGCACCTCCTATTTGCAGCACTTTGCTAAGAGAAACTATAGTTTATCGGCAATAACAACCTTAAAACTGACCGTGTAATGCCTAGAGCTGCATCTACACTTGGACAATTCAGTGTTTTCCCACTTTCCCAGCTTTATTTCTAAATATACCGTCAATTCACAGACAATAGGCAGCAAGAACTCCTCCCTTCCCCGCCAGAGCAACAGAAAACCTTCTTCCCCCACGGCAGAATGTCACACCGCTGATTGAAATCAACAGCACGGGCTGCCACTTCACCCAAAAGCGATGCCTTCGCTCTGCCCTTCCACGACGACTCGCTGGGCCACTGCGCGCAGACCCAGCGAGTGCTTTTTCAGAAGGGTGGAGGTGACGCTCCGCGGATTCGGTGCCCGCCTTCCGCGTCCGTTTGAGGGAGGAATCGCGCTCCGACGAGTGCGGCCTGCCTCCCTGTCCCTCCAAGGAGGGACGCTACGGAGCGGGCAGGCTCTCGGCAGAACTCGCCGCTCCTCTCCGCACTCACCCTTCTTCCTCAGCTCCGGCTTGCCCTTCTTGACAGTAGCCATCACCATGTCACCCACGCCAGCCGCTGGCAGCCTGTTCAGGCGCCCCTTGATGCCCTTCACGGAGATGATGTACAGGTTCTTGGCACCTGCGGAGCCAAGCGCCGCCGTTAACCGAGCCGTCCGGGCAGCGTTTCCCCTGTCGAATCACCGACTGAAGCGAACAGCACGGGCTGCCCCTTCACCCAGAGGTGATGCTGTCGCTGTCTCCTTCCACGACATCTCACTGAGCCACGAGCACAGACCCAACAAGAGCTTTTCAGAAGGAAAACTGGTTTTTTTTTGTTTTTTTTTTTTTTTTCGAACTCGTTCGACACCCGCCTGCTCTCCGCGCTACCACGGCCACCTCCTCCCCGCCGGCCTCCCCGCTCACCCGTGTTATCCGCGCAGTTGATCACGGCTCCCACCGGGAGACCCAGGGAGATGCGGAACTTCGCACCGGAGGAACCGCCGCGTCCTGCGGGTCGAGACGAGGGTTAAGACCCCAGCGGCGGAGCGGGGAGCCAGGCCGGGAGCGGGGGGGGAGCGACACCAGCTGCCGCCTCCGCTCCCGGCCTCCGCTCCCGGCCGCAGCTCCCCGGGCCGCAGCTCCTCCATCCCCCGCCCCAGCAGCGATCCGGGCACCCCCTGCCCACCCCCAGACGCCGGATGGAGCCGGATACCGCCGCCCGCCCGGGCCCGGCGCCCATCTCACCTCGCTTCGACATCTTGGCGCCGGAAGAGAAGGAGCCACGCGGGGGACGCCGGGATATGGGCTTGCCCCGCCCCTCCCGCTGCGGCGGGCGTCACGTGGCGAGGCCGGCCCGCCTCACGTGGAAAATCACGTGGCGCCGGCGGCGGGGACCCGCGGCGCCCCCTAGAGGCGGCGGGGAGCGAGCGGCACCCCCCGCCCCGGTACCGGGAGCACCGGGAGGGGACGGGAGCAGCCGCGGTCGGGGGGGGGGGGGAGGCGACCTCGCAGGGCTGCGCTCCCCACGTGTGCCACGGACCGGCCCCGGGGGTGCGCCGCGGTCGCGGGCAACGGGGAAGGCTTTCGGACCGGTCCCCGCCGGGAAGAATTTGGGGCGAAAATCCTTCTTTTTTAGAGTGTCGGCTGCGGAGAACGGGAGAGAAGGGAGAGGGGGGAAAAAAAGGGGGGAAAATGGAAAAGAGGGGGCACCCGGATTTGAACCGGGGACCTCTTGATCTGCAGTCAAATGCTCTGCCACTGAGCTATACCCCCGCACGAACGCGGCTTGCTCCGCGCCGCCTTCAGCGCGCCGCTACCGGGCCGCGCCGCCCCGGGGGGCACCAATGGGCACGACCCCCTCTTCCCCAGGCCCCTCCTGCGGGGACCGCCCGGAGGGGGTCCGGCGGGCACGACACCCCACCCACCCACCCCCCGGTGCCGCTTTGCACCGCGGGAGCTGCGGGCACATTCGCCCGGAGGGGCCGGTGGCCCTTTGGGAACCGGCACAAGCCCAGGCCGGCGTGGGGCCACCCGCGGAGGTTTGGGGACCGAGAAGAAAAGCAGGTGCAAAAGCAGCGATTCGTTGTTTTCCAGGCTGGGGACAAACACCCGCAGGCAGCGAGCGCTGCCCGCCATCCCCGGCTCCTGCCGGGAGCGGCTCCCGCAGGAGGGCGGCCGCCGCCGCCGCTCCTCTCGACAAGAAATTAATTTTTCCGTGTTATCAGAAGGAATGACCCTCGTCTGGGTTTTGCCTCCTCGTGAATTTTTTTCAGCCCTAGCGATTCTGCAAATCCCGGTGTAATTTAACCACAAAGTGCTTAGTGGCAATAAATGATTTTTTTTATTTACTCAGGGATTGCCTAAATCTAATTTCAGGAGGAAAGCGCGAGCGATGCTGCTCATAACATTTCATCTACCTGCTCTGAGTGCTCCACGTAGGGTTAGAAAGCATCTTGACAGCAAATAACGGGGAATATGTGTTTGAGGTTATGACTTTGGAAAGCGAAGCAGCGGCCTGTCGTTTCACGGCTGTAAAAATCCGCCACTGACAGTACACGTGGGGTTTGCAGCTCATGAGAGACAAGTACGGAAGCACCGTCTCGCGTCATAACGTAAATGTGGAGGAACGTGGCGCGACCCGGAGCATCTCGAGCAGGGCCTGGGACACCTGCAGCAGGAGGAAAGCGCAGGCCAGGCTGCAGGGTCAGCCCAGTGGAGGGCCTGGAGACTCCAGCCACGATGCAGCTCGTGAAAAGAAAAGAAAAAGAGGAAGAAAACCCACAGCTCGGCAGAGCGAAGCCCTCGGTCACCCCCAGGAAGCAGCAGCAGCATGCAGGGGTGAGGCCGAACACCCAAAACGTCTGGGTGATGAAGAATCTCCCTCACCCAGCGGCGTCTCCTGAGCCAAGAGTGGAAAAACCACCCACAACATCCCAAAGAGCTGGATGAGCAGAAAAGCTCGTCTTATTTTAAGCTGCGACGGGCCAGGAAAGGGTGGGAGGCTGGTGGGGGGTGGGGGGTGAGGTGATCAGAAAGGGAAGGAGTGGGCGCCTTTGTGAGAGGAACAGATAAGCTGCTTTTAAGATGAAAAAAGCCAATTTTAAGCTGCATCTTGGAATGAATAAGGGGGAAGAGTACTGAAATGAGTAAGGGGGGAGAGCACCGAAATGAGTAAGGGGGGAGCAAACTGAGCGCAGCGTCGTTTGATGTGGGGGTTACTTTATTAAAGCCTCGCGATCACTGAGGCTTGGTTTTTTTTTGCAACAGGAAGGAGGAATGAAGGTGTTGTTTATCTCCTGAGAGAAATTAAATTAACATTCTTCCTCAGGCTTTTCGGAGATCGGAGAACCCCAATCGACCTCCACCGGCGTGGGGCTGGAATGGCGCTTTCCGCCTCCGCCGCTTAAAATGACGATAGGCTGAAACACCCGTAGGAGGTCGGAAAAAAAAAGAAAATCCACAAACATAACGACTCTAAAAATTCAACTTTTACAGAAAAAAAAAAAACACCCAAAACTCAGCTCTTCAGGGGGCACCCGGATTTGAACCAGGGACCTCTTGATCTGCAGTCAAATGCTCTACCACTGAGCTATACCCCCCGCCTACCTGCGCGCGCCCGGGCGCTCGCTTACTCCCCCCCCCCCTTTGCACGCGTGCGCAGTCCCCGTTCCACGCGCGGAGTCCCGCGCGTGGAACGGGGACTGCGCACGCGTGCAAAGCGCCACGCACGGGGGCGGGGGGAAGAACCGAGGCGGGAGAACCGGGGCGGGAAGGCGGGGGGGGGGGGGGGGGAAGAACCGGGGAGGGGGCGGTTTAGCGCAGCGGGGAGGGCGTACGTGTGCGTGCACGCCCCCGGTGCCCCTCCCTCCCCCCCCCCCCCCCTCCGCCTATTTAGGGTCGAGGCAACGCAAGCGGCGGCTCAGAAGCGGCGGCGGCGGCGGTGGGTGGGAGCGAACGAGGCCTCCCCCCCACACACACCCGAAATTTTTGTATTTTTTTTTTGTGGGGTTTTTTTTTTTTTTTTTTTTAGGCATGAACCCCAACTGTGCCCGCTGCGGGAAGATCGTCTACCCTACCGAGAAGGTGAACTGCCTCGATAAGGTGAGCGGCACCCCCGAGGGGGTCGTTGGGGGGGTTGGGGGGGGGTGTCCCTGGGTGGGATTCCCCCCCTTATCGGGGGGAGTGGGGGTATCTCCTCGCTGCCCACCCTTATTTTAGGGTTATGGGATCCACGCTTCTTCTAGCACCGGGGGGCACTGGAGGTGGCACCTCCCCCCGTGGATGGGAGCCCCTTTGCCCGAGCGTCCGGGGGCCTTTTTTTTTTTTTTCCCCCTTACGTATGATTTTGTGTATTTCCTTTCTATATAACGAAAAGGCAGCAGCAGCCCCAGCGTTTTGGGGAAGCGGTAGCGGAGGCCGATGGAAAGCAACAGTTAACGCTTCCCCTAAAGCCGGGAACCTCATCTGGTTTCCATTAGCCCAGCTTTTTTTTTTTTTTTCTAAAAAATCTTCCATTCCAATTGATACTTCTCTGTTCCAGAATTTATATAGCGTGTGCTGCCTGCCTTAACGCGGTGTGCGAGCGCTTCGAGTGTCTCTTTTTTTCAGTATTTTCACCTCAAACCCCAAAGCTCCAGTGGAACCTGGCTGTGCCGGTGCTGGAGGTGAGGTCCAGGGAGGAGGAGGGCGGTGGTGTCCCCATCCCCTTGCTGCGCGGCTCCTGTGGGATTTGCCTCTGAACTAACCGCTCCTGGAGAGCTGAGCCGCTCTCCTCCCCCTCCTCTTCCAGGCTTCTGGGATGACCAGTTTAGGGACTAAAAAAAGTAACTCGAAGAATGTGCGGATCTCGGCGGCAGCATTCCTGAGCTCCAGCAGACCCTGTTGCTCGCATTTTTAACAGATGATGTTTCTTCCTGAAGCTGGGAACGGCTTGAAGCTGAACTATCAGCCCTGTGTCCCAGGGACTATCCTGGTGGTTTAGAGCAGTGAAGGGGCTCTGTCTTCTGGAGCCTGTGCTGGCCTCTCGTAGCTGCGGGGTATCCGAATTGGGGATGATTGGAAGGGAAGGGGGAGGCGACCCGACTCGCTGCTTCCTCCTGTGCAGCCAGCGCCTGGGTTTTGTGCTGCCTCTGAGCTGGCAGTTGGGTGTTGCCGTGAGGATGTGCCTCTTGAGAGCGTGTGTTCTGGTGGTTTGGGAGCAGGCAGGCGGCTGCACTCATCGTCTCGTCCTTCTGGGGCTCCTGTTAGCCTTCTCTTGCTAAAAATCATTGCGTGGTCAGCCTTGTAATCCTGACCAAACAGCTGCCCTTCCTGCTGACTCCCCCCGTGTTCATTTTTCCTGAGGTTTCTGGCTGGAAGAGCCTCCCTGCTTCCCGTGAAAGCACGGTGTTATTAGAGCAGCCGTCCCCCTGGTTTTGCTCTACCTGGAGCAAAGTCGAAAGGGCAGCTCTGGCGGTGTTTGCATAAGCTGCTGGGGCTGAAGTGGAACCACGGGCAGCCCTAATGAAGGGCCTCTGGGAGGAGGAGGAGTGTGTGTAGCTGCATCTATCGGTGCCTGTGCTGGTGCGTTGACAAGCAGATGTGCTTGGTTTTCTCCTGGTAGTGAAATCAGGAAAGTCGGTTTCCCTTCCGAGATTGACAAGCAAATGAGGAAAACTTGCTGCTTTATCAGCTTCATGCAGCGCAGCAGCTAGAGAAGCGAGACGGCCTGCTGCAGCCCCGGCTTGGGTGAAAGTCCACCTGTGACTTCTGCCTCTTGACTCTTCACGTTGTCACCTTGTGACAGGCAAACGCCCTGCCCGGGCTTGGGGAAATGGGTGTTGTTCCCTTCCCCCCCCCTGCTGCCCCGCCAGCTCGCCAGATAAGGTGCTGTGAGATGTGCCTGGCTTCCGCTGGGGAAGTGACATCTCCTGTGCCGCCCGTCGCAGGGCTTGGCGGTTGCAGCTGCAACTGCTGAACCCACGTCAAGCTGATGTCAGATGAGCTTTTAAAATGAGTAAAAGTTACAACTGGCTGTTACACTGGGTTGAACCCAGTCAAGGATTTCCCTTCTCCCCTTATGTTGCCCTCTAACCCTTGAGTCTCAAGTGATGCTCGCTCCCAGGTGTGGAGCGATGGCTTTGCTTTGGGGGGGGGGGGATGTTGTGTGATTGTACTGCGAGCTGTGGCCGTGAGCTCTGCCCCCAGACCTAGCCTGCTGCGAGTGGCAGAGTTGCTTAAAGGGCTCCATCCCTCTGAGAGCAGCCTGCCTGGACTGCAGCCAGCGCGCTTCTTGTCCAGTATGGCCTGCTGGGCTGAGCTGCGCCGTGCTGCTGTACCTGGGGTCACCTCCAGATGTTCAGAGCGCTTCAGACTGGCAGCTGGAAAGCCCAGGCCTGAATGCTCCCCTAAAAACCTCTTTGAAACTTGTCCTCTTTCTCTGCAGCCGTGCTGGAGGGTGAGCAGTTACTGGAAGCCTCTGTAATTGCCGTTCCCCCGTGTCAGTTCTGTGCTGCAGCCCTCCTCCAAGGGCTGGTTGAGATTTGTGGATCTGGCGTTGACGGTGTCGGTGACAAGAGCGAGTTTAGTGGCAGCAAGGCTTTGAGGATGGGGTAGTGCTCTCTGGGTAGCTCAGCTGCCTGCACAGGCTGACGAGAGGCCTTTGTAAGAGCTGCAGCACAGAAACACCTCTGCTGAACAATGCCTAATGCAAACCGAGGCAGGAACAGGCATTAATTGCTCTCTGTCGGGAGGGGTAAAGGCTGCTTGAGTGCATCACTTCTGCTGCGCTTATTGTGGAGGCTGCCGCGGGCAGGGGGACAGCTGGCCTTGCCAGATACTCCTTGGCTCTTGGGAGCCTGGGTATTCCTCGGAGGAAGAGGCTCTGAAGTCATGTTGGCTGTCAGTTCATCTCCACGTATTTATAGTGGCATCTCTGGTATTTCTACACGGGGATTGCGGCGCTGCGAATGGCTGACGAGCTCGGAGGGGTCTGTTAATTACCTCGAATGTGGCTCAACGGAGAGGCTGTAACTTTCAAGATGCCTGAAGAACTCGGGCCTCAGCTGTTGATCTGTCTGTCCTTAAAGATCCTCAAAGCTGGGAGCAGAGGGGGGGGGGGGAAACAAGTCCTGTGCAGGCTGGATGCGAGCGAGGGTGTGGGCGCCGAGCAGCGGGTGGCGTGGTGAGAAGCCCCCTCTCGCTGTTAGTGGCTCCAGAGGAACTTGTGTAACTAGAGGAAAAGAACAAATATGTTGCTCTGAGCAACTGAAACGAGGCAAATTGTCCTCCTGGGCTGAGTCATAGTCTCGTAGAGCCGCAGCAGTGTTTGTGCACCGGGGTGTGGTACCTGTGGGTAGGTGGCACAAGGGCTTACTTAGGCTTGGCTCTTGCTGCCTTCTTGCAGGAGCACAGACCCAGCCAGTCGTTGCAGTGGTGGAAGTGACTTTTAAAAAAGCTTCAGGGTGGAAATCGTGGCCACAACCGCCAGCTGTTCTCCCTGGGCTGGCTTGCTGCGTGTTAAATGTGTGCCTGGCTCCGAGTCCTGGGTGTCACACTGCAGCCTTGTTGACTGTAATCTGCTTGGTGTTATGAGCTGCTAATGTGGCTTTTTGGCTTGTTCTTTCCCTAATTTTGCTGGGCGGTTGGTGTGCTGTGTAGGGGGGGGGTTGCTGAAGGGGGCGGGGGGGCAGCCAAGGAGCGAGGGCAACCTCTGCCTTACCTCGAGTGAGTGAAGACTCTGCTTTGGGCTGTGCTTTCCCTGTTGCTCTGCTCCTTTCTGCAGCGCCTGGTCTGGTCCCTGGGCAGTCACACCAGACCCCTCAAGTCCCAGTGGCTGTGGCTGCCAGAGGAAGCACAAAGCCTGGTGACTTGATGACTGGCAGGGCCTCAGCCTTGGTCTGCGTGGGGTCGAGCAGCCTGGCAGGATTGCTTGGGAGCAGCTCTGAGCTCTTCTCATGGGGCTCCTTCCAGCCTGCAAAGCCACTTGGGCTGGTTAAATGCTAAGTGGAAGTAATTTCTTTGAGTAACCCTGAAAACTTAAACCACCGCTTCTAGAGTTCAGTAGGTGTTGCAACCCATAATGTAGGGTAATGATCTGAATTGGGGGGGGCTATGGCTTTATTGGGGGCTATGGCTGTAGCCTTGAGGCTGAATGTGCCTCGCTGGCTAGGAGGAGAGCTGTGCTGCTGTACAGCTCTGTTCAGGTGACAGACCTCAGGTGGGGTACGTGGTCAACTTGAGGCTGCTGGGTGCAAGAGCTGGGGGTGGAAAGGATGCAAAAACCACCTTCAGCAAAATGTCAGGCTATCGACTCCTCTGCCCTGTTGCTGTCTGCCCAGCCCTGCGTTAGGCTGCAGCCCTGGCAAGAGCAGTCGTAGCCCTTGACAGCCTCACCGTGAGGGGAGGTGGGATGAGTAGTGCTCGGGCTGATGCTGCATCCTCTGGGGCCGTAGGGTTTGTGAGGTTTAGGATTAGCCACCTGAGTTGCAGGCAGAAGGGTAGTATCTGTGGTGAGGACCTCTGAGCTGTCTCTGACAGACTGTCTGCTTCTCATGAGAACCTTTTCTTCTCTGTCTTTGTTTCCTTGGCTTGGTGTCTGTGTGCAGCCTTACCTGACCTGCTCTTCTGGCTATCTCTTGGCTAACATCAGCAAAAAAACCCTAAAGCAGCGACTTTGAAGCCTGCAAACCACAGCTGTTAACTCTGCTGACAGGCTCCCTGCTCACAGGGGGTTATGTTGTGCTTCTGGCTGAGTAGGAGGCTTCTCCTGTCCTGTACTTGGCCAAGCCCATGGATTCCTGGTCTGGAGATAAGGAAGCAAGATGCTGCTATAGTGCAAGTCACAAGTGTTGCTGCTCTGAGATAAGATGCATTGGGAGGGTCGGGGGGGATTTACTTGTGTCCCAAACTAGTAGAAATATTGTCTGTCCTCTAGGTTTGGCAGAGGTCACAGATGCCATCGCTGACATCTCTAGGCTGGAGGAGCTGCTGAGTTTGGGTTGTGTGATTCTAGTGGGACATGGCCCTGTTTTGCAAGTCGCTTGTGTTAATGATTCTCTTGTCTCTCTTTCCAGTTCTGGCATAAAGCATGTTTCCACTGCGAGACCTGCAAGATGACCCTAAACATGAAAAACTACAAGGGCTACGAGAAGAAGCCGTATTGCAATGCGTAAGTCTCTGCTACCCACTCGCTGCCCCTGAGAAAGTGTTGGGCCTGGGAGATGCTCTAGGGTTTGCTGGACCCTTCTGCTTCTTGAGCCCGAGTCCTCACACCCTGAAAGGGGGGCTGTGGGCAACCCTGCCCTCTGCGGAAGCTGTCTCTCCCTGCTGCTCTGCAGCATTTTCTGGGAGTGCATGTGAAGCCCTGGCTTGAAGGGGTCACACAGGCCAATTAATGCTGGTGTTAAACCAGTGTTTTCCAGGCTCATGATGCCAGCTGATGGCTGCTCTCCAGCTCCAGTGTGGGCAGACTACGGGCAGGCATTTACCTGGAGTCGATCTTAATCTGTATCCCCTTAAAGAAGGGGAAACAAAAGGGTGTTTACACCGCCCTGGCTGCGTACAGGTGTTGGGGGAGAGGAGAAAAGCCTTTTTGTGCAGGGGGAGGGGGTGTGTGAGTGAGGGACATGGGTGTCACTGCAGCAAGTGCTCTGGTGGGGTCATGGCCGAGTGCATTCGCTCTGATCTGCTGGCGCTTGCCCTGCGTGTTGGGAAGGTAAATGCATCTGCAGGTAAATACAGCTTGAACGCAAAATCCTCCTCTCTTGGGCGGTGTGGGGGAGATGGAGGCAGAGCAGGGCAGAACGAGAGCAGCTGCCTGTACCTGGATCTTTCAGGCTGCTTCTGAGTGATGGGGGTTCACTGCCCCCCCCCCCCCCCCCTCTTTTTCCCTTCTTGTCAAGAAGGACCCTTAACTGGGTACAGCTTTCTGGGCTCTGCTAGTGGTGAGCGCTAGTCCCTCTTGAGCCCATAGGGAAGCACCGAGCTGGATGTACCTGACGTGTTTCCTAATGTATGTAAAGCAGCTTTTGCAGTAAGATTTTTGTAGCTGCTGCTTATACATTAACAGCTCTTAAAGAAAATTAGATAACATAATGCTGCTTAGCACTTGCATGGCACGGTCCATTCACAGGGTACTTTAGAAACGATAATCCTGACAACCGTCCTTGTAAGTTGGGTGTTACCCTGTTAATGTCTAAGACAAGTACAGAGGCGAAGCAGTAAGACCATCAGCCATACAGAGCCTTAGCAAAAACCTCTTCCGTAGCTCTACAAAAGGTTGATTGTTGCTGATACAAGGTGTTGAGGATTGTGTCTCCTCCAAAGCCCAAAACCTCTGTTGGACCCAGATGAGACTTGCAGCATTCAGGTCTTGGCTGGTGAAATGCAGGGTGGCAACCGTGTGAGAAGTAGTAAAGAACTCTTAGTTACCTAGTTGTACGAGGGCCAACAGCACTGTTAGAGCTCCAGCTTCTGAGGTGAAACTGGGAACTTCTTGGACTGCTGGAGTAGTATGGGGAGGGAGGGGACCTATGGTCTGAGGCAGGGCGAGCTGTTGATTAGAGAGAGAGTTGTTCTTGGACTGTGCAGGTCTTGGCTTACCGTGGTGCTCCAACCAGCCTGGGATCTGTGAGCTTGAGACCGTGATTGTGGGGAGCTGCAGGAGATAAGACCCCTGAGCTCTCCCTAGTGTCCTGAACCAAAGCTTTCTTCTCTGCATCCTGGGCACCCTCCCACCAGCTCTGGCCGAGAGCCTTGCCTGGCACCATGTGCTGGGGCATGCCCATCCCTGGTGCTTCTGCCTCTGGCCGTTGTCGGGGTGGGCCTGGGGTCCTGTTCTTGTGCTCCCTCCCTCCAGGCTGCTGGAAGGGAAGTGGGATAATAATGGGAAATTCCTGAGATTCCAAGGAGTCTGCGCAACCCCGACCCATCTCAGTTTCTCAGCCCCCTCTGCTCCAGAGCTCCCTTTGATGCTGGCTGGCTGTCTTAACCCTTTACCAGGCTCCCTGAAGAAGAAGCAGCTGTCTGTCTTGCCCCTACCCCAGGGTAGTCCTGGATGTTCAAAATCGTGCGCAGAAACCCACATTAAACGCTTTGTTCTGTCTACTTTGCCTGGCTGTGCCTTAAAGCAAAGGGAAGTGAGAGCAGTTGAAAACTGCTGGCACATGAGGCTTTGCCTCTGGCAGCTGCCAGCCCCGTGTTTGCTGGGGTGGAGGCTGTAGGGCTGCAATGCCCAGACGTGGGGTGAAGGGAAGCTTCAGCCAGAGGAGGAGGGGTTAGTTCCTTCTCAGCTATTGCCCCCAGACTGTCCTGGGGAGGAAGAAATGTCCAGGCGAGGTGAGTGTGTCAGGCAAAGGACAGCCCAGAAGGAGCCCACCCTTTCCAAACAGCTTCTGCTGATGTTGGAGTTGAGGGGCAACATTGATCCCCCCCCCCCCCCCCCCAAGAAGGGGGTGGAAAAGCAACGTTTATCCTGGCAGGGAAGAGGCTGCTTTTCTGAACATGCCTTAGCACAGGGTCTCCTCTGTTTGAGCCGTGGCCTTCTGCCAAATTCCTGAGTTTCTTTCTTCAAGAGAGCAGGAGGAAGAGGGCTGGGCTTCCTCCCTATCTGACATTACCCCAGCAATAAATCTGTGTGAAGCCTTTCAAGAAGGTGGCTGGTTAACTCTGCCCTCTGCCCTCCCCGTGCCCGTCAGTGCTGGGAACTTGCTTGGTGGCACAGGCGATGGCCTCCACCCTCCTCGCCATTCCTCTTTTGACTTCAGCTGGATACTGGGGTGACTGGTTGTTCACTGGAAGCAGCGTTCAAGGCTGAGCTCATCCCTTTACGGGAGCACTTTGAACTAAAAGAGGGGTGGAGGAAGGGCAATATCCAGGTGAAGTTTGAGGCTTCTGCAAGGGGGGAGCCTGGCTGCAAAGGAGAGGCAAGGTGGTGTGTTCAAGGGGACCAGCTGCTCCCAAATATACGTTATATATAGGCTTTAACTTCTTGCTGGCTGTGCTGAAGGGATAACAGAGCTCTGTGCTGCAGCTGGCAGGGCTGGGGTGGGGGTCCAGGCTGTGTGCCTTGTCACAAATGGAGGTGGCACCTGCAGCAGCAGGGCTCTGGTCCCCTCCTTCCAGACGGCCCTGGTGACCGGCAGCGCAGCGCAGGGCTTTGCCTGGGTGGTGGCTCAGCTGAATCTGTGCCTTGAAGATCCCGTCTCAGAGTTCAAAGCTGTATATTCCGTCTGGGGAGTCGGCATCTCCAGAGGCATCGCTGGGCAGCGCTGCTGCTTGAAATGCAGAGAGGAGCCTGCGTGAGCCTGTGTTGAGGTGGGGAGAAGGAGCAGTGTCCTGGGCAAGAGGCTCCTTTTCTGCCTCTGTCTTGGCTACGAGGAGGTTGTGCTCCTCTCCCTCGAGGACCTCGAGATGAGACCCGAGGCTGGGCTTTATCTCCGAGCTGTGGGTTTGCCCCAATCCGTGCTGACGAACCAGCAATTGCCCTGTTGGATGCAGCTCGGTTTGGAAAGCCCCGCTCTGGCTGCGCACACGCGTCCCCCTGCGCTGCCATCCTGCCGCTGGAGCGGGGCTGATCAGAGGGGCTGCCTCTGCTGCCTGCACACCCCACAGTGCTGGAGGGGTTTTTTGGGTTTTATTTCCTTACGGCTGCAGACTCTAATGCTGGCAGGAAGCTAATGGCCTACTTGTCAGCAGTCCCTCCTCCCCCACCGAGGAGCGGCAGCCTGGCCTGACGTGCAGCATCCTTTGTTTGAAGGTGCTGGGGGAGGTGGTGCTGCCCTGAGACCCTCTGCTCACCTTTGCTATAGCCCTGGCTCAGGCTGCCCCACCAGGGCAGAGCACAACGAAATAGTGTCTCCACACCCCCATTGCTAAACTGCTTTTTTTCCTTTTCCCCCTCAAAAAAAGGGGCTAAAGGCGAAGCAAGGCTGCCAGAAATATCTTACGTAGGTGTGTCGACAGGGTCCCCGCTCCCTCCATCTGCCGTACTTGCGTGACTTCGGTTTTCCTCCAAGGAGCTGACTTTCCTTGCGGGAGAAACCACACCCGGCGTGGTGGTGGTGACGGCGGCGTGTGCGTGCCGATGTGTCCCGGGGGATCGGGATCTCGGGGCTGACATTCCTCTTCGCTGAGTCAGGGCAAGCGGCTCCCAGCTCTGCAGCTGCCCTGCCCGGCTTACCTAGACCTAGCACCTCGTGTTGCTGGGGCACAGCAGCTCTGAAACGGGAGCTGTAAAACCCTTAGTTCCTGGTGGTGACCCAAAGAACCTCCCTGGCAGATTTCTCACCATGAAAATCCTTGCTTTTCTACCCAGAGCAAGTGGCCCAATACCTCTGGGCTAACTCCTTGTTTGGAAAAAGTTAGTGAGTGGCTCTGAGCTTCATAAGGAGCCAGTGATCTGTTCTTGGCATTCCTCTACGCTCCATCTGGTAGCAGCCTACTGCATTAATAAAGTGATCTTCCAAGTTTGGGGGGAGGCAGGAAGGGAAAGAGGAACAACTGTGCTGCTGGGACGGAGTCCAGGTGTTTATCCCATGATTTATTTGTGCCGAGTTTCTGGATGGGAAGAACTGCCTTTCTGTCTTGGTGTGCACACTCTGCGTGCCGCGGAGCTCCCAACAGCCTCTGCTTTTTGTCTTGGCGTAAATGAAAGCTGCCTTCCCCCTATGCTGCCCCATCCTTAGCCCCCCCCCCCCCCCTCCCCAACACACGCAGCTTTGAGGAGCTGTGGGGGGATACAGGGTACTGCTGCTTCACCTCTGCTGTGTTTGGAGAAGGGCTCACTGATGGGGGGCGGGGAGGGGAGGTGGTGGTGTGTGGGAAAGCTCTCCTGGGTAAGGCCGTGATTTAATGGCTGCAAGGCCGCACGTGTCAGCGAATCCTCTTTGGGGTGGAGCCTCTTGTTTCTGAAGTGTTTGGGGATGACTCGCTCCAAGTGCTCTCCGTGTACCGGGGCTTGGTGGGGAGACCTCTCGCAGCTGACATTATTCCTCCTGGAAATCCAAGATCCTTCTGCGGGGCTCTGCTCCCCTTCCTGCACCCCGTCTGCGGCTGTGGCCTCCTCTCCATGGCTGGAGCTCAGTTGAAACCGGTGACGCTCCCCTGTGCGCCACCCGAAGCATTTGTAGGTGAAGCCTCTGCAGAGGTGGGCAAGGGGAAATCTCTCTGACTCCTTTCCCTCCTGGGCTCACCCTGCGTTGCTGTGTTGCTCCTTCCCAGTAGCCCCAGGTGTTCTCCACCCAGCTGGTAGATGTTTCCCGACTCCTGGCATTAGGGGGAGGAAAGTGTGTGCTCAAAAGGTGCTTGGTGGCTGCTTATTGTTAAAGACTAAACCATGTCACCCTGGCAAAGCAGATGTTCTCCGAGAAGCGCTATCCCCTGCAGTCAGGGTGTGCTGCATTGGTGGGTGAAGGTCCTTCTGCTGTCACTGTCTTGCAGGCGGCTTCTCTGCTCCTCTTGCCCCGGGCTGGCAGGCAGCACTGCAGCTCACCCTGCGCAGGGTGGGTTTGGGGGCTCAGGCAGAGCTCCAGGGCTCGGCAGCTGCCTGCAGCCCTGCCCAGGGGATGGGGCAGCAGCCACGCGACGTCCTCGGAGCCAGGAGCGCAGGGTTTGGGCTGAGTCTGCAGCCGGGGCTGCCCAGCACTGACCTCGCGGCCCGGGTCAGGCTGCAGATGAACGTTGAGACTTTCCTAAACTTGCTTATCCATGCCTGGGGCCAAAAAAACCTTGTGGAAAAAGCCAGCTCCGTTGCAATGCCCGCTCTGTTCCCATAAACAGTGGCGGGGGAAGGATGAGACAGGCACTGCTCTGTTTTGGGGGGGCTCAGCGATGGGGAGGGGGGAGCAGCGTGACGAAGCAGAGCCCTTTCCGGGAGTGACTTCTGACTTCACGGCTTGGCAACCCCTGTTCTCCCGCGTGCGCTTGAAATCTTTCCATTGTGGATTAAAGCAGGTTGGTGGAAACAGGCTGGCTTTCCCTGAGGCAGCGTGCTGCTCTGCAACGCCCTCGGTAGCTGCTGGCAGAGCCTCCGGGGACGGGGCTGAGGTGGATGTTGCCTGTGCTGGCGGAGAGCAGAGCTGGCTGAGCAAAACCCTGCTCCCCCCCTTGCTGTCCTGCGCTGAGACAGCCGTGCTAGAGCTGGCGGCAACGGGTTTTGCTCCTCCTGCCCCCTCCAGCCCTGTGCTCGCCTGGCAGCGCTACCCTGGGTGGGCAACGGGGAGGGTCTTTGAGCAAACGGGCCGAGTTGTGCTCTGAGTTCCGTTAAGCAAAGCCAGCGCTGAGGCGGGCTGCGAGCAGATGCTGGGAGAAGGCAGCAGCTGCCCACGTGGAGGGGCTGGCCCAGCCATTTTGGCAGCTTCCCCCTGAAAATGCTGGGAGGCACTGGAGTCTTTGCCTGCAGCCTGCTCTTTTACAGGAGGGTGTTTGCAAGCCCTCTGCAAAGTGGCGTGGTGCTGCTTTTATGATTAAGAAAAGAGCAGTTAATTATTTTTTTCTTTTCTAAGCCCGTCCCCAAGAATCAGCAACTCTTTGAAAGGCAGGATGTGAACTTGGGAGCCTTCTGGCAGAGCAGGGCCTATTGCTTCCTTGGTTTAACCCTTCTTTCCCTAAACCCTGACGCAGCTGCACAAAGGTGTCTGTCGCTGCTCCGAGGTGCAGGTTTGGGGGCGAGGAAGGGACCGTGGATTTGCATCCAGTGCTAAAGCCTGTGCTGCTGCTGCTTGCCGGGCAAGTCTGCCAAAAGCACTTGCTTGAAGCAGCCTGTGCTTGAATACAAGCAACACTTTACACTAGAGAGGCTCTTCTAAACACTCATCTACACATGATCTGTGGTGTAAACTAGCCTTGCTGGAGGGACAGATGCGGGTTTCTGAGTCATGCTGGAGATGCAGAGTCCGGGTCCCACAGCTAACGTCAGCTGGCTCCTGGCGGAGCAGCTGGGTGGTGCCATGCTTTTTACGGATGTGTCCCACCAGTCTCTTCGTTGGAGGAGTTTTAACTTTTTTTTTCCAGTTTGTGAGAAGCTCCAAAGGCAGAAGTTCAAGCGCTGCCGCTTAACTTGGCTCCCTGGAAAGGCAGTTTTCGGGGGCACATGCTGCTTTTAGGACAGGACTGGGATGTGATGGGGTGCGAGTGCTCGGAGGTGCGCGTTGATCTGCAAGTGAGAAGGCGGGCAGACCCTTTTCACTACTGCTCTGGGTCCGGGGAGATGAGAATACTGCCCAGGTGTTGTCAGCTAATGGGTCACAAGAAAACTAAGACCAGGGTGCTGGTATGGGGCTGCTTCTGGTTGGTGTCTGGGGAGGAGGAGGGGTCTGTGTTTGCTTTCTAATGTCCCTGCTAAAGGAGCTTCCTGCCTTAGCCTTGCCTTTGGTTGTGTGGCTCCTCAGATCAACCGGGTGAGGTTTTTCTGCCGTGGCTGTGCGACGGTGTCCGTAGCGGTGCTGCTGGAGGGAAAGGCAGAGCTGCTCGGGGAAGGGCTGTGAGATGCACAGAGCAGACAGACCGTTATCCCTCGGGAACCCTGTGGCTCGCTGGTAACAGCGAGGTAAACTTTCATCTGCCTCGGAGTTGCCGTACTCAGCCTCTAATGCGGGAGCCAGACAGGCTCTATCTGGCTGGAGGAGACTCGACTGACCTGATTTAGCAACGCAACAAAAAAAATGCCTCGTCTCTGGTGGCTGTGGCTGGACCAGCACAGCCTCGCTGGGGTATCTCACCACACGCAGGGTCTTGCTACCGGTCGTAAAGCTCCTCTTTTTTGGGAGGAGGAACTGTGGGCACTGGGTTTTTGTGGGTTTTTGAAGGTGGCAAGTGGCTGTCCTCTCTGTGGGTGACACCTGCCAGGCTGGAGCTGCTTCTGTGCTGCAGAAAGCAAACGGCTCTGGGCTGTTTGCTCCTTCCCTCCTTAGCTGGCCGTTCAGTTGCTTCTGCAGCGTGTGAAATCTGGGGTGGCTTTTCTTAGCGTCTCTCCTGATGGGTGTAATCCCCCGAGGTCCCGTGGAGCTGCAGATTAGAGGGGGGGGTGTTTTTCCGCCGGCCCCGAGCGAGGACGCGACGTGCCGCCCCAAGTGCCCAGCCTTCGCTCCGTCACGTGTCCCTCTGCCCCACATACTCGTGTGCCGCTTCGCTTAATCTGACAGCAGCCCCCCGCAGCGGGGGGTCGGAATCCCGTGTGTCCCATTCGTTAAACTCTAATCAGGCAGAGGAGGGATGCCGGCAGTGCCTGTGAGGAGAGACCCCGAAGTGTGAGGCCAATCCACCAGCCGTCTGGCGGCTCTGCCCCCCGAGACCAGCAGGCTCCTCTCCGTCAGTCGTTACAATAATCCGTGTCTGCCTGGCTGGGGGAGCAGCTGTGGGGATGCCAAGGGCTCGACGTGCCCTCACCCTGCCTGGGCTCTGTACCCCTCCTGCTTCACGGCCGTGGGCTCGGCTGCCACAGCGTCACCAAAGCTGCAGAGCACCGGGCGGTCCCGGAGACCCGCTGAGACTTGGCTTCCTTCCTGCATCCCCCTCCTGCGTCCCCTCAGGCAGGGAAAACCCCATGATGCTCCTGCCGAAATGAGAGCAAAGCGTTTGGACCCTGTCGTAGCATCAGCCAGAAGTAGGAACCAGAGGCACCTCCCTACAGATCGCTCACATGGGTGGGTTTTTTTTTTTCCCCCTGGTTCCCATTCATTCTGGAAAGGTTACTGGTTTTGCCTGAATAGCTATTACTTAGCAGCAGACTTTACACAAATGTCACATCTAAGGGTGCGTGGGACTAATTATTTCCTTGCCGTTTGTCAGAAGAGGGATGGTTTGAAGCAGCTTTCTCCCGTTTGTCTTCTCAGGCTGCTTGTCCCTGAAGCCTGTGGAGCTTGGAGGGGTTTTCTAATGACCCTTCAGGGCTCCATCTTCCCTTCACATGACTTTTGTTCCCCGCACGGTTCTCCACTTGTTGCACGAACTTAGGAGACAAGTGTTTCTGCAGCAGAGGGCGTGAAGGGCATCAGGGCAGGTGCACACGTGCTGTGGGAGCCTTCACGGGTGTGTCGCTGGCGGGGGACCTGCTGTCAGAGGCCAGACAAGCTCTTGCAGCACGATCCCTTCTGCAGCTGCTGGCAGAAAGCTTCTTCCTCCACGGACTCTGGCCTCAGCGCCACGTGGAAGCGGCTGTGGTGGTGGGCGCTGAAATTCCTGCTGGTTCCAGTTTGGGAAACCTTCGGCTCTGGTCCTGGCTGGTGAGGATGGCTGTTTGGTAACTGCACGGGTGGATTTGGCGTGTGTTGCTCACGCTTCTTCTGAAAGAGCCAGGCAGGTTGAGCAATAAACACCCTCCCCCTTCCCTGCTTCCCCAGCCAAGACGTATTTATGGTGACGGCTGGGGGAGGGCAGCGAGGACCCACAGCTCTGCTCCTTCCTTGGTTTTCACTGTGAGAAGGGGGAGAGCTGGGTCTGCTCTGCCACGAGACCACCCCACGCGAGGAGGGACGAGCCTGTCTTCGCTGCAGGTCCCGCAGATGCCCCGTTCCCACGCACAGGCTGCCTCCCGCGCTCCCAACCCAAGGCAATTCCCTCACTATCTTCTCATTAAGATTTAATTTATTGCTGACTATTACTGTGGCTGATTCTCATGCAGGGGAGATGGTTTTCTCCTCTCTGGTGTGTGGCAGGGATCCGGGTGTCTGTGTTTGTACTGGCTGGGCAGGGGGAGGCGCTGGCTTCGGCGGTGGGGAGCTGCCACCGCTCCTGCCTCAGGAACCCCCGGCCTTAAATTCCCTAAGGACTGAAATGCCTTTTCTTTATCAGGCGGATCTCATGAGCTGGGGAGAAAAGTGATTCCTAATCTTAGGGGAAGACGCTCAGCTTGTGCATTTCATCCTACGCCCAGTGCGGACGGACAGATTACTCCTGCCATGCTAACGACAGTCTGCAGGGGCTCGAGGCTGAGTAAAAAGCTGCCTCAAATCCTTGGGAGGTTTCCTCAAAATCTTAACAGAAGCGGAAACCTAGTTCTAGCCTAGCCTGTGTGGTCTACGGCTATCTCTTCCTCTCCCTCGCCAGCCTGCGGCTGCAGCAGGGCATAGCCCGCTGTGGGCACAGTGCTCCTGTAAATGCAAGAAGCGGGGCTGTTAGCTGGCTTTTGGATTATTTTTATTTTTATTTTTTTTTTTTCCCTACAACCATGGCGCTTCGGTTCGCCTGAGCTCCACGGGGATGAATTTCTCGGTTTCCAGCCCTCGCAGTAACTGGGGCTTCCCTCCTCCCTGCATCCGGAGGCTGCTGCTGGGGACTCGTCTTCTCCCAAGCGTTATTAGCATGCCCGGGGCATGGGATGTGGTTGCCATGGCAATGGGATGATTTCGGCTGGCAGCACCAGCAGATAGTACGGGGAGCTCCTGGGCCGTGGCTGAGCCGTAAATGCAGCTCTGGCTGGTGGTGCACCTGACTGAAAAACGGCGTTGGCCCTTCGCGGGAGCCGTACGTCTCGCTGCGTGGCTTTCCTGCCGGCCTGGGGGCTGCGTGCAGCCCTTGGGGGCTCTTAAAATTGGGGGTGTCTGTAAAAGCTGCTGCTGAGCAGCAGGAAGAAGCCTCTGGATTTGCGGCGGTGGCGGCGCTCGGCTCTCCTTGTCGGGCTGGGACAGAGCTCTTGTTCCTTCACGGCAGCTCCGGGGCTGGTCTGCGTAGCCTGTTGCCTTCCAGACCTGGTCTGCAAATGGAGAATTAGCAGTCGGGGGAGGGCGTTTGAGCTCCTTGGACTTAAAAGGTGGCTTTGTTTTCTTTGACCTTGGTACGAGTCAGGCAGTGACTTCCGAGAAACTCGGGAAAGGGCTCCGGGGTGCGAGCGGTAACTCGGGTGAAACAAGAGGCGAGTCTCAGGACTGTCCTCTTGTGCCCCTGGAAGCTGAGGTAGGGCACTTACTGGATTAGCACTACTGTTCATTAAGCCCCAGCTCCCCCAGCAGCTGCCTAATGGCATCTGGGTTTGGACCAAAAAAGAAAAAAGTCCATCTCCTACTGGCGGTGTTTGCTCCTGACACTCTGCCCAGCAGGTACCAGCCTCCCCGTAGCCGTAACCCACGCTGCCCCTTCAGGAGGGGGAAGGAGTCCTCCCTGGAGCGGCTGAGGCGCAGCACCCCTTGAGCAAGGGCTGTTAAGTGCAAACTCCTCTGACACGGGCTGCCTTGGCCACCCAAGCTTGTTAGCGAAGGGGTTTTGTCATCTTTGCGATGACAAAAGGGTCAGCTCCCCTCGATGCTGTCTCTCTTCAAGGTCTGAACGCTTTAACCCAGCGACCAGCCCAATTGCAGCAGCCTTTCCAGGAGCAACCTTTGCTGACCAGAGGCCAAGCTGGGCCGGTGTAATTGAGACCGAGCCCCTCCCTCGCCAGCCCCCCACGCTGTGATCTCTGCTGGCAGCAGGCAGCAGCTGGGCTGGATTTGGTCCCAAGGTGTCTCAGGCTGGTTTGCTGCTCCTAAAACGTCACTCACCGGTGCAGCTCCGCAGCGGTGGCAGTAGCTGGGCCTTTGCTGAAGTGTCCGGCAGAGAGGTGAGTCGGGACAGCACCCGCCCGGACATCCACGCTCCAGTGGCACCGGCTGCTGGGAGAGCAGGAGCTGTGGCCGAAACGTTAAGAGCACTTAAATAAACGGCAAACCCGCGCCCAGTTCTGCAGCGTGGTGTCCGCCCGGTGTCCGTCGCTCCTCGTGAGCGCGGGACCCTCCTGGAGAATCAGATTTTTAGCATTATTGGAACCTTCATGCAGGAATTTCTCTGCAGCAAGCCCCAGGCAGTAGCTTGGTGAAATATCTGCCTTGATATTGTATCCCAGTGTGAAGCCTGGACATACTGGTGCCCAAAGGTAGTGGGGAAGGGAGCCTGAACACACAGTATTATATCCCCTCTAATCAGATTAATCTAAACAGAGATTAAACTGTATCCTTCGAGCAGTTGCTGATCTGCTGTTTGTGTAAAACCAATTCTTGTCCTTTTCGATCTTATTGCTGGGTGTCGGGGGGGGAGGGGGGCGCTGTGCAGGGTTAATTTAGGCTTATTTGGTGCGGGTATGGCTGCGCCCTCTGCGCACCAGCATCACGGGCTGGGGAAGGGTGGGGGGCTGGCTGGGGGCTCGTGGCCAGTACCCACCAGATGCTCACGGGCTGGCTGTCCTCAGGCGGGCAGAATGTTCCCCATCCCTCTGGGAGCCTGGTGTTGACTCTCCACTCCCCTAAAGCAGCAGGCAGCTGGGACGGTGGTGATGGGCCATGGCAGCAGGTGGCATCCAGCAGGACAAGGTCTGGAGCAGGGAGGTGGTGGTGGTGGTGTATTTTTTGGGGGGGGGGGAAGCTGGGCTGGCGGGTGGGTTCTGCTGCCGTGCACCGCAGGGCTGGGGAGGGGAGCAGGCAGGGAGCTGCTGCTTGCTGAGTTGCCTTTTCCCCTTTCTGCAAACCACATCTGCGTTGTTTGGTTTCTCTGTGTGTGTGGGGGGGGTTCTCTTTATTTTTTCAGTGAGGCTGAGGCAGCTATTTTTATTCTCGAGTTTCCTGCATTGCTGCTTTACTGAGGTATGTGCTGCTCTTGCAGGTCTGGGGTTGCCTATCTGTTGCTGTCCTGCTCCGACAGCATTGCTCTCAACCAGGCTCCTCCACATGCAGCTGGCTTTCTGCTCATTTGCCTTCATTTGACCACACTTCGATTAGCCTTGGGCAGAGGTGCTAATGCTGAGTCTGGAAACAGATAATTGCTAGTGCTGGAGGAGCACACAAGCTCCCAAAACAGAGCCCGGAGCCGCCTTAAGACCCAGTTAAGACCCATTTCGTGGGGTCTGGGAAGGGACGGGAGCTGCAGGTATTTGCTGCGTAGCCCTCGGGTGAGAGCTTGGTTCAGCCACCGCCTGGGCTGCCCGGATGGAGATGTGGGAACCGGAGGATGCACGGCCTGAGTTACAGCCCTGACACGGGGATCAGCGTTGTGCCCAAAGCCTTCAGGTCCCCGAGGGCGAGTGAGACCTCCCAGTTGTCCTCTGTGAGGAGCTGCCCTCTCTTTTCCGTGGGCTGCTTAGCCCTGGCCACCTCTTTCAAGAGCTACTCCAGTGAAAGGACAGTCGGATCGTCTGGCTTTGTGGGAGAGTTCGTCCACGTCCTTGCGCGTATTTGCAAGTGCAGCTGAGCTGCGGCGCCACGAGCTGCCCTTCAGCACGACCCAGGGGCGGTGCTGGCGCTGCCTCCGCGCCTCCCGCCCGCCCTCCTGCAACTTTCCTAAAACCCCGCAGTCTTGTTTCTGCCGCCCGGTTTGGGTGTCCCACTGCGACTCTTGTCGAAGAGAAACCTCAGACGCTTTCAAAAGGCAGCTTTCCCCTCCTTGCGTTGTAACCCCGAGGTGCTGCCGTGGGTGTCTTCGGTCTCGTTGCCATCCCGTGAGAGCGGTTGCCATCCCGTGAGAGCGGTTGCCATCTGTTCAGGGTCACATTCCCTCCCTGGGCTTTTCCTGGGGAGCGCTGTGCACCGAGGGCTTCCCCTCCGCGGCGGCCGGTGCTGAGCGGGTGTTCCTCTCGCAGGCGGTTTCCTTCGCACCGTGTGTGGAGCTGCAGACACAGCCGGGGTGGCTGCCCGGACCGGGTCCGGCCGCGGGTCAGAGCATCCTCTGGGATGCAGGACGCGGCTGACGCTGAGGGAAGGACCAGGACTTGAGTGGTGTGGGGACTGACCCCGCCAGCAGTAACTGCCCCTGGGGTCTGCTCGAGCGCAGCTGGAGGCGTTCGCCCGCTGAACCAACCCCATCACGGCAGCGGTTTGCCTCTTGCTCTTTTCCCTGTCTCCTGGAGGGTGGGAATGGCCACGGGAAGTTCACTCACCTCCTTGGATGGGCCTTCTAGCAGCCTCCAGCTTTAGGATTAGACATTTACTTTCTGCCAGTACCCGAGTTCTCCCGACTCTTCGTTTATGTTCTCTGTAGCGAAGGCTGCACGCGCTTTCAGAGACGGGGCTTCGGAACAATAGCTGCTGGCTTGGGGCCAGACCGCGGTGGAGGTCTCCTGCTTTACGTTCCCATTCCGGGCATGTCCCAAGGATTCACTAAACATGTTGAACTGGTGCAGATAAGTAGCGCAGCCTGTGCCCGAGGATGGGCACGGTTATGCTGACGTGGTTTAGAGCGCAGTTGTGATACTCTGCAGTCCCAGGAAACCGTAACATGAGGCTCGCGTGGCTGAAACTTCAGCAAAATAAGCGAGTAAAACCGCCCTGCTCCCTTCTGACCCTTCGCAGCTGAAACAGTGGAGCAGGCAAGGTCGTTGTAAACCAGAGCGTTCGCAGCATTTACTTGGACTAATGTTACCCTGAGGACTGTTTAATGGAACGCTGAAGATATGTTAAGGTCTCTGCAGAAATCAGATAGGCACAAACCTGGAATGGCTTTGTCCCCTGGGGGGAAAAAACCAACCTCCTCTTCCCTCCTCCTTTTTTTTTTTTGAGAAAACTGAAGTTTAGCTGAAGTTAATATATTGAGATTGGGAGGGAACCCAGGGAGAAACGCGTATCTGCTGGGGAAGGTGCCAGGCGGAGGGGAGAAGTCCCCTCACCCCAAATGGCTCTGGCTAAACCTGCGTGTGGGTGTGTCTGCAGCCCGGGTGGCGCTGCCGCCACTCGCCGTGGTGGGGCCGCTTGGATCTCCTGGGGGCTGCGGGTGGGAGAGGGCAGCGAGCGTGGCGCTGGCCGGCGGGAACGCGGTGACTCACAATCTCCCCTCTCTCCCCAGACACTACCCGAAGCAGTCCTTCACCATGGTGGCAGACACTCCCGAGAACCTGCGCCTCAAGCAGCAGAGCGAGCTCCAGAGCCAGGTGAGCGCCCGGGCCGCTCCTCGCCCAGGGCTGCCGTACTTTGCCCCGTCGCCCTGCGCTTTCCCGTGCTCTCGTGCTGTCCTACGCCCTCGCGCAGAGGAGGGAGAGGCAGGTTCGGGGCGTGGGTCCCTCCTCTCGGGTCTCACCCATCTCAGCGGTGTTTGCTGTTCCAGTCATCCGTGGCTGCTGGGACCTCCTGGAGGTGGGAAGGCTCCAGCAGGCAGTCTGCCACTCCCAGTCCATGCCTTGCACCAGTTTACCCTTTTCCCAGCTGACATCCAGCCCACACGATCAGATGAACTGGCCAACGGCCTCATCTGGGCAGGCGTTGACTCTCTAGGCGAGTATTTCAAGTAAACCCATATCTTGTAGGGCTTGAAAGCTCTGGCAAGCAGAAATAAACAGATAGAAGGGATAACGACTGGCACAGATAAGGATTTCTTTCTCTAGTGGGAAGAGAAGAGCCTGTTTGAGAAGGGTGTTGTCCAGACATGTCCTGTTTTATACCCTGAAGGTGTCTCTGGATCAGCAAAAGTCCCCAGCATGGCTGTGGGCTGGGTTCTTGTGCTGATATCTGCAGTGGGAACCACTTGGCTCTTGGTCCCTTGGGTGGGCCAGGGAGCAAGCCCTGCTTTCCTGCTCTTGCTCCAAGCCACTGAGAACAGAAACGTGAGCGTCGATCTTGCAGCGAAACAGCTGGAAGGCCAAGGTGGGCACAGAAGCGGGCAGCTTTGGTGGGTGACCCTTCTTCACGGCCCTTTGCTGAGAGGGTGTCTTGAAGCATCTGAGACGACACTCTGAAGCGCTGTCGTGAGCTTTGACGTTGCAGAACTGCAGGCGTGTGCTCAGAGTACGCGGCGCTGCAAGAAAACGCGTCCGGCGGCAAGTTTGGCTCGAGTCAGCGTCTCGCAGGAGAGCACAGGATGTGGCAACTCTGCTGGGAATCCGTTCCATTTCGCTTTCTCTTCGCAAAGGGGCACGAAGGCTGCCCAGAGTGGTGTCAGCAAGGCGTGTTGGCTGAGCTCAGCCTTGCAGCAGCGTTGGTCCTGGGCAGGAGGAGGACAGCACGGGATTTGCCGTAGTGTTTTCACGGGGAACAGTTCGGGATCAGCGCCCTCCTCTCCCTGCCGCGCTGTGAAGGATGCGGTGACCTTCCTTCTTTCTCTTCCCATTAGCCTGAGAGCATCAGGAGCTGAAAAGCAGATTGCCTGGGAATGCATCCCGATGGAGGAGGAGGGGGAAACCTCAGGACCTCACCTGTTAGCAGAGAGAGCTGGTGGTGCCTGTGCAGCCAGCATCGAGTTTTGAAACCTCTGCTTTTGCAAGGCCTCTTCCTCAGAGCAAGTTGCCCAACAGCTCCCTGGCTTGCACAAGCGCAGCTTGGCTCGAGCGTAGAGCTAGAGCCCAGCCTGGGGCTGGCTTTGTGTTTCATAGAGCGGTTAAGGGGACACGGTTGCTTTTCCATGGTAACAGTCGAGATAATGCTGCACCGAGCGGTCTGGAGTCTCCAGCACTGTTTTTACAATGACTTCAGGCTCTTCATTAGTTGTTGCTTATTAAAGGAGACCCTGGGGAGGGAGTTTGCTCCGCTGCCTGGGCTCTTCTGTAGCTGGTTGGGACTTTGAGCTCCTCGTGGTGTGCGGGAGGTGGCTGGAGGCAAAGCC
Organism: Leptosomus discolor; assembly: GCF_034619465.1. Classification (NCBI taxonomy): domain Eukaryota; kingdom Metazoa; phylum Chordata; class Aves; order Leptosomiformes; family Leptosomidae; genus Leptosomus; species Leptosomus discolor. Next base: position 6,867,690 of record NC_141415.1, read on the forward strand.
AGCTGCCTTGTCTGTTCGTTTGAGCCCGCGCCTCCAGAAGTTGGTCGCTACGACTCAAATCTCCCGCTGTCCCTGGGAGAGAAGCGGCCATGCCCAGCTCCCGGTGCTCTCCTGGACTTTGGGGGCTGGAGCTGGGAGAGCCCAGGGCTGTAAGAGCCTTCTGTGCTCCCTTGGTAGCCTGTCAGAAGAGGGGCTGGGGTGCAGGCAGGGTCTCCCAGTCTGCCAGGTGCCACCACCCCACCTTTTCAGCGCTGGTTTCGTGCCAGGATGAGCTGCAAAGCGGGACTTCTCTGAGCAGGAGGCTGCTGGGGGCGTGCTGGCCGTTTGGGTGCTGGCAGAGCCCCAGTGGAGAGGAGCCAGGGAGGGATGGCAGGAGCGGTGGGAAGGAGGTGGCAAAGCTGCACCAGGTGGAAACTGCCAGGCTGAACTGCCCGCAGCCCTGGGGAGGACGGATCCTAAACACGCTTCAGATAAGATCTTAATTCCTCTCTGCCTTTGTTCTGCCTACAAAGGGAGTCTCCTATTTTCCAAGCGCCAAACATTTGTATTTCTTGAAGCGCTCTGGCTAAAACACACTAGCAGCCGCTCTGGTTTATTGACAATCTCTTCTTACTAATTGCAAGAGCTGAGCCAACCCCTGGGGACGGGAATAGGTCACCTCAGCCCTTCCAGAGCAGGCAGCGGGGTTCACAGTCTTGCAAATTAACTGGATGAACTGGAGCTGTTAGCCGAGACAGGGGAAGGCTTGCGGAGAAGGGCTGGCTGGCTCGGCTTCGCCGTGATGACAGCCCGGCAGGAGGGCTTCTGCACTAGGGTTTGCCAGTGCCCGCTGAAAAGCGCATCCTGGCTGACGCTGCTGGGACAGGCAGAGCTCGGCACGTGGGTCTAGGAGTTGAAATCCCTCGTGGAGTAAGAGCAGGGCAACGTGAACAGTCGCATCTTGCCTTCAAGCTCGCGTTTACCAGCCACACTCAGCCGTGGCCGAGCCTTTGGTCCTCGCTGCAAAGCTTCCCCGAGCGCCTGTCCCTCTGGAGAAGCTGTGGCTGGGAGCTGCAGTCGGAGAAGGGAGATCGCTGGGTCTGTGTCCCCTGCACAGGGGATTTCTGTCCGGTGGAGGGTCGTTCCCTGGCTGTGGGAGCGATGCTCCCCAGCAGTTTCACCTGGTCCTCTGGGGCAGAGCTCCTGTGGGGCTGGAGAGCCGCTCTCCTTGTGGATGACCCCGAGGAGGCTGATCCCGTATTTCCTCCCACCGAAAATACACTGCCTGTCCACCCCGGTGTGACTGGAAAAGCTGGTCGTTCGCCGGAGGGTGGGGATGGGGCAGCTGCGTGCCGAGCTGGAGCGGTTTCATGTCGCTCCCGCTGCCTCCGCTATTTGTGTCTGCTGGGAAGGCGTCTCCTGTTCCGGTCACTGGGAGATGCTGGATAATGATGTCTTGGGCAGCTAAATGAGTCTCCAAAGTGACAGCTTCTTCGCCTGCAGCCTTGTCTTACAGCCCACGTGCGGCAAGAAAATTGCAGGTTCCTGCCCTGTGGCTCCTCTTTCGGGCTCTTAAAATGGTGTTTTTGGGTGCAGCCCTTCCTGCCGGCGGGCGGAGGCTCCTCCGGAGGCGTGGGAGGCAGGTACCCCTCGCCTGTCCCTCCGGCTGGGGGTGACGTCGAGGACGTGGACGCAGGGGAGGGTTTGACACGCTTGAGCTGAGACCTGCGAGGGGTTGTCGTGTGCGAAGGGCCGTTCCCCGGCTCCCTTCGGATAACGCACGGATGCGCGTTGCTCTCCTTCTCGCGGAGGGAACGATTCCTCCGGGAAAGCTCATTGTGGGCCCCGTTTTTTATGACGGGATGAGGTGTGGGTACGGCGCCGTCTGCCTCGCTCGGCTCTTCAGTACAGCGTGTCGATGAAACGCAGCTACGAGCCGGAGCGACGGCAGCGGGTGTGGGGGTGGCGGCTGAGGCGGGAGCGATGGAGCTGGACGGCCCCTCGCGCGGTGCTGGGCTGGTTCCCGGCGGTACCGGTATGCCCTGTGAAAGCACGGTGGGACGTCCCAAACCGGGCGTTTCTGCCCCTCCTCGTCACCCAGGGTCACCTGCACTCGAGTTCCCGAGGGAGCGAAGGCAGCAGGACCCTGGCAACGTGGCTGGAGCAAGGATTCGTGCCTCTCTCAAGGCATCCTGCGCTGGGAGCGGGATTCCTCGGTGGCCGGGGGTCGCAGGTCGCCTCTCCCCACCCAGCGCTGCCTGCCAGGTCCCTGCTGGCACAACCCAGGGCCGGGAGAAGCTGAAAGGCGCCTTGTCTGAACGCTTCCTCCCTCCTTCCCGCCCTTCTGGCTCAGACCTGGCCATGGCCGCAGCCCGGCGGGACCCGGTCGCTCCTGTGCCGAAGCCGGGAAGGGCCATGGATCCTGTTCAATAGCGACTCCCCTGTGCTGAGCACGGGGACAGTGTCTGCCCGGTGGCCTCCCTTGCTTCCTCCCAGCGTTGCCCCGGTGCTTCTGCCGTGTTCTGATGTCCGTGGCCAGCCGTGCTGGGGTGCAGGAACCCTAGCCAGCTGGGAGCACCAGCCTGGGACGTGTGTTTTGGGTTAGTCCTGCCCCCTGTACCTGCGTCTTTCGCCCATGACTCCAGGATCGGGTCCCCCCTGCCATTAGCTGTCCCCACATGGCAGTTGTTTAGGGCCACGTTCCTGTATCCTGAAAGTTAGAGGGGTAAAAAAAACAAGGAAGAAGGAGGGGGGTGGGATTTAGGAGGGTAAAAATACCGAACTTATCAAAGGAACCGCGTAGCCTCGTGATTAGCTTCTCGCTTGGTGACTTTATCCTTCCAGCCTGGATTTCTTACAGCTCCTCAAGCTGCGCGTTTGCAGCCAGCACGGGCACCCCGTGCCCCCTCCTCGGGGGCCGCCTGGGCAGGATGAAGCCGAGCACAACGGCAGGGCCAGCCCCCCGCGCCCAGGCTGCGGCGCTGGGAAGGCGAACGGCCTCAGCCGAGAGCCGAGCAGATAAAGGACAACCCCGGCCCCTCTGCCCGCCTGTCGCTGCCGCTGGGGCTTCGCCGAGCAGCTCCCGGGGCTGACTCACCCCCTCCTGATCCCCTGTCCGGCTGCGTGTCAGAGGGTTTGTGTCACAGCTCTGTTAACCTTTGGTCCCTCGTGCCCCGTGGTTAACACCTCGAGGCTGCTCCTTCCTCATCGGTGAGGTTCAAGCTGTGTTCTTTACCCCGGCCAACAAAAGGTTGGGTTTTTTTTTTTCCTCTCCCCCGTATTGCTTCAAGGAAAAGGAGACTTCTGCCTTGAAATCGGTCTCTCGTGTTCCTCTGATGCGCTTTGGCGTCTTGGTTGTATTAATATCCTCCCGGGGTGGACTCTGCAGCCTGGTTCATTAAGCCTTTGCTTTCTCATGTCGCATTAGAGTTAGAAATCTAATGTGACTCTCAGATCATACCGTCTATCTAAGGGTTTCTGTGCTACCCGGTGGCTGAGAAGGTGTAGGGGCTCTGAGATGCTTCCAAAACTTGCCTTTCTCCTGGTTTGCAGGGTAGGAAGTGTGTTTGCGAGCCGAGCACCGAGCTCTGGGGCATCTTCACCACCCGTGCAGCCACGGGGGCGAGCTCCCAGGTGCCTGCTGGCGTGTGGCACCACCTCCTGCTCCAGACAAAACCCTCTGAGCCCTGGGGACTGTGGCCCCTGAGCCACCCCAGCCTCCCGGCAGGGCCAGCTGGGGTGGGGGACGCACCGAGCTGGCCTGAGCCTCCAGCCCCTCTGCAAAACGCAAACCGCCGTGTCTCATTTTCCCCTGGAAACCTCTTGTTTCCTTTGTGTTCTGCACCAGAGAAGGGGCAGGACCTGCTCCATGGTGTGCTGCGTGCCCGCAGCCCTGGCTGGCTCCAGCGCTGGAGGGGCCCGACCTGGGCGCATCAACGTGGCCCAGACGCTGCCGGCTCCTGCCCGCTGGGCCAGATCCTGGGCCGGAGCCAGGCAGGACCACAGGAGAGCCCAGATGGCAGCGGAGGTGCCTTGGCTCCTCCAGAAGATGCTCTAAAACGTCTGGCAGCCTTTCCTGAAAGGCGTTTGCAGGCCCAGCAGGCCACGCGGCCTGGGTGGGAGGCGAACTCGCGTGGCTCTGCTGGAGCGCGTGTCGGGGAGAAATCGGCTTTATCCCACCGCCCCCCCCCCCCCCCGCCACGCTGCCGCTTCTCGGCCTCCCAGCTTTCTCTTGGCACGGCACGGGAGCGCAGCACCCGCCTCCCGCAAGCTCTCCCTGTGCAGGGCCAGCCCAGCTTCCCGACCCTTCGTCTGGCGGGCTGCCGGCCGGCCGTTGGGGCGGGAAGGGTTCCGGGAAGCTGCCGGTGCTGGCCAGACGCGCTGGTGTCTGGCCCCTGCGCTCCCGCTCCAGGATCCCGCTGCTCTCCCAGCCTCGCTCCAGCAAAGGCGGCTCCCGCTCTGCTTCACCCACCGCCGGCAGCTCCGTGCCCCCCAGCCCGAGGGGGCGAGCGTCGGCCCCGCGTTGCGCACGCGGAGGCGGGCTGCGCCGTGGCTGTCCGTGCCGGTTGGCACGGCGGGCCCGGAGGTTTGATCTCCTCGCGTGACAGGCGCTGGTGACCTTTTCATTTTGGTGACAACATAACAACTGTCCGCGGCGCGCGAGGCGAGCGCCGGGGAGGTGAATCCCTGGGAAGGGCAGCTTTGGCTCCGCGCTGCCGCTGGACGGAGCCCCTTGAGGCTCTTTCCTCCCCAAATAGGCAGAGGCAGCTCCTGACAGCCGTCAGCACGGGGCCAGATCCCCGCAGAGAGGACGGAGGAGGTCGGGGTGTCTCTCTGAACATCTGCGCTTCCCCCCCCCCCCCAAGCCATGAAAACGGGGCGTCTTTCTGGCCGCTTGGATCTCAGAGTCAGCAAAGGCGCTGTGTCGGGGTGGGCCGGGCAGCTGGGCGCTGCTCCCTTCCCCGTTGGAGCCGTCGAGTCGGCGGTTGGGTTCCAGCCTCTGCAGAAGCTGCTTCTGCTTCTGGGTGACTTGGGTGGGAGCAACGGTCCTGCGCAGAGCGGGGCCAGCTGGGACTGGGACCAGCAACGCCCGGAGCCGAGGCTGCCGAGGGGCTGTGGTGGTGTGCTGCGCTAGCTCCCTCCCGGGAGAGCTGGAAGCTGCAGCCTTAAAGCTGGATAGAGCTATGTTAAAAAGAAAAAAAAGCCGAGAAAGCCAGGACTTTTCAGCTCCTGGGTGTGATGGGAAGGGATGCTGATGTCAGCGTCTGGCAAACAGAAATGAGGATGCTTGTGTTTTGCCAGCCTCCACCCTCTGGTTTCATTATGGCCTTCTGGGTGTATTCCTTCCCAGAGGTGGCTGAACGTCCCCTGACGTGGAAATGCTTTCGCACGGGTGTAGCTCGCCAAATCCCAGGGCTGCCGAGCCGGCAGCTTGCCGTGGGTCAGCAGCTCCGTGGTACGTGACTCGGGCGCGCTGGTAGCCCACAGGAAATTCAAAGTAAATCCGAGTTACCCCGGCCCCTGCCGAAAGAGAAACAAGATCAGCAGAGGCGTAGGAAGTTGTTTGTGTGTTTCAGCTCTTGGCAATACCCCGTTTTGCTATTCCTGGATACGCTGGGGGGGGTCTCCTGAGCAAGGCAGAGGCCCTGTTAGAACCAGAGCACATGGGTCACGGTGCGGAACCAGAGCACGTGGGTCACGGTGCGGGGCTGCTGCTGGACCCAGCTGCTGTGCACACCAGCTTTCCCCGCCGTTTAAATCTGTTCCTTCTCGTTTGTACCCAGATTCGCTACAAGGAGGAGTTTGAGAAGAATAAGGGGAAAGGCTTCAGCGTGGTGGCTGACACCCCGGAGCTGCAGAGAATCAAAAAGACTCAGGATCAGATCAGCAACGTGAGTAGCTTCTAATCTCTGCGTGTGATATTGCCGTGACCTTCCTCCCGCCGGAGGAGGCTGGGGGGGGAAGGGGGGGCCCTGCCCGCACAGCCAGCGGTGGCCCCGCGCTCTGACGGCTGCTCACGAGCGCGAGGCTGCAGCACCTTGAAGCCCGGGCAGCGGGGATCCCCCAGCCCCTTCGCCCGGGCGTCTCGTGACCCCGCTTGCGTCTCTCCCGGCTCCTCCGCGCTGGCAGATGCTGCAGCCGGATCCGGAGGAGTATCTGAGTCCTTCCCTTCTCCCGAGGTGCTCGAGTCCGTGTTGGCTGCGAGGAGCAGGAAGGGGAGCGGCAGAGAGTGGCCTTTGCTGGGGGCAAATGGGGACCAGGGCCAGTCCCGTACGCTCCTGGTTGTCACCGTAACCCGCAGCGTGGGCAGCACTCGCGCGGTCCCGGCTCGCTGGGGCCAGCCCTGCTGCTGCTCCCCCCTCCCCCGCGAGAGACCCCGGTCCCCCTTGTGCTCTCTCTGGCCTGTTGTTTGTGTGTGGAAACCCCTGCCAAAGGCACACACCTCTTCCTCCTGTCCCCTTGCAGCTGCGACTGTCCCCTGCCAGGTTCCGCTTGCCTTGACCCCTCCTGACTCCTGCAAAGCCCTTCCCAACCATCCGGCTGTCGGGAGCGGGCGCTGCTGCAGCTGCTGCTGCCGTTGATTTGCACAGTCCCCAGGGTCCCACCCCCTGCTGTCACCAGCCCTGAGCCTGGGGGGGGGGACAGGCAGCGTCAGCCCCTTCCCTACCTGCAGCCCACATCTTGCGGTGGCCGCGGCACCGGAGCAGCCGTGCAGGGAGCTCCTCGAGCCCCCTTGGCCGTGCACAGCTTCCCTCCTGCCGTCCTCACGGAGTGTCAGGGCTTGGAAGGGACCTTGAAAGATCCTCTAGTCCAACCCCTCCTGCCAGAGCAGGACCACCCAGAGCAGGACCACCCAGAGCAGGACCACCCAGAGCAGGTCACCCGGGGATGCGTCCAGGCGGGTTTTGGATGTCTCCAGAGAAGGAGACCCCACCGCCTCTCGGGGCAGCCCGTGCCAGGGCTCTGCCCCCCTCCCAGGGAAAAAAATCATCCTGCCTCTGTGCTGACGTGGAGGGGTTCCCGGGGGCTGCACAGCACCATCTCCATCCTCCCTTGACCTTCTGGAAGGGGAGCTCCGGCCTGCGTCTGCCAGAGACCCAGCTCTTCCATCTCCCAACGTGACATTAAACCCCTGCCCGAGCTCGGGCCTGGCGCCTTGCGCTCCCCCCCCGCCCCCCCACAGCCTCCATCCGCATCCAGGTACCGGTGGTGCGTGGACGCCTGTGTGTTGCCATGGTGAGCGAGGAGGATGCACACTCGCACGTAGAGCTGCGGCGCTGGGCGCGGCAGGCGCGGGGTGTATCTGTCCCCTGCCCAAACTCGACCCCGGGCGTCTTGGCACGGGAGCATCTGCCGTCGGCACCACGCAGGGAGTTAATTAACCTTTAGCCCACAGTGAAAGTCGTTATTCATGTTCCTTATCGAACACCCAGGAGCTGTTGGGAAGCCCTGGGAAGGCTCCCTGACCACTAAACCCGCCCCTGGAGCGCAGCTTTGCAGGAGGAACCTCTGGGGCGCCCGCTCGACGGGGCTGGGCGGCTTCTGTGAGCTCCTCCGCGGCTCCGCAGCGCCCTGTGCTGCTCTTTCCCTCCTGGAGCATCCCTGCCTTGGGGACAAAGGCCCTGGGGTGGGAGCTGCTCTGTCTGCTCCCTCGGGGTGTCCAGGGAGGAGGGTCTGGGCTTGCAGGGAGGAGGAGGATGGTGGCCCAAGCAGGAGAATGCCCAGCAGGGCGGGAGGAGGTTGTTTATTCCCTCTTCTTCTGATCCCATTGTGCAGTTCTCTGGCAAGCGCTGATCTCTCCTGGGGGAGCTCTGGGATGTTATCTGCACACCAAACCCCAGGACAGCGAGGGCTGGAGAAGGTTTCCCACTTGGGAAAGGGACCTGGGTGGGTGATTTTCCCTGGAGGCAGCTTCTCGGTGGGCTCTGAGCCTGCGGGAGGTGAGCACAGCTTCCCTCCCGTGGAGCGGGGCTGTGGTCTTTGTAACAGAAAGCACCCCTCTTTTTTTTGGGGGGGGGGGGAGGGGATCTGTGGAGCTTTGGGGACATTAAATAACACAGCAGAGAGATGAAACCAGCCCGTGTCCCTCTGCTCGGCCCCCTTCACCCTCGGTAGCGCTTTCCAGCAGCATCCCTGTGGACATCTGGCTGCCAGCCTGGGCTTGCAGTGACCCACTTAATAAAGACGCAGAAACAACCCCCCCTCCCTGCAGACAGCCCCGCTCGGGGGCGGCTGGGCAGGCACACGGGCAGCCCAGGGGGCTGCCCAGCCCGGCAGCGCCCGCTGGGGCGTGAACCCCTCCGCAGCACGGGGGTGCCCCAAACCACCCCCCACGACAGGGAAACCCTCCTGGCAACGGAGCTGGGCGAAGCCTGAGCCCCTGAGGGCCGGGAGGTGCTGTCCGGAGGCCTGGGCTGGGGGAGCAGGGTGCTCCCCCTCGGGGTGTTCTCCCTCCCGGGAGGGTGGCTCTGCTCCAGGCTCTGCCTCCTGCCCCTGGTGCAGTGCCCGGCCCTCAGTGACTGTTGAACCAGCAGACACGTGGGCTCCAGGTACTTTCCGGTGGCAAAGCGTTCATTAACACAAGGGCCTGTTAATTTTCACACCCACGCCCAGGCGGTTGGGTTAACCCTTCCCTCCTGCCTGCTGGGGGCGGGGGGCTCGGTCCCCTGCAGCTGGTGTGTTGGGCAATATCTGCTTTGAGTCTTCTTCAACAACCCCCCCCGAGGCCCCCTCACGCGTCAGTTAAGGAGGGATCCGGGGGTAGGTTCGGAGCGGTACCTCCACGGCACTCGCCGTACCCAGCCACGGGCTGGGGAGCTGCCCACCAGGCTCGGCGTGTGCAGGGGGCACTTCCTAAAGGTGCTTTTCCTCCTGCAGCCTGGGGGCTTGGGAGCCTGGTCTTGAATCTCACCAAAAAATTGTACATCCCACCCCCAGGACGCTTCAACCTCCTCCTTTTTGTGCCACAAAGGGCTCTGAGCAAGTGTCCCCTGGGGAGATGTGGGGGAAGCAGCCGCCTGGCACTGGCAGGGAGGCCGTGAAATGGCTGGTGCTGAGTCCTTGGTAGCAACAAGAGAGGAGCTGGGATGAGGTGAAGGGCGTTCCTGGCGCTGAAGGGCCGCGGGAGCTGCTGCCGGCGCTGCAGGGCTGTCCCGGCTGCGCTCTCACCTCCCCTTCCTCTCCCACCGCTGCAGATAAAATACCACGAAGAGTTCGAGAGGAGCAGGATGGGCCCGAGTCCCAGCGAGGGCGCTGAGCCGGAGCGCAGGAACTCCCAGGAGAGCAGCAATTACCGGAGACCCGCGGAGCAGCAGCACCAGCCGCCTCACCACGTCCAACCCAGCAACCCGGGTAAGGCGGGGGGCTGCGGGCGTCCAGCCCGCGGGGCAGCAGCCGCCTCATCTTTGCGGGGGGGAGCTTTGCTGTGTCCCCCCCCCATCCCAGCACCAGCTCCAGCTAACGGACCCGTCTTTTCCCCCCTCCCAGTCTACCAGCAGCAGCAGCAGCCGCCGTCTCAGCCCTACGGCTACAAGGAGCCCGCGGCACCGGCCTCTACACAGCGCAACGCTCCTTCTGGAGGGGGGGTGAGTACAGCCCGAGGGCTCCCGGTGCCCACCCCAGCGCCAGCCCCCCCGCTTTCCACCTCCCAAGGGTTTGCTCCGCTTGCTCCCCGCTCCTGGGCAGGGCCAGAGCGGTTCTGAAGGGGCCGCTGGGTGCCGTAGCGCTGGGTTCTGCTCGCCACGGCTGCGGCGGGCACCAGCATCCCTGTGCGGTGCCCAGTAAGAACCTGCTGGGTCTGACACGGCTCTTGCCCCAGGACCCCCTGCCCCGTGGGTGGCAGCTCTGCCGGGCACGGCACGGGGAGGGTCTGTGCCCGCTGACCCCTGTTTCCCCCCCCCCCCCAGAAACGTTTCCGCGCCGTCTACGATTACAACGCGGCTGACGAGGACGAGGTCTCCTTCCAGGACGGCGACACCATCATCAACGTGCAGCAGATCGACGACGGGTGGATGTACGGCACGGTGGAGCGCACGGGCGACACGGGCATGCTCCCCGCCAACTACGTGGAGGCCATCTGAGCCGCGGGGAGGGGACGGGGCGCGGGGCTGACAGCCGAGCCCCCAGCCCACGCTGGCCTCCCCCCCGCCCCGTGTGCGTGTGTGTGTGTGTGTGTGTGCGTGCGTCTCTCTGCCCCGGCGTCCCTTATGCCCGGAGCTCTGGCGTCGCCCGCCGGAGCCGCGTCCTGACATCTCGGTCACTCTGTGTTTCTGCAGCCGCCTCCGGTTTCTCTTGCCAGTTTAGCTTCGTTCTAGCTCTGTCGGGACTGAGGGACTGGCTGCAAGGGATGTTGGGGGCTCAAGGGACCAAACCGCCGCAGCTTTCCTTCTCCTTCGGTCTCCCTCCTCTCCAGCCCTCCGAGGTGCTCCGACATTTCCTGGCGGGGGGAGACAGCCGGAGTCGCCGGGACCCCGGCAAAGGGAGGAGGAGACCCCGTCTGTTAGGACCAAATTCCCCCTGCTGTGGTGGGGAGGGGCAGAGGGCACCCTCCCAGGTGAGGGATGCTCGTCCCGAGGGCTGACGGGAGGGACGGGCTGGCAGCCTCCACCCTGCGCCGCCCTGGCTCGTCCCGTGGCTTCTCCCGGCTCCTCCGTGCCGTGTTTCCGTTCAGTCTTTGCTCCCTTCAGTCCTCAAAACAGAGGAACGTTTGCAGTTAAAAATCTCAAAATCTTTCTTTATCCTTGGGATTCAGAGCGGCTGCTCTGGGCAGCCCTGGGAGCGGCTCTTGCTGCTTCTGCCTCCGGCTGCCTCGTTCCACCTCCCCGATCCCTCCGGGGCCGAGCCGGGGCAGGTAAAGGAGCAGCCACAGCACTGCTTCGCCTGGAGGCTGCTGCTCCCGCTCCAGGGCTGGAGACGGGCTGGGCTCCCCGCTCCTCTGCGCTGGGGGGGAGCGCTGCGACACCGAGACCTCACGTCCTCGCTGCAGCTCCGGCTTCACCTCTTTGGGCCGGGGTCTGGGGGTCCCCTGGGCCCCGTGTGCCGGAGCAGCCGCTTCCTCTTAGCGGTGGTCGCTCCCCAAATTCACACCAAATCTTCCTGCTTTTCTCTTGCTGCTGCTGGACTTTTGGGACCCTCCAGAGCCCTCTACCTGCTGGGTAAATGATCTGGGGAGCCGGCAGGATCAGCCCCTCTCCCTCTTCTGAGCCGTGTGTGAAAGATCCTCCCCCTCTGTCAGCACGCTGGGGACCGTCCTGGGTGACTGTCCCCTCCAGCAGCTCGGTCTCGAGTGGCAGAGACCAGGGTTTGGCACCCTGAGCCGCCCTGCACCTCTCGTTGGTCCCCAGCAGCGGTACCGCCCCTGACTTGGGATCACGTCGTGGACCAAAATCTCAAAGCACGTCCCTGCCCCCTTCTCTGTTGGGCTCCGAAGGTCCTGGGGGTGGGCAGGGGCAGGTATAACTGGAAGCCTGTGCGGGGAGGGCAGGAGCAGGATGCTCAGGACTTCTCCCGGGTCACAGCAGCCGACCATCGGGGCAGGGGCGATGCCTTGGTGCTGCCTCCGGCACTCCCGCTGCCCCCCTGCCCGCGCACAGCCCCGGCTCAGCCCAGACCAGGCAGAACCGGGCGGCTGGAGGGACCCGTCCCCTTGCCAGGCTGCTCGGGGCTCCGGCTGCACCGCGGGGCCGGGATGCTTCCGCGGGGAAGCTGCCGCCTTTGCTGTTCGCGAAGGAAAAGAGGGAATCTCGGGACCAAAGCGGCCGAGTTGAGACATTCCTTGGCTCTGGGGACACATCCTTGGGGACAGGATCCCAGAGCCTCATGTCCGCAGTCCCCTTTCTCAAAGCACACAGGACTGGTTTGTGGATGGGGTTGGGGTAACCGGGGTCAGGGGTGCGGGGAGGGGGTTCCTGGCGGGGCAGAGACCCCCCCAGGAGGTGCGAGCCGGGGAGAGGGGAGCGTTTGGCTCCTGGCTCCTTCCCCAAGTGGCTGCAAGGGGAGGGGGGAGAGTGACGGGGACTCCTGGCACCGTCGTCCCTTCGGGGTGAGCGCGGGACCCCAGAAGCAGCTGGGATGGGCTTTACGGGACGGGAATCCCGGTTGGTGCTAAAACGAGCGAGCACAAGAGCAGGGGAGAGGGGGCGGCTGGGCGGGGGGGGGGAGTCCGCGCCTCCCTGCTCATCCTCTTAATCACGTTCTTGTCTGGGAATGGGGGGGGAGTGTCAATGTGAATAAACCGTTTTTTAATGGACCAAATAACACGGGCAATTCCATTTTGGTATACAGACCTTTTTTTAACGCTACCTTGAAACCATTGTCCTAATTCTCCCCTCCCACGCCCTGCCCCTTCTCCCCTGCCATGGGAAACAAACCTCTTACTGCTTGATTTCTGCCTTTTCTCTCAACTTATGCACTTTTTTGCCTTTTTTCATAGCTGAAAAGCACCTAAACCTGTATTTAAAATAAATAAATAAAATAAAATAGTAAAAAAAGAAAAAAAAAAAAAAGAAAAATTGAAAGCTAAATTGCTTCTCATCACGTGTCAAATAGACCCCGTCCATCCCAGCTTCCCCGGTTGCGTCTCAGTGCTGAGCTTAGAACGTGTTTTCTTCCGGATCCGTCGCTTGATTGGGGTTTGTCCTTGTGTACTCCTTCCCGTCGGGTTGAGCACCCACCAATAAAAAAAGTTATTTGGCCTAATTTTTAACTGAACCGTCGAATGGAACAAACCAACCGATTCTCTTCCCGGTTTACTCAAATTAAAAATAAAAGTATAATTTTTACCTGCTGATTGTGCTGGGTTCATTGCGGTCACTTTTCTGGCCATTTTCCTGCTCCTTTGGGAGACGGTGGGGATCTCAGGTCTGGGGGAGGCTGCCAGAGCCGGGGTCATCCCTGCTTGGCCCCCCCGCCCCGCGCCTGGGGAAGGCTGAACTGACCCGGGGTGCAGCTTCTTGGCTCGTCCCTTGCTCTCGGCACGGCTTGAGGCCGAGGGATGCGCTCGAAGCGTTCGGAGCCCCAGTGCAGCGTGTCCGGCCGTTGTGCTGCGGCCACCGGGTCCCCTGGAGCCCCGGGAAATCGGCCTCGAACTCAGCCGTGAGCCGCGTCGGAGGAAGCCTCGCAGGGAGCGGGGCGCAGGTGCTGCCTCCCCGCTTGCTGACCCGCTTCGGGGTCTTGCTCTCAGAAGCCAAACGTGGGTCTGGGATCTGCTGGGGTTCAGGTGAGCCCGGGGCTGCTCCAGAGACCAGACCCACCCTGGGAAATGGTCGGTTCTGTTGGGGGGCACTGGGGCCCGGCTTCACCCGACCTCTCCGGGAACCCAGCACCGTGCCAGCCGGCTCCCCCAGACCCCAGCCAGCCCTTGCGCTCAGAGAGCAGCCGGCGGCAGCTTAGCTTGGCCGCTGCGGTGGGATTTTCAGCCACTGCAGCCTTCAGCAGTGGGGAAAGGAAATCCTGAAGGTGTGTGGAGAAGGATGTTATTTGCATCAGCAGCACTAGCCCCCTAAAAAATTAAAATAGAAAGGCTCCGTGGCTGTTGCTGCTCGCTTAAAACTGTATTGCTTCGAACCGTACCGAAGCAGCTGGTGCGACACGGAAAGCAAAGGGTGCTGCAGTACGCCAGGAGTGCCAGGCTCTGAAAGGTGAGAGTTCAGAGCGGTCCTGACGGATTGACGTGGCTTTGTGACGGCCAAAGCTCTTTTTCGCTTCTTTCCCCTTAGGATGGGCCCTTTCCCAGCTGCAAACGGGGGGGTGGCATCCCTGTAAGCCCCCCAGTAAACTGGGCAGCAGTTTGGGTAGGAGGAAGCAGGGGCACAGCAACCCTCCCGCGGGCAGACGGTGCCTCCCGGGACCTCTCTCGCAGGTCTGGGCTGAGCGAGCGCTCCTCCGCCCGAGCGAGGCTGGAGCCCCATCTGACCGCCTGCGTTTATCCCTTTATTTCCCGCCTGCCTGCTGGAAAGCGGCTCCGTCAGCTCCGACATCATCTCTCCATCCTGAGCAGAGCCAGCCGTGCTCCGGCTGGGAGGGGAGGACGCAGCGGCTGAGCCGCGGGGGGGCTGGCGAGCGAAGCCGGCGACTCTCCGCCGAGCACCCCCTTTCCACGCCGCGGGGGAGCCCGGCCGCCGCTGCCCCACCGGCTCCTCGCTCGCCATGCTGGATATTTTCATCCTGATGTTTTTTGCCATCATCGGCCTGGTGATCCTCTCCTACATCATTTACATGCTCTAGAGCGATGCTGGGGAAGACGCGGCTCAGCCTCAGCCTCGCCATCGAAGCGTCGTCCAGGTGAGCCGCCTGCTCCTCGTCCCACCGGGCTTGAATGTCGGAGAAGGAACGCGCCCGGGGAAGGAGCTGGGGGGGGGGCGGGGGGGCGAGAGGGGATAGTTCTGTTTTTAACTCGGTTGTCGTTGGCTGCTGCTCCCTCCCGAGGCAGCCGAGCTGGAAGGAGGGCACCAGGGTTTATTCTATCAATCAGGCCACCTCGCCCGCTGGAACGAGCGCCGGCTCTCGCGCGGCTGCTGGTTTCTCCCCACCGGGGGTTATCGGCCCCTTCCCCTCTGGAAAAGCCGCTCTCTGCCTCTCCGTGCGCTGCAGCCCAAACCCGGGGGGGTTGTGCCCAAGAGGGAGAGAAATAACGTAGGGGAGAAGCAAGAGGGGATCCTGCGCACGTCATCGGCAAAGGGCGGGGGGGGCCCGGTACCTCCACAACCCCCCCGTGCCGGGTGAAGGGGGGCTGCGGCCGCCGCCTGCGCTCCCCCACGCTGCCACTGCCCCCCGTCACCGTCTCGGGGTCTCCCGCAGCTCTCGGGCCCAGCTCAGACCAGCCTCTCCTTTCTCTTCCACAGCCGCCGCCTGGTCCGTCTCCCTCGGAGCCTTCTAGAAAAGCGTTAACCCCCTGCGAGCCACCGGCTGCCCCGCGCGGGGCGAGGAGCGTTTGGAGGGGGCCGAGCGGGGCGGAGGAGGGGAAATGGGGTGGTGGGGGGGGGGGCTGCGGGGCGACGTCCCGCTGCCAAGGCGGGGGTTGTTCCCGCTGACGCAAGCGGCGTCCCGGGGGGATGCGGAGGGTCCTGCCCCCCCAGCCCGTGTGGCTTAGCCCCTCGGGACGAGCGCTTCCGAGGTCGGTCAGTCGGGTTTAATTTTAGAAAAGCACTTCTATTTTTAATGAGAAATGTTCAAGGAAACGAAATAAAGAGGAATGACACAGGAGAGGTGGTGCTGACTCTGCCGAACGCGTCCCCGCGCATCGACCGCAGGGCTGGGGCGCGCACGGCTCCGGGAGCGAACCCCATTTCCACGAGCACCCTGCAAGCCCCGAGAAGGCCGAGGTGTTGGCAAACGGTGCCGGGACACCTCTGCGTCCCCCAGCGCGAGCAGCAGCCGCTGTGGAGGGGATCAGGCGCTGTGGGGTCCCAGCCAGGCTCTCCCCAGCTCGGAGGGTGCTCGAGCCGTGGCTCACCCTCGCTCAGGTGCCCTCCCCAGGGCTCGGGGAAGCTCCGGGAGGTCTCAGTTCACCTCAGTGTAGAAAAAGGAACATTTTTAATGTGATGGAAATTTCTGTGGGGCGGAAAGAGCGTTTCGGAGCTTCATTTCACCCAGTCTGGAGAGGTCTGGGGAAGGTATTTGGGGCATCAGGAGGATTTTTCCTGTCCTTTCATGAAGCCCTGCACCCAGCCCTGCCCTCACACTCTCAGTCTCACATCATGCTGTTTTCAGACTGAAAGCTTCATCCTCCAAGAAGAAAAACATTTCTTATGCCTGGTGTCTCCCAGGAATATTATTTTTTTAAGCAATAAACACCTGAAATATCTGTAGTGGGAAAAACTGCTCATGCTCCACCAGTTGACCGTGGCCCCATCACACGAGAACGGGATCCCGGGAGAGCAGGGGCTGCGCCGGCACCGCCGGGCTACGCTGGAACTGGTCGGGAAGACTTGCAGAAGATGGTGTTTACAGAAAGAATAGGGATTTCAGAGTCTGGGAATGCTGGATGCGGTTAGAGTTGCCAGCTGAATACTTGACACTGCAATTTCCTGTTAGTAAAACTCCTGAGAGAAACACAAAGTCGGTGGCTTTGCTCCCGAGCGTGTTCTCAGGCCGAGCTCCCCAGGGGGGGTCCCTCACCGCTGAGCCCGGGAGAGGTGGAAAAGCTTCTCCTCGCTCCACCACCAAATATAGTCGAAAATCAGAAGCCTGAAATATTCTGGGAGGAATTTCTTCAAGCATAAGTCATGTTCTCAATAACCTCCGCCTCATGAGCCTGTATCTGATGTCAACATCTGCAGTGATTAAGAGCGAGCGAGCAAGGAGGAATGCGTGGAATGGAAACTCAGCTGAGTGTGAAACCGGGAACAATCGTGTTCTCTTACTCCGAACGCTCCTCTCCCCTCCAAGGGCTGCACCAAGCCGCCAGCTGGGCACAACCGTCCCTTCCTCCGTGCCCCACAGCGCCCAGCGCAGCCGGGGCGCAGCCCTGCTCTGGGAAGGGCCACGCTGGCATGGGGGGGGGGGGGTTCACTGCTCGTCCTGGCAGGGGTTTATCAGCTCCCCACGGCAGCAGTTAAAATTTGGCACCGTATTCTCAAGTATCCCTGTCCCAGCTCCTCTGGCGCCCGGTGTGGCCCGGGGCTCCCCGCCCGGCCGCCGTTAGCCCCGCGGTGTTAACGGGGAGCGCCGCTGGGAGGGCGCTGTTGGAACAGGAGGCTGCGAGGCTGGTGCGGGTTTAGCAGGTCAAACGAAAGTGGTTCGGGAAGTGCCGCTTCGGTGGGTCTGAGCCTTGATCCTTCGGGGAGGAAAGTCCTCGTCCGGTGGAAACGCTGGCGCACGCGCGGCCGCTGCGAAAACGAACGCCCAACACTTGCTGAGGCGCCGCGTTCGTAAGGAAAAGAGCGGTGGGTAGCGGTTAACAACGGCGCCGACATTTCACAACCGGCAGCCGCGTTAAACTTGCATTCCTGGAGGATCTGCCGCGAGAGCGAGCCGGTGCCGGCAGAGCTGACATTTCGCCTTGGTCGACTGCTGCCACTGAATCAAAGAACTCCCTTTTCCTGTATCGCTGCGCTCGCATAATGGCACCCCTTGTGACGGGCTGTAATTTATTGCCGCCGTGTCCTCGGTCCCGGGAGACGAGGCCGGCGCTGGCCGCGCAGCCCCGCGGGGCTTTGTGCCGCAGCCCGGCGGAGCAGCCTGCCACACCAGAAACACAATGGGCCGAGGGGATGCGGCGGCTCAAGACTCCGCTCCATTGTTCCGGGTTCCATCCAGGGAGGTTATTTATGGGCAGCGGTTCCTGCGCCTCGAGGGAGGGACACGGCCAACGAGCGGGGCCGGAGCGTTCCGCCTCAGCGGCTTCTTGGCCGCGGTTCCCTGTCCCTGCGCGCGCTGCGGGTCTGTTTTCTCCTCACGTTTTGGGTTCATTAGCGGTGGGTTTGGAGGCGTTCGGTTCGCTGACTCGGTATCAGGCAGAGCCTCCTGCGTTTGGCTCCCTTGGGCAGCAAGACGGAGCTGCAGCACAGCGGCGCTGGGTGCTCCTGACCGCAACCTTCAAGGGCTGCCAGAAGCAATCGCCAGCGGACGCTCCTCTCCGGGAAGGTTTCACCCCTGCCATCTACCGGCACGCTGCGGAGATCCTCGGCAAACGTATATCCCGTATCCGCCGCTCAGCGCAGTCAGCCCCCGTCTGGAGTGGTATATCCAGCAAATGTCGCAAGCGTTTTTCATGCCCAGGCTTCCAAGCGAGTCATTACAGAGCTGCCGCCAGCTCCTGGCTGATGAAATCAAGTGGGGGCAGCTGAGATAAACGGGCACCACTCGAGCTGCTTCCAGCAGCTGAGGACGGGCCTTCAGGGCTCAGCGTGGGGCCCTGCGGCTCCAAGCTGGTCCTGAAGGAGCACTGAAACGTTTGGGAAGCGGTTCAGGCGGAGAAGGCGGCCAGTTAACAACGGGAAGAGCCATGCTGTGAACGCAAGTGCTGTTTATTTCGCGTTACGTGCTCCGTGATGAAGGCAATACAGCAGAAACCCCAAACCTTTCACAAGCAGCAAACACTGACACGCTTTAATGAACAGTGATCTTGGCCTACGTGCATCGAACGCGCCTTCAACTGCGCTAAGTCCTACAAAGGCAAACAGACTCTAACAGCTCGGTCATCACACGGGGCAGGGCGAGGGGCCTGGAGTTTCTTCCACTCGATGGTTAAAAGGCACCCGGAGTCCGAGAGGAAAACGCTCGCCTGGATTGATGGAAGCAGTTCAGTTGCTGTCGGGAATCGCCTCCTCTGCTAGACCTGGAGGTACAACCTGCGGAGCGGAGTGCAGGCGTTCGGAAGACGTCTCCGCCTCCTCCGATTCCCAAGAGAAAACAAAACCAGAAGATCAAAACATTGTCGGTTCTGAACTAAGGGAACGTTCTTCACTTTGTGTGTGCACACCAAACACGGAAGCCCCCTCGGTTTTATTGGGGGTGCAGACAGCCACGGCGGGGAAAGAACGCGGCCCATGCTCCCAGCGGAGGCCCCCGGCTGCCTCAGCGGGTCTCAGCGGGGCCTCGGAGGAGCGAAACGCGCAGAGCTCCGCTGCGAAGGCTCCAAGGTCCCCGCTGGCTCCCTGAGCTCATTCAGCTGGTCAGACACGTGTGTCACCAGCTTCTCCTGCTCCAGCTCTTACTGGAATGGAAATTTAAGACGTATTTGGACATTGCTTTGCAAATATTTAAAAAAATAAAAATAAAAAAGAGAGAGAGAAAAATCCAGCAGGATTAGAGCAAGAGTCTGTGAAGGTCAGAGCATCAGACAGTGTTGCTGCTGCTCCTCATGGCCAGGTACAGGATTTCTTTATGGAAGTTCGCTTGCGCATTCACAAGGTGAAACAAGTTCAAGAAGCTGCTGTCGTCTTCATCGCGATCCCCTACCAGGGCAAAGAAAACCATTTAGAAATGATTAGTGCAACTCTGTGACTTCCTTGAAGATAAATCTTACCCCTTCCGTGTTTTCAGCAGAGGCTGAATCTCGCTGAGATTCACGAGGCCTCAGCTCCCGCCCCCGATGGCAGGGCGGCTGGGTGAGCACAGGAGACTCTCTCCAAAATTCTCTCGCCAGCTTGTCCCAAGACGGACAAGAACAATTGCGCGTTAAGACAAGAACCTGCCCGAGCTGAGCAGGCCAGTGGCGCCACCAGAATCGACCTGGAGGTTTTGCCAAGCTGCGGACAGGGAGCACCTGCGGCCTGGTGAGCCGAGCGGGCTGGGGGGCAGCTGCTGAGGGCCTGGGTCAGACACAGCCCGGCGGGGCCTCGGCCCCCCTGCTCTGGCGGGATGTGATTTAAAAGGCCGTTTGTTTCGCCACCCGCGGCGCTAAGAACCTCTTAGGCAAGAGAAACGGGTTCAAATAAACGTCTCTCCTCACGATGGCACTGGGCTGGTTGTTTTACCAAAAATCTTCAGGCGCTGCGGTGCTGTTCTGCCCGGGGAGGGAGGGAGCGGGGACAGGCTGCGATGCCGCGCCAGCGGCGTCGCTCGACGCCTCGGTCGGCGCCAGCTCCTGGCTAAAGGGCTCGTCCTGGCTGGCAGAGCCGCGGCCTTACCGGACAGCACGGCCTGGAGCATGTCCATGATCATGCGCGCGAAGGTGTTCTCCACGCACTGCAGGAAGTTGTTTCTCTCCCCCGGCGTGGCGAAAACTTCGCAGACCTTCTGCATCATCTTTACCGCCCAGTCCATGCAGTACAGGTCCTTCTCACAGACCTGACACACACAGGACAGATTAGAAACACCCCTTTTATGATGAGAGCGATGGGATGAAAGGCAAGATTAAATCTTAGAATTAATTATCAATTCTAATGAACAACTGGATCGTTGGCTGCAGCCACGGCCTGGAAAGTGAGGGTGGTTTACGACGAACTAGAGGCTGTTCTTGCTGGCACACTGACAGGAGAACGTGTCACCCTTCCGCCAGCAGGACCTCTCCTCGCGGACAGGCTTGCTGCCTCGCTGAGATGGGCTGGGCAGGGCCCGGGGGGCTGGGAGAGTCCCAAGCCTCTCACTCCTGGTTTGCAGGAGGCGATGGGGAAACAGCTTTCAAGTCCGGGAGAGCAAATCTGGGGGTAAAGAGACGAGAGGCCCGAGCCCGCTCTGTCCGCCGGTACTCACCAAAGCCAGGAAGACCACGAGCCGGGCCAACTCGACGGCTCTCCCGTTCACAGCTTTACTGGCCATGAAAGTGAAGCAAATGCTGTTTCCGCTCAGAATAAGCAGCCGAACGTTGTTCTCCATGAGCCACGCCCGGGGAACCACTTTGTAATAAAACAGAGAGAATTTCAGCGATCTTTGCAGAGAAAGAAAGGGGTGCCACCGTCGACGGGAGTTTGTGAATTGCTGGCTCTGACAGCTGACCAGGCTTCGCGAGGGGACACAATCACAGCAATGAAGCCGTGCAAGCCCTTCCCGCTGGCAATACACTTAGAGCTCTTCACGGCCATTTCTGTGACATAAGCTCACCCAAAACTAACTTTCAACGTAGCCGTTAACACTGTTCAGTAGAATTTTGGCTCGGAAAAACGTTCTGTTTCCAGCTTACATAGCCTGGGCAACGTTTCCTTCATAATGGCTTGACAAGACTTGAGCTTTAAAGGTCAGCATGGATTCTTAAAATATTTCACAACGGGGAAGGACAGCCCCAGTTCACAAGCAGTGTTGGGTTTCTCCCATCCCCAGCGACTGCCTGGCTTCCAGGGGTAACGACTTCCCCAGTGACACCGTGAGGGAGGTTTCCCGAGGCACCCCCGTGTCCGAAACACAGTTATTGCCAGGTTTGGAGGACACAAGCGTATCATCCAAGGGATTAATGGTAAAGGTAAAAACACACCTGACAGCTCATCCACGAGACTGATAACATCATCTGCTGTCCATTCTCTAGCTTCTGTATCGTACAGCAGTTTAATTGCATCTGCCAGACCTTTCAGACTGGTCTCATCTGTGGGTCCTTCTATCATTTTCTGCCAAACCACATGTCCTGAGCAATATATTAATCACAGCTGCTATTAAGTGACAAAGTAAATTGTTTTGGGTTTTTTTTAAACAAGGGAGGTGCTAAAATGGGCCCGGGTCAGAGGAGGGGAAAGCAGGTAACACAACGCAGTCTTTGCGACAGGGAGATTTTGTCCAGCTGTCATTTTAGCAGGGACAGGGGTAGCTGCAGCATGAATCAAAGGGCAATTTAAAGAAACTAGGTCTAATAATTAAGTGAAAAGGGCGATTTCCTTCAGGGAAACAGATGCTGCTCTGAGGTGCATTTGAGCTAACGCTGCCCTAAGCTGGAGGTGCAATTTCTTCACCTGGATTACACAGATCCATAGGGATGTGTATATGTACACACACGTGGTTTTACGTGTGTCTGTGAGGCCTGGTTAAGCAGAACGATTCTTTTCTAGGTGACACGATTACATTTTATTTGCATAAAGTTTGGGTTTCGGAACTGCTGCGTCCTGAAGGAGATCTCATTCTCAGGGAACAAACTTTGAAAATTACTCCTCCCCCCCCCCCCCAGACTACTCGCCATCGAGGGAGGACACCGGCCCGAAGATGATATACAGCAGGCGAGCCTGACTGACGATGGGCCACGGCTTCAAAATGCGGGTCAGCCAGAAGGCAGAATTGCTCTGGTGGATCCAGTGGTTCAACAAGACGCTACGACAGAACAGCCTGATCCGCAGCTCCAGCTTTCGGGCACTGCCTGGGGCAAAAGGACGGAGATGTTATAAACCTCTCAAGCCTCGTGCCATACAGATGATTTCTTTATTATTTTTAGGGTTTTTTTTCAATGGGAAGAGAAAGGATTTTCTTCAAGCTGCCCACAAACGTTAGGGGGATTGAATTAAATTCTCAGCTCTTTTGGGTACCTGGCAGTAAATTCAGGGCACAGAACCTGTCAGTGCACCCGCCGGTACCTCTCTGCAGCAGCTCGTGCGACTCTTCAGGGGCTCTCAGCTGCGGGGTTTGGGTTTTGGGGTCTGGCCTCCGCAAGCAGCAACAGGAGGAAGCGTGTGCGCGGCCGCCTGTGAAGCGTCGCACAGAAACACCCGGTTCTGTGCTGGGTAACACGAGAATTTCTCGAGAGGCATGTGCCACGTCAGTGCTGTGTTTCGGAAACATTAAGGGTAACTTTCGGCTGCATCATTTTATTTCTCTGGTGGTTCCTTTCCCGCCGATTTTGCTGGCACGGGTGTGCGGCAGGAAAGATTCCGGTCCGTGTTACCCTACGTACACACGTAACTTCTGCGTTGGGGCGATAACGGAAGGATTCAGAAAAACCTAAACGCCTCTCAAGACAATCCCTTCGCTACAGGATATGTGTCGAAGACAAAAGCACTTTTCTTTTGCTTTTGGTGAAGAAAAACCAGCTGTATTCATCGGCATGAAGGCCAAGTACTTGCTTTAGGATGCCCACTTGCTGCGCAGTAGCGGAGCTAGCGGCGCGCACGTGAGACTCAGGAAAGGCCTGGTGCTACAAGGCTTAGCTGAGCTGGAGCATCCTCAACTCCAGACACATTTTGTCGGCAGTAAAATCAAGATCCATTTCCTGACTTCTCCATGACAGCCCGTTTCGATTTCGTAGGGCTTTTGTCCGCCTTGACGATTACCTGGTTTGCTGCTGACGACTGTCTCTACTTTACGGGGTAAATTGCTCAGCTCACAGAGGAAGTTGAAAACTCGGTGGCACTCTAGATCATCCCAGCCTGCTGTTAGGACCTGGAGAGTGCAAGAGAAAGTGGGTAAAAATTAACAGACTGAGATCACCGTGGCGTTTCTCGTGAAATACAACCTGCCCTGCAATTCATCAGAAGAAGAGGGAGGGAAGGTGCCAGCCCCGGAGCGTGATGCCCGCACAGCATCTCCCTGACGAGCGTAGGGAAAGCATTCCCCGCCACAGAGGTGCTGCACGTTGTGGCAGAGGCTCTACTTAAGCTTAACGCAGCCCAGAATCAAGAGCTGCTGACGGCGTTCCACGTCCAGGGCCAAGCTCTACTTTTGAACCTTACGTGGAAAAGTACACAAAGGTATTTGCTGCAAAGACAAACGTCCCGGCACAAATAATTATCTCTTAACCACAGGAAGATAATCACGGGTTTTGTGTTATCAAATACTTTAAGGCTGCAGATGTGTACAACACCTGGACACACGAGTTTCTGAGACTCAAATGCATGTAAAACGTGCTCAAAATGCCTGTTCTTCTAAGAGAGAACTTGTTTCTGTCCTTTTTTAAACCAAGTTACTCGCCAGTAAATCCTCCACTGCGGCATCCTACCACTTCCCAACCAAACATCTCAAGTGGTGTTAAAACGGTCCTGCCCTTAGCCTTTACTGCATGTTTGCAATCACGGAGTCATTACAGTAGAGAAGCTGTGGATTGCTGAACTAATTCATCTGACACTGGGTTTTGGGGTTTTTTAAATTAATTTATTCTACCACAAGGTAAGAAAAATATTCTGGCCTACGACATGTACAGCCGTTTACTTTTAACCTAGACCAGCTCTGCTCCTGGTTTGTGAGCTTGAACCTGCGTAGTGAAACGCTCCGCTTCTCCCATGTCTCCTTAGATAATAAATCGCTAATCAAAATCCAGACTGGTGGGTAGGGAAATCCAGAGCAAGGAATTTTCAAGAGTCAAATCAGCAACTCGAACAACCAGAAAGGAAATTTGGAAAACTATGTGAATAAACACACTCCCCCTACACCCCAAGGCTCAAAACCATCTTCTACTTCTAAATATCTTGCAAAAACACAGATTAATTTAGAAAACAACCTTAATTTTCTGTTATATTTGTGCTACTTGCCTTCTCCCCGTAAGGATACCGTACCTGTAAAAATACCCCATAGCACTGGAATCCTAAACACTGCAAAGGACGCGGACAACCATAAAGTTTAAAACAGGAAACCTGCAAGTGCAAAACACCAGTTATTCATCTTAACTGACCATAAGGTAATTCCCATGATCGAAAAAGCTCCGTGCACCTTGGGTACAGCAATACTGACGGGAGATTCGGCAGGATTCCCTGCCCTGGTCGTACGGAGGAAACGCCTCCTAGGACCTGTGCTACGGCGTCGCGTTCAGGTCAGAACTGTGGTCAAGTGGGGGTGCAAAAGGTGTGCAAGAAGGGCAGTGCGGTTTGCAGGAGAGTAAAACGTCTGTGAAGAGCTGTGCTCTCCCACGGCAAAATTCCTAGCAGCCCACCAACCGAAGAAAAGTTGAAAACCACGGATCTCGGACTACGCCCTCTCAGCTGATCGGCCCTGCGCTCAGCGCGCTGGCTCAGGCTTCCCCAGGGTTACCCAGCGGCTGTTTTCAAACCAACCCATTCGGCACCCAGCGGCGATGAACTCCAGCAAAGGGACAGCCAAAGGCACAATTCAGCCAGCCCGGGCCTCGCAGGAACGGCAGCGTAAGGGCAAGGGGGTGTTTGAACCACGGGTGGAAGGAACGTGGCCTCACCTCGGCGAGAACCTGGTGCGTGTACTTCAGCCTGTCCCTCGTGGGCAGCAGGAGCGTGCACCGCTTGAGCAGCAGCCCTGCGGACAGAACGAGAACGCACACGGCTCGGGGCGCTCCCTCACGGCGCGGGCCGAGCTGAAGCGCTCGCACCGCGGGCAGGAGCACCCCCGGGGAGGAGCAGTTCTGCTGCGAGGGGAAAGGGCGGCACGAAAGAGCGACCCGTGCCTTGGAGAAGGGCGTCTGCTTTGGGGGGGGGACACACATCACTAAAGAGATGCTGCCAGGGAGTGTGTCCACTCCCTGGGCCGTGACACGTTCGTTGTGTTGTTTAAAAGTCCCTGTTAGTCACAGCTGGAGCCCTACTGAAATACTGTGCTGGGTGGAGAATGAGGCTGTTAAAAATACGGGAAATAAACGTTACTCGTTGCACCTCTTCTAACAGCACCCTGGGGAACGCTGGTTTTCCCCTTACATCATGGAAAGAGGAGCTTCCAAAATTTTTGCAAGATAGCCACACGCTCTAAAAAGAAAATATCCTAAACCGTGTTAATGTAAAACATAGCTGAGAGGGGAAAGTATTTTCCTATACAGGACTGAAACGGTATGTGTTCGGGATGTCAAAGCCTGGAGCTCATTACAGCGTGGAACAGCTGTTTGTTAAGCAGCACGGGTTTTCTACACCACTGGTAGAAAATGGGTTAACCGCTTGCTCTTCAAAACTTTTACCAGAATAAAAAATATATATCTTGTTTGCTAATGAATCAAGAAATCCACAGAAAAGCATGTGCTTATCTGGAAATATAACTTTTTTTTCCCTGAATTGTCAGTCTCCCAAAAAACACATAACTTCTCCAATGTCAGAAGTACTTGGTGCATTTGCTGTGGTTCTGCATTGACTCCCTCCTTATTTAGCAGCGTGTTAGCATTCCTGCGTGACAGACAGAACTCATTCATCAGCCTGGGCCACGGTCCAAAGCTCGGCCAAGTCCATTTGCCATCGACCAGCTCAGACTGCGGCCAGAGCTCCCTGAAGAAGAGCAGACGCTGCTCAGGCAGGGTCGCTGCGGCGCAGAACGCGGCCATCGGCGGGGGGAAAAGGGTTGAGCCGAAGGTCCGGCTTCGGCGCCGAAGGACGGGGCCACCACCGGTTATAACTCAGGCCCGTTTTAAACAGCGACCGAAGTTCTGACCCCGCTACAAGTCCGGGAAGATTTTGCCGTGGGCCCCCGGGGAGCCAGGCCCCTCCGGGTTTGGGTGAGGTTGGTGGGACGTGCGGACCCCGTTCAGGCTCTCTGAACAGGACGGAGGTTTTCCCATCAAATCCAGCCTTTCCTGCTGCAAAGTAAATACTGATTTTGCAACCGACCTCTTAACGAAACCTCTGCAGCCTCCCACCGGTGACACAGATACCGCCCGTGACCTGTCTATGTCACTACACCACGTTTTCACTACTCGCCCTGCTGCAGCCGCGGGTTCACACCTCCAGCTAAACGCCAAGTTGCCATTTTGTCTGTGGTTACTACAAAGCCCAAACCAATTTTGATTTTTATTTTTTTTTTTAAGAATTGTAGGGTTCCGGCCTTCCTTTTAAAAAGAAAACACTAAGATTATCTTCAGATACCTCAAAACCTTGCTTGCCACAGGAGGTCTTTGGTCTCTGCGGCTGTGACAGCGCTCCGTTACCTCGCGCGCGCCGTTAGCGCCCCGAGTTCAAGCCCCGCTGGTGACTCTGACCTAACCATGGCGCCGCCCCGCTGCTCTGCCAGTTAAACAACGGCTTTTTTATCAGATGGGGAGCAGTAAATAGAGATGGGTAAAATGATGTTTCAACTTCATTCAGTTCCCTGATGGAACCCTTGAGAGTGATTTAGAATCCACGCGGTTTAAAAATGAGCGGAAAAGTTAAAAAGCAAACAGTCTGAATCGGAGGCTGCGCAGCGCTCCTCATCACCACCGGGCCCATGTTATTGTGATCTAGATGTCCAGTACGCCACGCCACGCCAGGTCTGAGCAGCTGGAAAGAAGAACCAGTGAATCTTTTCCCCCAGAAAGGGTTCAGTGAGCACCCGATATACCACGACAGCGAAAGCGCAGACATTTTCACATGGCCCTGAAGCTGAGAGCGAGAGGAAAACGTGTCCTTCGTGCCCGGTTCGGTCTTTGAACTCTGGCACAAACCTGCCAAGGAGAAGGCGAGTCACTGACAACTGTGACAACACTTTGGGGACGAGCACACTTCCTTCCCAAGCAGTGGAATGGGATCTGGGCTGCATCTCGAGCAGACTGTCGAGCAGCCTGGTGGCAACTGTTGTCGGTCGCCTTAGAATGAGGCTGGGTTTGAGCACGGCAGCTCCGTTTCCCAGACGGAGGAATGCGAGCTACCCCAACGCGATACACGAAGGCAGCCTGAACAGCCAAATTCCTCCCGCCAGCGTGGGGCCTGGGCCTCTTGGTTCCTCCTGCAGTTTCCAGCGGTGGTGTCCAAACAAACTAAATTTGGAAACACCTACTCCTGAGAACTGATCCTCTGCCCAGCCCCTGCTCGCCCTTTAATAGGAAAAAAATAAACACAGAGGAGGCAGAACATACATTATTTTTCCTGTAAGTATGAGGTTTTGGACTCATCTCGGGTAATTCCTCCCGCCTCCCCCTGGCAGTGACTGGTATTGGAGCGGGCTGTTTGGCATGGGAAGGGACTTTGCTTTCAGAGGGAGCCGCACAACCGATCGATGAGTGTACGAGGAGAAACCTTTTAGCTGAGTTTGGTTCTCCTCTCATTGTTACCATTTGCGTTAAAGGATCACCTAGAGATTTGTAGTGCTCTAAAATATCGGATCCTTCTCTCTTGGCAGGTAGCTCAAGGTTATGAAAGTCTCGCGGTAAGAGCCTTCGGTTTCCTGACGGGGTTGAGATGTAATTAGTAAGGCGGCGGCTCATGGTTTTCGACACCATGCTCAGCGTGCTGATGTCCCTCACTGAAAAAAGCAAAACCCAGCATACTTGTAAACCTTTACTGCAAGAAAAACGCCGATCACCAGTCAATAACTTTATCTTACTCCGAAAATAGGCCAAGAAATAAGACTCACAAATAAACCAAAATTCAATTACTGTTTATCTCCTTTGCCAACAAACTCTAGTAATTAGAAATGGATAGATCTAAGGAACGCTTTTCACACATAATAGGCGAAACCCACTTCAAATAGTTTGCAATTATCATTTAAATTTTGGTCATTTGGTTCTTCATACGTAAAAGCTGAAAATTCAGCGAATGAGTCACCTAAAATGACTTCAACTAGCTAAAAGCTAAAACATTTTCAATAATAATGTTTTTTTCTAAATGGAAAAGTTTTGTGGTAATTTTCTGATATCGGGAGCAACGCCTTTCTCATCAGATTCTCACCTGAAAGATAATTCAACACCATTTGAAAGATCTCCAGTGGAAGTGTTTGAAAATATCCGAGTGCTGAGAGGGCCTGGGAAGCCCTGTCCGAGCTGCTGCAGCGCTCTCTGGAGTGACGGTTACTGCGTCTGCACTTCTGGGTGGGAACCAAGGTGCAGCTGGTCCCTGCAGTGGATGTCATTGTGCTCAGTCCCATGAATTTAACCTGGAGAGAAAACATCAAAGTCCTGTTTTCAGTGGAGGAAAACACCGTGCCCAAAACCAGGCTAAGAGGAAATCACTCCAATTTAGACGCAGCGATGGAGTGTGAAAATCTTGTCGTACGCGGGGGTTAAATTCCTGTCTGAGTTTAGTGCAATGACAGGCAATTTGCTGAATAATTTTCTAACTCCGTGTCTCAGAGAATGGAGAGTTGAGCTGATCACAGCGGAGGAAAAGATGAAAGCACTGGGACATCATATGCGTGGGGCATCAGAGAGTTAGGAAAACAGTTCTGGAAGGAAACTCTTGAGGAAGTGTATGTGATGGTGCAAGCTACAGTCACTAACAACATTCTTTTACCTTGTTGCACTAATTATCCAATAGAATATGAAAAAGTTACAGGGTTGTTATTGAAATGATTGTCACGTTACTTGACTTCTTTAGGGTGATAACTGCTAGGGTTGTGTATGACCAGAAAAAAAAAAAAGACTAAAAGTAGCAAAGTGCTGCTTCAACCCGTTTTTTCCTGCAGCGCTGAAGTTGATACGTGGCTTAACCTCATCTAACGACTACAGGTGTGATGTACAAATAAATGATACAGTATCGCCGTGTGAAAAAATTCCACTGACCCAGGCTTTGCCAAAATCACGAGGGTCTGAAAAGTAATGAGCTTTAAAGGATCAATAAATATGTGCTTTTGATTTGCCTTTTGCTTTCTGAGTCTCTAGAACAGGCACGCTGCACATTGTCAGGCAACAATGAGGGTGAGTAACTCACTACCTCTCAAAAGTACTTTTTTTTAACTGAGATTTTTTTCACACTATTTCTTGATGCCAGCAGCTGGGGCTTCAGGGAAATTGCCAGAGAGAACGAGCGAGTGCTGCAGTAGAACTACAGGAGCTGGCAGCACTGGTAGTAACACAACTGGAACCCGTCCAAGCTGCAGCGCAACATCCCGGCTACCGTCAGTGGGAAACGCACGCAGAGAATAGAGCCCATTGTTTCAAAGATTAAAAATTTACAAAAAATTACAGAAAACAAGTTCCAAACATCCTTCACATGTATTACGAAAGCACGCAAGCCAGACCTCTCTAACATGCCACCGAGCAGAATGACCTCCACCACAATGGAAGCCCTGTCTGTGGTGACAACCGAAAGAATACGGGGCGCTTCACTAACGGGGTGACAAACGGGTTCGGCTGCCTCGGGCTCGTGCGCTGGACAGAGTTTGCATTGTACGTTTAAGGAAGTTAGACTTTGCTGGCAGCATTTTTAATTTAGGTATGGTATAATTCCGGCTAGCTAAAGGAGCTTATAGTTTAAACATTCACCAGGCTCATGAGCAAATGTAACTGCTCCTAAACCTGGTGTTTCATTAGGCTTTCACACTGCTCAGGCAAGAGACAGAAAATTGATGCAACGCCTCTAAGAACAATCAAGAAACTACCTATACATAAACATACGGCTGGATGAAGAAATGTTTATTTTCTAAAAGCAAAGAAAGCGAAGTCTGAAGTCAGTGGAAATGTACTACGCACAACTGCGGATTCAGGACAGGTTGAACTCCTTGTGTACAACACACCCAGCACCTCCACTCCTGTTTAAAAACAGGGCACCGCTAAACTTTGTTCGAGAGTCTGATACGTATTTCTGAGGGGTACTTTAGAAACAAAGCTGCAGTCCTGTCATACTCTCTTTTCCTCCCCCACTCCCCTTACTGTCTTTAGCAGGACTGTACTGTAAGGATTTATGGTATCTTTAAGTGTTGTTGGTTTGGGTTTTTTTAAATCTTACCTTGGGTCTGCAGTTGTGTTATGTGGAAGACAAAAATTCTTCACCACAAGGGAGGTTTTCAGAAGTACTCAGCCAATTCCAGTCTGTTTCTGTTCAATCTGACTGAAGTGGAATTGACTACCACTATTGTAATTTAGAGCAGAGATAGATAAAATTAATGTAAATAAAAATGAGTACAAGCAGCGAGTTTCAAAGCCAAAGCCAAGAGACTTTACTGAAAGCTCCCATTTGCTTCCTCTTTGACTTAACGTGGTTTTTATTTCTTAGGGAGTTCAGCCAGAGCGGGGCAATGGCCTGTGCACCTCCATCTGCTGCTGGGATACCACTTGTTTAGAGAACTGCTTAATCCAGACTGGAAAATTGAAAGGTAAACGTTAAATATTTAACAAGCTACACTCATAACATTAGCCAAGAAGGGTCATCTTATTTGTTGCTGTAAGCTAATTTGTTTACAAGGCAGAAAGCATCAACTTCCAACCCGCTCTAGAATGTTTCTTGCCCTTAAGCAGTCGCTAAACTCCTGCTAATGGATGCACTTTTGTCCTGATATTTCTCTGAGCCCTGTGTTAGCATTTGGCAAACATTTATTGCAAACGCTTGTTTACTTTGGAGATTGGTTTGGAACATTTGCGTTTCCCTGCCTTGTCACAAAAAGCATAAAATGAATCGCTTCAAATATTAACTCGAAAGGGTTTTTTTCTTTTTTTTTTTTTTTTTCAATTTTCTCTTTTTCCTTGTCAGCGCAAATAAAAACGTGTGAGTTCAAGTGAGGGATGACAAACCTCAGAGCACCGAGCACAGCGGTGGAGTTACGTCAGTGCCTGTTACCCCCGGCCTACACTGACAGCTTACAAAAAGCATATTTTAATTTGTGCTAAATGCTCTGCATCAGAGCAGTAGTGCAAACCCGTCCCGCAAGCATCTGAGTCAGTGAAGTAGTAGAAAGCAAATCTTGGGGAATCCTGATCCCACCGCTGATGGCGACCGGGGTTTTTTCGTGGTGAGGGAAGGCCGGTTCGGCCTCGGCCTGTCAGGGTCCGGTCGGAGGGGAAACGCCAGCACCGGCCTTTTTTTCCTCTCAGCCCCGGGTGGGTTTGCCCTCAGGCTGCAGTATTTGATGGTTGGGTTAAATTTGGCCTTTTACCTGCGCTTTCGGGTCGGATTTAGCCAGGCTGTGACAGACCTTTAGGCCGCAGGACCGGCTAGGCCCTGCTCTCCCCTGCGGCCCCTCTCCCTCGCAGCCCGCCAAAATTGGGGCCGGGGGGCTGAAAACGGGGACCTGTGCCCCCCGAAACCTCCAGAGGGGTCGTAGAGAAGGTCCCGCAGTCGATGCCTACTTACAGACGACACGTTAGGAGCTGGTTTTTACCTCAGGGAAATTCCCTCCCTACAAACACCCCCCGGGTGGGGCACCTGCCAGGCTGCCTCTGAGGGCAGCAGGAGACTGGGGGCCTGGGGGGGCTCCTGCCTCCGCTGAGCACAGGACCCAGTGGCCCTGAGGGGGGGGGAAAGAAAAAAAAATTTTTTTTTTAAATTATTATTTAAATTTTCTTTTTAAAGCATGATTTTGGTCAAACGCCATTACTTTAAAGGGTTAGAAGGGGGGGTCTGGGCACAGTGAAGCAGACAGGCGCACACCCGCGTGTGCGTGTTTTACCCAGGAGCGAAAAATGTTTGCAAACACAGAAAAAAAACCACTTGAGCTTCAGGGGGGTGGTTGTCAAGGGGGCCGATGGTTGACGCATACGCTTTGGGGAGGGGGGAAGAAATCACGACAGGCAACACGAGTGTTTTATGCCGGCAGCGCCTCATCAGCCCTGGTCCCCACCCCGCCCCGCCCCGCCCCGCGGGTTTTGTGCTAATTCGTTCGTAATAACGATTCTCCCGCCTTCCCGCCCGCCGCCTCCTTCAGGGGTGGGGAGCGGGAAGGGGCGGCCTCGCGCCCGGCTTTCCCGCCCTCTTGTCCCCGCCCTCCGGTTGAATAGTTAATCAGGGCCACGCCCCCCCTCCAACGGCAGCCTGCGGGGAAAGCCCGGCGTGGCCACACCCCCTCATGAATAATGAACACCGGCGGCCGCTGGGCCTCCATTTTAGAGCGCCCGCCTCCCGTGCGGGCGGGCGGGGAGGCCGGGGCTGGCGGCGAAATGGGGGCTCGCTCGGGGCCCCCGGCGAGGTGGGAGCTCCGGGCTCGCAGGGGCGGTTTGGCGCCCTCGGGCCGGGGCTGGCCAGGCCCCGCCATGGGGCTGGGGGCTGGTGCGGCGGCGGCAGGAGGCGCGGCGGGGCCTGCGTGGGCCCGTGCCGCTGGGGGGTTCCTCAGGGAGCATCGCTGCGAGCGTTCGGCCCCCTCTGGAGCTGCAGGTCTTCTCTGCAGGTCCCCGCCGTGACCAGGCCGCAGCGCGCCACCGGCCCGCCTTGTAGCACAACCCCCGCGTCCTGCGCAGCTGTCCCTGTCCCAGGCCAGGCCCGCCAAACCCCATCTTCCCCCTGCCGAGGGCAAACGTGACCCCGAGCAGCAGTGCCAGGCCCCGGCGTTTGCTAACGTCCGAGCAGAAGCTCGCTGCGCGGCTCTTGCGGAGAGACCACCTTACACAGAAGCCTGTCTACAAATTAATTACGCTGCAGCGGAAAGACGTCACGACGCTAAGTCAGCGTGCCGTAACGTGGGGCTTGGGGCAAAGCTGTGGTGTCATAAACCAAAAATGTGGCACAGTATCAGCTGCAAATGTTGTCAGCGGAGGCCGTGCTACAAGGAGGAGTGATGACTTGCTGTGCTACAAGGAGGAGTGACGACTTGCCATGCTACAAGGAGGAATGACAACTTGCCGCGCAGCCATCACACGCCGCTGCTTTACGCTCTCAAACGGTGCTGTTCCACGGCGCTGTGATCTCGGGGAAGCTGCTGTTCTTTGTTAGAGCGGTAAACAGTTCGTATTCGCTAACAAACCGGTTTTTAAAAAATCCCTGTTTCTTTTCACAAATTCTGCTCCCGAAGTGGCTGGCTGTAAATAACTAGCTCTCTTGGGAAGAGCCTCTCGGGAGAGGCTTTCTCGCTGCTCCGAAGGCAGTTCCCATACGATGGCAGCAGAGGGCTGCAGCTGGTTTAAAGGACTTTTCCTCAGCAGGATTTTTTTCCCCAAAGGCAGTTGTTTGTTTTGTTGTTTTTTTTTTTCCTAGAACTTTATTGAAGGAAGAACTTTTCCTTAGTGAAGCTGAAGTAGAAACAAAACGAAAATCAACCCCAAATATAATGATACAGCACGGTCTGATAACTGCTGCTTGAATTAATGGCTATGAGAGTGGGAACCATGACTGCAGTATTTTTGCTGAAAAGGTAAATTAGGCAAGTGTGCGAAAAGAACGTGCCTCCAAGGCGTTTCTGCGTGGTCTTGACTGTGCAGCTGAGCAGCACCAGCTAGGGAGAGCCTAAACACGCCGTCCCTGTTCCTCCTTCCGTCTGGGAGGTGGCTGGCAGCGCCGGGCTGGGTCTCTCTTCACGCAGTTGCGTTCTGCCTCTAAACCCTTCAGCAATTCTGCTGCGTGCAGTAAACATCGTCCTGCTCATCCCCATCGCTGGTTTGCGCCTCTGCGTTCCACCACAAAAGAGCTGCATTTCAGGAATGCCAGAATAAAGAATTTCAGACTAAAGACATTCAGTAAATGTACTTATTAATTTACACCAATATCCATGTTTCTGGCAGTGACAGGATACCATTGTTTGGGGAAAGAATATAACAAATTGGGGCGGATACGGAGTATCCTGGTACGGCGTTCTGGAGCCCGACGGTGGTTTAACGGTTTCCTGAGTCCGAAGCTACATCCAGGCTCCTGTGTTTAATATGCAGCAGTGGACCTACGTAATGACATAATGATTGGCATAATTAACGATAGCAACAGTGACACCGGGTTCTGCAATTTAATTGCGTTGTGTGGTAAAAGTATTATCTTGTGTTTGTTTTAAATTGGTGGAATGAGTCATAGGGGGGGGGTTTCGTTGGAGGCTCTGTAATCTAGTCAATGTTTGTAAACTGTTTTGAGATGACAGGATGAAAGCTAATAAGGGAAAAAGTACAATTGAGTTGTTATAAACTATGGTGATGGTTCTGCTAGAGTGCTAACTGCTTATTCTATGCATGAGTGGCCTTGTCTTGTGTACCTAATTTATCTTTGCCCTGCCTACGCCGAACGTGTGAGCAGTGTTATGTAAGGCTGGTAAAAATACCCGTTGTGTGTCCCTGGTGCTCTGCTACTGTCAGTGGCGACATTTAAATGACAAGAGCGGGACCGTGATGGAGTCAGCTTTTCAGATCCCGGGGGTTTAGACAGCAGACAGTCACTAGTGAGATTTTTCCAAAGAGCCCAAGCACGTTAGGCGTCCAAAACCCGTAGGAAGCGAGGAGGTAGCCGTAAACGTGCCGAAGCCACGTTTGAGTATGTCGTTAAATTCCTCTGCAACGGCTGAGTAGGCAAGATCTAAATCTTTCGTGCTATTAGAACTGCACAGCTCGGTCATTATGTCATTAATGACGTGCTTGATTTTCAGGAAAAACACGGGAGAGCCCTGCGATGGGAGCAGCCCCCGTGTTTAAATGCAGAGCTTGGTGCAAATAGGGAATAAGAGCGGTTGAGCAGGGATACCCCCACAGAAAAGGGAGGAAAGCTTTTGTGCGCTGGGGTGAGGAAGAGGAGAAGGCCCTGGGGGCCCCTTCCAGCCCGAATGGTTCCAGGGGCAGGGCAGGGCTCCGCAGCCTGCCGTGCCTGGACAAATTGCGTCTGGTTTTGCAAGGGCAGGATCGTGGCTCGCTCCCCTCCGTCGAGCCTTTTGCGGTTTTGAACGGGGGACGGGAGGTGTGCGCCGAGCTGGTGCGCTCCGCCTCCCCAAACTGGCCTTCTGGATGCTTATTTAAGGGGTTCTTTTCACCTTTGTTTTGGAAAATGCATTCTTCATGTCCTCAGGTATTCCCTGCCACCACAAGGGCTAGCTGTAAATAGCTAGAAAGCTCTTGAGCAACAGGCAGAAAGCTGGCGTTCTTTTGTGCTTTCTTGATTTGAGCTGGGGCATTAAAAGAAAACACCAAATGTGGTGGGAGGCAAAAGACAGTGCTGGAAAACTTGCACCCCTAGGACCAGCACTAATAAGAACAGCATCTAGTGCGCTATAAACATTACAAAATGGAAATAATAATAATAATAATAAGCTGCAGAAAAAAAGCCATAATGCTTCCAAGCTTCGTGTCACTTCGTAGGCAGTCTCAGGCAGGAAAATTTCTTCGGTATTTACCCTGTTTAAATCAAATTTTTCCTCTTTTGCCAAGTGTTTATGCTCTCCTGAGGTTTCATTGAAACTCTGAAATGTTATTAAGGAGCTTGGATGCAGCCTTTATTTATACTTGAAGAAAGCAGTTTAAGGCTGGTTACAAAAGGATGAAAGTACACGGCTGGGGGCGATTGCTGTCTGCTCCAGCACAGGCTCTGCTGCGTGTTGTGTAAGGATACGGAGCGAATTAAGTCGCTGGTTCGTATCATCCTTCCTAATGAATCCTTGGGATAAAATCGCCGTCCCCTCCTCGGCTGGCACTTCTACGGAAGGCGTGCTGGCAGGGTGCGGAGGGGCTGATGGATGGCAGAGGGCTGGGGAGGGGCAGGAGCGTGTACGCACACCCCACGCGCTGGCCCAGACCTCGGAAACGGTTTGGTCTGCTGAGAAGCTGATCGGAATTTTGATAACGCAAAGCCCAATTTTATTGTTGTTTTGCTTGTGGAACGGTGCAGCGATAGGGGTGAGATTAATTAAAAGAAAAAAAAAAGAAAAGATGATGGAAAATTTAACAAAAAGTTAGTAAATGGGGAAAAAATGCAGAGGGAATTATTTAATACATGCCATGCACTGAAGGACTGAGGTTGGTACGTGGCCTGGCTGCTCTGAGCCTCACTGCAGTTCTGTGATGCTGCATCATCCGTGTCCTCACTGCAATACCAACCCGAAGCAGCATCCTGCTGACACCCAGGACTGCGGAAACCCACGGCGGGATCTTCACTAAAGCACAGGATTTCCAGGTGTCCTCGTTCCTCTTAGGATCCTAAATGTCTTGGTTTGGGGCGTGTGGGGCAGAGGCGGATATAAGGCCAGGACTTGCCGTTTCCTCCTTGCCTCTTCCACCTCGTTTTGGGTGGTGATCATGGCTGAGACAAATTAGCAGCGCTCGGTCCTTCTACCAGGATCCTGCAACGAAGGATCTTAAATCCTTGCTTTGAATCACAGCGCTGCGTGACGTGCCCGGTGGAGGCCGTAAGCCTTATCTAAACACGCCGAAGCAGGGGGAGCCGAGGGACTTCCTCAAGGTTGTTTGGAAGAGACCAGAGGCAGAATCCAGAGTCCCAGCTCTCGCTTCCTGCCTCTGATGGTGGCGCTGAACGTTTGGAGGGAGAAAATAGAAGCTTGAACGAGGCACGGCAAGGAAGCGGGTGGATGAGGTGGATGGGAAGGTGGGACAGGTTTGTGCCCCGTGTGTGGTGTTCATCCTTCGTCGGATATTCGAGGTTTACCTCGCGTCAGAGTCGTTCCTCTGCAGTTGCCAAAGCCTAGCTGAGGATCTGGCCTCTCGGCTTTCCAGTCTGCTCCTTCCTTATAAATATTCCTTCCATTTTTCCCGCCTTCAGTTTTTCTCCATCTTCCAGTTTTGCAGAGAAAGAGAAACCAGCACAAAAAAAGAAGTGGATTACTAAGAATTCATTAGCATCTCAAATCAAGTTCCTCTGGTTTCCTGAAGAGCTGAGCGAACCTGTCAGAGTGTAACTGGTGCTCTTCCTTTCTGCTTCTTTTTAAGATGCAACGTTCAGCCCTAAACAGATGGGAACCTGTCAGCACAACATGGAGATAATTACCCATTTGAGCCATGGGAAGCTTCATAACAGATAGGAAGTTATTGCAGCCGGTACCACTCTGCTTCATGATCTTACCAGTTTTCTCAGGCGGAGCATATTGGTAGGCCCTGTTATCCCTTTGAAGAAACACCAAGAAAAACCTTGTTTCCGTAGGGATGCAAATTCTCCTCCAAATCACAGAGCAGCTCTGCCAGGCTGTCCTGGCTGGGCGGGGAGGATCCCCTGGCCTGGGCAGGGGCATGGAAATAGCGAGAAAATGCCGTAACTGGGGTAGGATAAATGCTAAAGAAATGAACCTGATCATTGCTTCGAGCTTCTGGCTTACTCCTGGCTGCTGCGTGTTGAGCAGTCCCGCGTTCCCAGTGGCAGAGCTCGTGGCACAGGCTGTTTCTTGGAGGTTCACGTACAGACTCGTGCATCTCTATCGCTGCCCGACACCTCCAGGCGCCACTTACTTGCTTTGCCGACAGCAGGAGCTATCACAGAGCTTCATTTCTTTGTGGACACAGTCGAGTTATCCCCATCTCCGTCAGCTGGAGAGGCTGAAGGAGTTAAGAAATTCTCACCCTGGGTTTTCTTCTTATTCTGAGGCTGGCAGAGTTAAAAACCCTTCTGCAGCAAAGTGGAGTCGTGGAAATAACCCTCGAGCAGGCACCAGGAAGCCGGGAGGTGCTTGCATGTGGCTTGTCACAGAGCATGAAATCCACTATTATTCTTAAAAGAATAGAAAACCCACTCTTTTCAGTACTTTAAAAAAAAAAAAAAAAAAAAAAAAGAAAAAGAAAACAAATACCAAAGGCTTTCTTTTTTTCTTTACCACAGCAACCCTGACGTTGTATTGGTTATATATTTTGTGGAGAGGAAAAGGGCTTTACATGCATTGTGCCAGCACAGGCGGAAGATTTTGTCAGGCTTTAAAAAAGTAACAAAACCACCTGTCAATTTTTATAACTTTAGTTCAAGCTGAGGAGGGGACCAACAAAATTTAGCTCAGTTTTCCTGAGAAAAAGGAAAGTTGCTGCCTGCTCTGACCTACTTGCCAATCAGGATTTGTTGTGTAAAAAGGAAAAGAAAAGAAAAACAAACCCCAGCCGTTGGAAAATTTTCAGTATGTGAATTGGGTTCACGGGTTCTTCGTCATCCTTTTGTAACGAGAAAATTGTGGGAGGGAGATGAAGGTTGTTGCAGAGATCCTCTTGTGGTAGCTGAATGGAAATGTGCAGGTGTTTTCTGCTTCCTTAGATCCAGCCTGTTAGCCGAACCTTTTTTCGGGAGCTGTGCTGATAATTACCACGCTACAGGATGCCACCCTCTAATCTTCCCCTGTCTGCCACCCGGGAGAGCAGCGCGGAGCTCAAGACAGCAATTTGTGGTGGCAGAAACATCACCTGAGCCGTTCGAAACCCGGCTGGGAGGTGCGTGCGGGAGGGAAAGTCCATCTGCAGGGGCTGGGGAGGCGACTGCCTCCGGGCGGTGGCGGCACCGTCGCTGCCATTTTAGCGGCTCAGTGGGTTTAAAATTCAGTCTGATTAAGGGATGACTTTAAGAAAAGAGTTGTGCTCCACGTTTTCTATGGAACTACCTGCCTGGAATACCGATAGCCCTTGCTGCAGGCGCCGGCTGAGTTTTGTCCTGCGAGCACCCAGCAGGTCCAGCCGCAGACCGGGCAGAGGTTGCAGGCAGCGGTCGGCTCTTCGTGGAGCCCTGGTGACGGGGAGGCAGGCGCAGGTGGATGAGCAGCCGTGAAGGCGAATAGCTGGTGTGTCAGGTAGAGAAGGGAGTGGTTGAAAATACATTTCCCTTTGCTGAAGGCAACAACAACCAAAAAATCTGTTTTCTCGCATCCCTGGGCCGGAACTGTATTTTATGCAAACTAATCAAATTGTCTGACGAAGATAATAAAAACGCCAGCACGATAATCAGCTTCACGGCTTCCCCCAAAGCTGTCCCAGGACTTGTATGAGCCCCGCTTTGGGCGAGCTCCAGCCCAGCCGTGGCGAGCGTGAGCTTTGGGTATTCTAGATAGACAGGTTGACTACGGCAGCGCCCGTTCCTCATCTCTAAAGCTGACTCAAGAAGATTTCTAGATTCTTTTAGCAAGCATAAAAGGTGAAAAACGCCAGCATCTGAGATGGACATGTGTGTGATGCTTGCAGTCACCTGAGCAACTAATTCCACCCTGCCCTGAAAACACCTTTCCTCTGAGTGTCCGCAAGTATCTTTCTTACAAATATTAGCAAATTCACTATTTGTTTGTGAGAGAGGAAATTATTCCCGTCGTTCCTCTCTAGGTGAGGCAACCCAAGGCATAAAGCCTTTTAATACACAACCAGGCGAGGACTTCAGGAGCCCCAATTCCCTGCTCCCAGTCGTAGCCAAAGCTTCATTCCGCAGCGCTTGTACATTCAGAGCTGCGCATCTATTTCAGATTTTATTCCACCGCCCACAGGCCCTTTTGTAGCAATCTGCTCCCTGCTTGCTGTCGGTGCTGTCAGTCGTGGGTCAGCGTGCTGCTGCACCTGAGGTCGCAGTTGCATTTCCAGGGTATAAACCCTCGTTTATTTGTGTAATGGCTGAAGTATTTTCCCCCATTTCTGGGATGTTGTTTAGTAGGAAAGCTATTTGTTCAGCAGAGCTGAAATTTTTGCATGTTTATATATTATAAAGTATTTGCTTGTGTGTGTGTGTGTGTGTATATATATATATATATATATATAAAAAGAGAGAATATATATATATATTCTAATTATATATCTGCTACATCTCTCCTCAGAAAAACAGAACAAGGCATTGGGAGAGCAGAATTCTCTTCTCACACTTAAATTAACTGCTTGTGTTTATGTGAGCAGAGTTTCTCCCAGCCTGGAAAAGGCTCCTGGGGAAGAGGGGATGAACAGGGTGTGAGGCCTTGGGAAGGTGCGAGGGAAAATGAGAAGCAGCTGATAAGTTATTTCTTTTTCCAATACGGCAGCACGGTTGTAGCCATTGAAAGGAGGCACCAAAAAAAAAGGTGACGTCCACTTCAGAAGGGCAGCAGGGACAAAGTCATGCTTGGAAAACGATGCATGTAGCTCCTCGAGCAGAGTCGAGGCCGAGAACAGCACGGGTACACGAAACAGCCCCCGGCTGGGGAGCTAACAATTTCAATAGCCACAGGCAAAACACGGGGTGTTATTGTTCGCCTCTTACAGAGGAGCAGCTGAGGTACCAGGAGATCTGTCACTGTCGGAGACTCGCGCCTCCTGGACCACAACCCAGCGCCTTAGTCACAGCTCCGTCCCGCCTCGGTGGACATCCTCCCATCTCGTCTAACGAGCCTACGCTCACCCGGTGCAGGGGGTGTGAAGCAGGGCCGAATTGCTCCAGTTTCTGTGCTGCCTTGGATGTTTCTGTGTGGTGAGTGGTTTGCAAGGTAAGCGCATGCAGAGAGGGCTGTGGGTAAGTCCTTGTTCTGGCTACGCCCTTATCAGCTCCTCAGGGGGTAACGCACACGGAAGCCGCGCTGTCAAAGCTCCCACGGGAATCAGTCTGCCGCTATCCGTAGTGCATTGCAAGATGGGCCTTTTCCTACAGTTCATCCTCTCCTTCCACCTACTGCATCGTGCCGATTCGTTCATACTTTCAACGTACGACAGCGAAGGAAGCCTGAACACGGAGGAGCTGCCCAGAGGTCTCAGATAAGGACCTCTCAAGTGATTTACATTTTTGAAATAATTTGGTGCTAGGGCAGAGATCAAAACACTACACCTGACAACCCTCAAAAAGTCCAATGAGCCAAGCAATCTTCATTGTTCAAGCTGCGAAGCTTGAAAAAAAAAAAAAAAAATTTAAGTAATCCAAGCAGAATAAAATGAGAAGAAAATTATAGTCTTGATTCAAACCTCAATTACGTTAGTTTTTATCCTAGGTATGTCCTGGGAACACCTCCTGATAATGACGTGTTATTACTAAGACAGAAAAGGATGTCTTGGAAAAAAATAAATCCTTGTATTCTTATAGCGTCAATTAAAAGAATACAAGATGAAAATAATTCCCATCCTGCTTAGAAGTTCACATAACATGACCAATAATCCTTTGCATGTTTTATTTTGAAAACAAAGCAGTCCAAAAGGAAGATTTTTTTTTTAATATTAAGATTGTATTCCATGCAGATAATCCATAGTAAATACATTGCATTAAAAGACAGTTAAAGTGCCTTTAGTCCCTCAAAATAGTCCAGCTGTGCTGTAAATTCAAGTATGTGGAAAGTAGGCCTTTAGTTATTAAGAGAATATTTTTTTGATCTGGGTCCCGCTCCCACTGATGTCAAAAATGGGGGGTGTGGGGTGTGTTACCCCCCAGCTCCCATAGGAGCAGAGCCAACCTCTCGCTGGTCTCTGATAAACCCTGTGCTGCCTTTTCCCGACGGCCGAACGCGGATGAGCAGCCGAGGAGCAGGGACGTGACGTCATTGTCCACCTGATGACAGGCGGCTGCCTCACGCCCGAAGGACGCGCTCAGCCGTTGCCACAGACGGCCAGGGCGCGGTGCTTGGGAAGACAAACGAGGAGCCGGAGCCGTGGTTTGCGGTTTGCATCTTCTCTCAAGCGGCTGAGCCAGGGCCCGAGCGCAGCCGAGAGCCCCAGCCCACCTCACAGCGCTCCAACACGGGTCAACAACACGCGTCCAGGATGCGGTTGCTTTGAAGCAAGCCCAAATGCTGGAAAAACCTCGGGATGTGGCTAGAGAAGCCACGTGGTTAAAAGCAAAATCCAACTCGCTTTACGTCATAGTTGCCATCATCGCGTTCTTGCTTCGGCGCTCGAGACCAGCAAGATTAACCGGCATCTTGAAGTCAGAGTTACACGGGTAGGAAAGGCGTGTGGATCCCGAGGCGTTCGACTCGGTGCAGCCAGCGTTATGCTTGAGCCCAGGCTCTCCTCTTCAACGTCAGAGCTGTACGTGGTGGTAAAGACATTTTTCTCTTTCTTCTAGGCATCGGCGACATTACCGTCGGGTTTTCTGGAATTTAACGACCTCTTCTCTTCCCCTACAAAGCCACGTGCAAAGAACGTTCAGAAAAGGTTGCTCCCTGCTGACTCTGCGAGCTTCCCAGATGTGAACTTCAAGTGCCCAGAGCCAGACCTCGTGTCGAAAGGTAGGACAAAATATTTAT
The DNA here is from genome assembly GCF_034619465.1 of Leptosomus discolor. Lineage (NCBI taxonomy): Eukaryota > Metazoa > Chordata > Aves > Leptosomiformes > Leptosomidae > Leptosomus > Leptosomus discolor. Next base: position 6,909,576 of record NC_141415.1, read on the forward strand.
TTATTTTCTCCTCCTTGAGACGCAGCATCTACGTGCCTTGCTCCTCCAGGCGAATCCAAACCTTCGGCTCAGAGCACGCACATGACTATGGGCAGTAACTTCTCCATCTACTCTACCACAAGGTCTTAGGGATGATGAATGGGAGCTGTCAACGCTCTACCTGACAATACCCCAAACCCCATTCCTCAGCAGAAGGTACACCAAACAGCTGGTGCACAGCTACGGAACAGCCTGGTTGGGTTTGTTTCTTTCCTTAAAGGGAAAAAAGAAGCGCCTCTTTTACTCCAGGCACTCAGAACTTGGCATCTCCCCCGAAGTACAGGTGTTTTACATATCTCAACTGTTTCTGCGCTATGGCGCTTGGATGTTGTTATTCTCCACCCAAGTGTTTGATCCTCTTCTGAATCCTTCTAAGATCCTGGCTGCAGTGATGCACCAGTGATTTACACAGCTCAATTGCACGCTATTGAAAGTCTGTTTTCTTTTAAATTTGCAGCATTTCAGAACTCTTGGATGTTACCTAGCATCCTAGGGGTTGTAAGGGAAGAGGAGTACCCAAAATCTGGCTGTTACTGTGTATGCATGTTCAGAAAAGCAGTAAAAACAAGGCCATTACTTGAAAAGAGTTAAATCCAGAGAAGATTCCTTACCAGCTCATAACCATTTCAAAGGAGATTGGATCCTGGGCAAAAAACTGGATGACAGCATCCCTTTGAATTCTTCCTACTTCAGGGAAACAGGGGGAAAAAAAACAACCTTCCAGTTGAAAGCTTTATTTGGGAGTAAAGTTTATGTTCAAAATGTGTCTAAAGAGAGACTGTCTGGGCCATAACAACTTGGCACGACTCAGTCTGACTTATCCTGTTTGAGCATTTTGGTGCCTTCATGCCATAACACGATGCAGCAAAAGTCTCCCGAGTTGCTATGTATGAGAAAGTACAATCTGGGGTCTAAATGCCACAAAGCATCCATATTTATCTTTAATGGCTATATAAATTCAGCAGATGAGAAGGAAAACATTAATTAGACAGACCCTGCCTTTGGCAGTAATCACCACCAGTGACAGCTGAACCAGCCAGTGGATAAAATATGCACCAAACATGATTATCAGAATAAATAACTGAGGATCAAGAGAAAATTAAAAAGGAAAAAAAAAAAGAAAAAAAGAAAAAAAAAAAAGCCCCATACAACCCACACCTTTTTTGGTGGGGGAAGAAAACTTTCCCTTACACTGGACTTTGCACTCTCTTTTTTTGTACAAGCTTTCCCCGGTTTAGGGCCCAATCCTGCAGCTGGTGTCTATGGCAGTAGGGTGGAGTATTTCTGCAGGTTAGTCTTGAATTCAGATTGCACAGACGGAGTAGGAAACCCTGAGAGGTCTAGTGTCGAAGCCCTTAGTTAGGGTCAGATTCTGGAATCACGATATATGTACAAATCCAGACCAGGGGCCTAGCGCAGACACCATAAAATAAAAATTAAAAAAAAAAAACCCAAAAAACAACAGAAAAAAATTCCACTGACTTGACTAGGCTCTGAAAACGGTGATGTTTAACCAGGGGATTTTTAGATTTTCAGTGGTATCAAGGCATATCCAGTTGCCTTCACTCCTTATTTACGTGAAATGCCCGTGAATGAGTCGGGATTTACGTCAGGATTTAGCCCGCGGGAGGACACTGCTTTCACCAGTGCTCCGTCCCCGTCCTCTTCCACCAAAGCCCACTCCGTTCCTGCCGGATTAGTGGCCGTGCCACGAGGACATATTTTGAAGGAATCTAAGATTATTTTTTTTTCACACTCTGCCTGCTTTAGGGGAAGGGTCATAATTAGTAATTTAGCAAACTAATTAGATGCCAAAAAGTGCATCAGAGCCATTGGCTCACAAACACCCTGAAGGTGAATCCTCTGCAGGGTTTTGTCCTTAAAATAGATCAGGTTTCCCTTTCTCCGGAGCAGGAGGTAGAAGCTGTTGCTTTGAAAGAGGAGGAGGGCAGGGAGTTGAAGCCATGGTGGTGGAAGACCAACTGCAGGATGAAAAGACAAGGGCTCAAGGCTTCTTGGCCGTGAAGACAAAATTAAACGTCGCCTGCCCCAAAAGAAGGCGAAGGAGAGAGCGGAGAGAGCTGGGGGGAGAGGGGATGGGAGAGGGGATGGGAGAGGGGAGGTGAGCCCTCGGGAGCCAGCCCGCCCCCAGCCACCCAGCCTCTCCCTGGAGAGGGGAAGAGGCAACCAGCCTGACTTTCCGGAGCGCAGGCAGAGCCCGTGTGCAGCAAAAAGCAACTACTTCGCTGTCCCCAAGAGCCTGCTGCTTGCGGCAACAGCGTATTTTGCCCGTACTGAGATTGGCCCCCGCTTTGCTGCCCCTGTTAAGGCTCCCAGGGGAGGAGGGAAGAGATCAGCCGCGCACAGCAGGGGCAAACCCAACCACAAACCAAAAAACCCACGCCAAACCAAAACTCTGGCTGCACTTTTTTTTTTTTTCTGCCCGCCACATCCAGGGCTTCGGTGCCGGGCTGCAGGCAGAGTCCAGCCTCGCTTCGCCCTGACTCATCCTTTTCAAATGCTCCATTGGGTCTTTTTCCTCTACTTGCCGTTTCTTTTCCAAGAGGGGAAAGACTTTGCAATAGAATAACAGAAGACTCCAACACTTGAGACATGGGAGGTTCGAGACGCAGGGGGAGAAGCGCTCAGCACTGTTCTGCTTCGACAAAGCCCTCCTTCTCCTGGCTGGCCGGCTCCACCTCTGAGTACGTTGCATGGTTGGTGTGATTTCGGAATTTCATGGCAGGCCAGTGATGTGGCCTTCGCTGCAGACAGAAACAAAGACCCATCAGAAGCCGTGACAGAACCTTTCACATCAAGCCTGCAGCGAAATTGGAAACTCGGTCCTGAAACAAGAACAATGCTGTCCTTGTGAAAGTTTGACTTTTTGTTAATAACAATGAATTTCAAATAATCGCTTCATGCTTAAAAGCCTTCATTACAATGCATGGATCTCACTGAGCTGACCCACTAATAAGGTTAAAATGGAAATGGAAACTTTGAAGTGTAACCTCCCATCAGCCTCAGATCAAGGATGGCCGGCACTGTGCCCGGGGTAGCAGCTGAGGATGGCCACGGGCTTCCCGTGCGACCACATACAGGTCAGCTCTGTGTCACCTCTATCTGCAAAACAGGGACAACTGCATTGTCCCTTCTCAGCCAGGGGCAGATAAATGCATCAAACATTGCCACGTGCTCAGGTACTGATCTGGTAGAGGCCATGTAGATCAATTCTCTGAAGCCTGTCTCTGCAAACAGGACAGATGGAGGAAAGACAAGTGCTCTAGGAAAAAGCCAGCGAGTGATAAGGAAAGGCTGAGGGGTAAGTGTTGCTCACGCCCTCCGCAGCAGCTCCTGTGCCAGGATTCAGCCCACTTCTGACTGCCTCGGGATCCTACACCCAGCGGTCTTCTGGCTTTTAGCAGCAGATGGAGATTGCTGGACCCCCTGTCTTTCCGAGAATTAAAATCTTCCATTTAGAGCATTCCCACCACCACTTACACAGTAGCTGATGGCATGACATCTATCAGTAAAGTCTGACAATTTTAGTCAACAAAATCCAGCTGGGCAATTCAAAAGGCAGCGATCTCAATTATGTCACAGCTCCAACTGAGCCCTCCAACCAGGCTGCGTGTCGACTGCTCATGCAAGCATCTAACGTTGCACGGGGGGAAAAAAGGCAATGTGTGAAAGGGAGCAAAATAAAACAGCGTGGGAGGGAGAGAGCCTAAGTTTAAAACGTCAACTGGAGGTTGGGAGATTAGCTGTGACTGCAGAACCATGAAAAGAAACTCGGATTTGAACTCTATCAAAGTTCCTCTCTCCTCTTGGCTCCCTGCTCTTCTCTAGAAGGTTAGGATTTGAGAGCAGAGGAAGAGAAAGCCGGCCAGGGATAAGGTCCTCCACTCACCTCAATGAAGAACAGGGCTGCGTTGGAGGTGGGGTGGCTGTTGATGTAAATTCCAGCAAGGATAATAGCTGCGATGAGCAACACAGCCAGAACGATCCCCACGATGGTACCTGTGTGAATCGGGGTGCCTGCTTTCTTGGAAGGAAGGCTGCTGCCCGCGCCTGCAAAAAAAAAAAAAGGATTCAGTTGAGTCTTGAACCGTGCTGAGACCTCAGTAAAAGAAAGGACAGAAAAGAAAAACAAGGCAAGACCTTTCAGAGCTCTGCACGTACGACCGAGCAACTTCGCCTGCTACTGTCTGGCTCCACACGAGGGGAAGATGCACCAGAGCTGTCTGAGCTCCAGGGTTCCTTTCAGACGACAGCAGTAGCTGGTTTGAAAGAAGTTCAAACCACCACCCTGCAGTAACCCCGCCTCCAATCCGTGTTCTTTAGATATTGGCTGCTCACAACGACAGAAAGCCATTAGCCATATGCTGAGCGGGGTCCTCAGCGTGTCTTACCCCCAGCCCTCACGCTCGCCCTCCGTCCTCGGCTATGAATATGCAACTGCACAGAGCTACAGAGGGTGGATGTGGCATATATTAACAGTGACATTACCAGCCATTTGGGGAGCGATTTGGCTGCAACTGGGAAGATCATCCATTTCAAAGGCCCCGTGCCTGCACGGGAACTGATCCTGCACCCAGTTTAGCCAGTTTAACTTCCAGGAGCTGCTTTCAGGTAAAAGGGATGGGCTCGTGGTTTGCATACGACCGTGGTTCTTGTAAACCTGACATCAGGCAAAGAGGGCTCAGCTCCTTCCCGTAGTCTGGAATTAGTAAGAGCATTATGGCAACAGTTTGGTTCCTGCCCTTGGGGCCGACGAACAGACTCGGACTGAGAAAAGATTCACGGGAACAGAGATGAAAAAGGCAGAGCTGGGCTAAGGACACTTTCTCTTTGGACGTTGCAGTGCTCTTTGGCACAGCTGGGGAAATGCAAAAGAAAAAAAAAAAGGACTTTGTGTCTATGCAAAAACTGCAAAGAAAGGGAATCACACACAAAGAGGAAAACTCATCATCTTAGTTTGCACAGCAGGACTAAGTCGCAAAAGCAGACAAACAGCGTCAGGGTAAACCAGCTTGGTCCCGACTCTCCCTTTTCACTACCTGAAATGCTATTAATCAGGATAAGGACAACAGGAGTCTTATCTTGATTACATCCCTCCAATCTCAGTTTCACCTGTCCACCCCGCTGACTGATCGCAACTCCCCGGTGCATTTGATTTCAGTGTAACGTGTTTTCACTTGGAACGAATGTGAGCAGGCGGGGAGAAGATTAAGGGCTTACCTTCGCTTCCTGCATACTGATTGAGCTTCGTATCATCTAAAAGAAGAAACCAAAGGGAAAAAAAAAAAAAAAAGTTAGGAGCCCTCTGTGACATTCTGCGTGCTTCCCACCCGCTGTCATCCCTCTGTAACGGGGCCACTGACAGAACACACCTCTTGCGTAGCACTTACGTGGCCAGTGGCAGTTTTAAACCTCTGAGTTTGGTGGAAGCATGGGGCATATGGTTCGTTGTCTTCCTTCACAAAGGTGGCACCTGGAGCACAACCATCTGAGGAAACCAGTCTTGAAGTATGCTCAGCGTGCAAAGCAGAACAATAAATGAGTGCTGGATGGGCCCCAGCCCTCGTGGGTGTCTGTGTTCAGACTATGGCATCTGCGGCAACACGCTGCTAATACACCCGGAATAAGTCAACGGGATGTTGCGCTGTAGATGTCTTGCATGGGGGCCCAAAATCCAATTCCATTCTTCATCTCATCCTGGAAGAACCAGGATACACTGAACAAGGCTTTACGCCCTGATGCTCTCCACATCACCACCCTCACGAGTCCAGCCGAAATCCTGATCCAGAATTCTTACTGCTTGGCTTACACGTGTGCTAGCTGCAGCGCTGACACACGACCAGCGAGTCAGACACATTCACAAACATCTCCGTGAGCAGATCCAGCGAGCTGGGCCGGCTGGGGAGGATGCAGAGGGGCGGGCCCGCTCCTTTGCTTTGCTTGTTCCTTTGCTGTGCTTCTCCAGATAAAGTTCGCTGCCTGATGCAGCTGGCTGTTTGTTTCCTTCCAAGATTACAAATTAACTTCATGCTTGACTATGTCACAGAAAGCCTCTTGTTCTTTTTCCAAGAATTGGCGATGAGTTGGAAAATAATCTCAGTGGTGGTATTACACTCCCCCTTCCTTTAATTGCTCCTTTCAAAGTCAACTCTATCAGCCCGGCGCTCCGTTCCTCCCCCCAACTCCTTCCCATTGCTGAAGGACAATTACTAATGTTCCTTTCTATTTATTCTAATTAGCAGTTTGCGTTAGGGACTATTAAGCAGCAAAATTGAAGTGATACCTGCCGCTAGGATCGGAGGAGCCAGCCCTGTCTTAATAGGATTATCAAGCTTTAGAACATGGGTGTCTCGAGGGAAGCTCAGGTCCTTATGTGGAGCTTTCCTGTGCTGGAACGAGCACCGTTGCCGAGCAGAGGGCAATCACAAGCCCGTGCTGGATTACTGCCAGCCTGAGAGCACCGACAACCCTGGGTCACCAGCTGCGACCACGCACGTTAAAAGCCCGAGCCCCTGTACACAGTATTAACCCCCGTTATGATGCTGGGGGGGTCTGTCCACCAGTGACTAGTTGCTTGTTGACCTTCACGAACGCATCAAAAGGCTGCCGTGCAACTGTAAAACTCTTCCCACTGGAGTATTTCATCTCTCCCCTCGCCATCACTCCGAGTCTCACCTCTTAGGCTGCCCCTCCTTCTCCTTTCCACTGCCTCCTCTTCCCACCCCTGCCCTGTGCTTCACACATGGTTTGTTACTGTATTTCTTTGGGTACAAATTGGCTTTATGAGGCATCAGAGTGAAAGACCTCGAGGATGGGGTGTCCCTGCTCACCCCACCTGCCCCTACCTTCTGTAGTGAGGCTGTCGATGAAGAGCGAGGAGGTGGAGGTGGTGACATCCTCATCCAGCGGCGAGAAAGAGCTGTCAGGAGGTGCCGAATAGTGGTCGCCTTCTGCTAAATCCTCGCAGGTCTTCTCGTCTGACTGGAAAGAAAATGGAGAACAGCTACTTTTCCTAGCTCTCCTCCAGCAGGAGTGCCAGGGAGCCAGAGGTGAGGACTGTGCTTCCCAGGCTTAGGGCTACCAAGCCCTTGGGGTTCAGACACTGGACTGGAAGCAGAGGACATGGTCCAGAAGTGCCAGAAGAAGTATGGGGGGGGTGACCTGGAGGTTGGAGAAGAGGAGAAAAAGTTTGGGAACCACTTAAGTAGGACAAATGACAATGCTCTGGTAAGATCCTACAGTCTGACCTTCTTGCATCACTGGCTGACCTTACAGAGGTCCTGTGACCTCCTCTTCCCTCGCTCAACCCTCTTGGTTAACAGGGAACAAAGCTGAGTTTTCAGTGGGGAAAAAAAAAAAAACAACAACAAAAAAAACCCAAAGCAGAAACAGATGTTTTGTTAGAGCTGATCTGTCTGAGACAAAGAAACTAGTTCATCCAATGTGGAGATAATTGTGCTAACAAGGACAAAAAAAAAAAAAGAATCACAAGGGCTAATTTCTTCATGCTTGAGAGTGAGTAAGAGTCACGCTTCAGAAGGTGAAGAAAAAAAATATCCCAGTGTGCTCAAATTGCACCGTTTGGTAACTTCCTGAGGTCTCTGCACCTTTACTGAATATCCAGCACCAGCCAACACGGGGCCACGACAGCAGCAAGGGAAGTGCTGGGCTAGATGGACCATCTTTTAACTATTCCAGTACAGACGTCCTCTGTTAAGCGGATCAGTGGTCCCACTGCAATGGGAAAGGGGTATCCCATGGGGTACTCGGTCTGTTCCAGAACAGCATGGGTCACACGGAGCTGAGCGTGACTTTTCTCAGCTGGGATATGGCCATTGGGTTGGGTTTTTTTTTCCTGCAGATCAGCATCACTCCTAGCAGAGGACCTAAGAGAAGTGGTTCCTCTCTCAGACTCACCTTCTGGCCACAGCCGTAGGACAGCCACTCCTCACGGTATCGGTCAAAGCCGCTGGAACACCTGGGGAGAAGAGCAATATTGACCTGTGGCAGGTGAATTCCTGAGAGACACAGCAGCAATAACGCTCACTGGCCCCCTCTACGTGATTTCTGAGCTGCCCAAGAGTCCCAAACGCTGCCTCCATGGGCGCTCTGCACAGATACTTGGACAAACAAGTATCTGAGGACTGGAAAGATTATATAAACGTTGGTCTCCAAAGACATGGGGTTTCCAGTACATCTGTGCTGGAAGGACCCAAATGTTCCTCTTCACAGAGGAGGAAAAGGGTCAACACCGCTTCTCCAAGGGAAACGGAGAAGCAAAGAAATAGGAAAAATATATAGACTGAGTTTGAATTTCCATTCCCTGGACTCTGTGCCAGGGCAAGGCCGTGATCTCCACGAGGGTTGTTGGTTTTTTTTTTTTTTCCAGCAACATCTGCACAGGAAAAACACATTAAAGAAATTATAAACGGCGTCAGGAAAACACCAGCTAGAGAAATCTCTACAGAAACAGAGGGAATGAAACAGCACTCTGACCTTTGGGAAGTCTCTGGGGATCCCAAAATATGAATCAGGGGTTCAGTCACACAAGCACTAATTTACCCAACTACCAACCAGTAAAAGAGAAGAAGCCACAAAGAACTTCAGGTCCTGCTGAGTCACTGAGATCTTTGCTTAAAGTACATTAAACAACGATTGAGGGCTCGGCAAAAGCGAAAATACAAACTCCGCTGTCCAGGAGAGCTGAGAGGAGTCTGGGGTTAAATCACTGAGCTGGGCTCAGGATGGAAGTTCAAACCCTGGCAGCCCCCCTACCAACTTCCTTGGGAAAGATCACGCTGGCTTTGCAAAACCAACCTGGTCGAAAGCCAACGAGATAGCGGCGGGCTTGCTCCCGCCTGCGGCGTCCGCCACGCTTGCCGTTTGTACTTTCCAGTTGTAACCTAAGCTCTTCAGGACCGAGCTGCTGAGATGCAGTTACGGCTGCAGGGAGCGTGGCTTTTAGCCAACACATCAAGAAGTCCCCGTACTATAAGTGATAACACAAACATCAGCAACGGCGACTCGGATTTCGGAAGATCAGGTTTGCAAACACCGCGAATTTGGAACAAGCAGAGCGACAAAGTCCTTGAACCCCGGGGTTTCAGCCCAAGATCCAGACTAAGCCACTGTATCCCAGGCTTGGTTTTGCTACCAAAGCCACATCTGGTTTCACACATCCCTCTCAGCTGCGAGAACACAATATTCTCTGATCTGAAGCGACCGCTGAGCAACTGTCATTGAAAAATGATGTTCCCCTGGCTCGGGTTGTATTCCAGCCCACTGAAAGGCACTGAATCAACGCTGATTTATGGGGTTGCTTTGCTGATGTCTCAGGATCTTTCCCTGTCCCAGCTGCCCTGCTCATACCTTGCTGATCTTGCTGCGTGTAAGGCAAGGGTGCAAGTCTCGAGCGTCGCGAGGGAAGAGCTGCAGAAAGGAGGAGTGAAGGTGCCCTGCGAGCGATGCGGGAGGCGGCTGGGGAAGGGGGGCAGCCAGCGTGCCTTCCTGGGAGAGCCGGGCACTTCCCAAGCGCGGCCGTCCCCCCGCCGCGTGTGAGGATCTGTGTTATTGGGTCCTCTCCCCTGCCACTAGCTCTAAATAAATATTTCAGCAAAATCTCATTAAACTCTCTCGTGCTCCGTATCGCGCTGCTTGAGCTGAAGGAGAGCACAGAGCAGGATTGCTGCACGGCTGGGGCTGGCTTCGTCCCCCCCCACATCCTCTATTTGCCCCCCCAAAAAGCAGCAAGTGCCCCCCACCCTTGCTGTGTCTCATCCCCGACAAGGAGGGGCCGTCCCCCGCGGCTGGGGGGCTGATGAGCATCCCCAGCGCTGTGACCGACCTGCCGTCCTTCAGACCGGAGCCCGGCCCGGCCTCCCTGCCCTGCGCTTCTGGCTGAGCTCACGGCCTCAGTCAGGACAAGTTCCCCCCCCCCCCCGTGTTTAAGCTGACTGACAAAAAGGTGAGCCTCGCTTCTGGTCTCAACTTGTTCCGGCTGCTGCATCGAAGCATCAGGACCAAAAACCCCAGCCTTGGGAAATGTCTCCTTTCAATGGCTGGTAACTGGAGATCGGGTCAGCACTTAACCATGGCTGCGAGACTGAGAGCAGCGCCCTAACTAAGCCAACTAAAGCAACAACGACAAAAAAAAACCCCAACAAAATAAAGGAAGATAACAATAAAAAGCCAGCAAGGCTGATACAGGCATCAGACCTGGAGTTGCACTTGCTCTCCCAGCTACAGAAACATTAGCAAGAGAAGAGGTGGGAAGGAAACTCATCCCAGCTACCTCTGCAGGACATGACACCAGCTGCAGTTGAAGGTCAGCTCCGAGGTCACGCACATTTCACAGCTCTGATGCTGGAGACAAGCTGTAAAAGAGAGAGGAGAGACGTACCAGCGATACACCAGCAACTGCACGGGCACAGGGGAGCAACTGCAGAAAGCTGGTGGCGTGGAGAGAACCAGAGCGTCAACAGAGGAGTCTCTAACCCAACCTCTCTCTCCAAGGGCGCTGCAGGACAAGGCAGCACCTTTCTAGCAGGAGTGGACTCACAGTCCATCTCTAAACATCTTCCCATTCCATTTAGCTGGGAATTAACACCCATCTGAGACTTATACCACTTATTATTAGTGTACAGAGGGTGTTTTCTGGAAGGAAGGAAGCAATGCAAGCAGTTCAACCCTCTGTTGCTCTGTCCATACTAAGTAGTCCTGCAAGAACATCTCCACACTGGAGAGGACTAGAGAGATGTAGAGTACCATCATTTGCTTGTCACCTTGCCTAGAAACGTTGGCCAAGGGGGCTTGACTGCAAAAAAAAAGCCAAGGAAACCAGCAGTTTTAACAAGCCCCTCGGGAGTCCCTGGCAGCCTGCACCGACAGAGCCGAGAGCTGATCCGGCGCTGTGAAGTACCGGGTGACGAGGGCAGGACACCAGAGGGTCACGTCCCGCATCGGCGCACAGGATCCCGAAAGGCAGCGGCATCCCCATCCCTCCTGGGACGCCTGGCACAGCTCCATCCCAACCCAGACGCGCCGTCCCTTCTCCCTCCGGGGGCTCCCTGTCCTGCCCCTCGCACTTGAGCCAACTCACCACTGCTGCCGCCCCAGACCTGGGCTGCCCACACTTTTCTGGTGGCCTCTGATCTCCTCCTGTCCCAGGCTTTTTCCCGAGCAGGCTGCCGTGTGGAGGCAGTGAGCGAGCAAGGACCTCTGGAGAAGAGGCAGAGGCTAACCCAGCTCATCCCCTTCTGACCTGAATAAGGTTAAAACTTAAACCCCCAGAAGAAAAAGTGGAGTCTAATTCTCTCTAGCTCCTCTGAAGATACTGCTCTCAGCTGCCCTAGCTGCTGGGGAAAAACAAAATAGCAAGTCTTAAGGAGAAAAAATAGAATTATTGCAGAATGCTTATTTATGATCTGCTTTGCAGAAACCCTGCCTGCTGTTAAAATTGTCATAAAATACCCTGGGGAGACCGTTTAAATGCATAACCTTGGTATCTTCATGACAGATTTACTCTCTGCTCTGTATTTACGGACTGCATGACGACTTCCCCTCGTGCGCATGCGTCCTTGGGTCCAAATACTAAAAATGTATCTATTTCACAGGATCCTTAAGAAATTTCATCTGAGTGTGGAGGTGTAGAAAATGTCTGTAGACAGACCTGAAGGGAACCAGTGTCCGGCAAAATTAGCTGCAATTTACGGAGCAGAGAAAAGGAGTTTCAGAGGTGGGAGGAGCAGGAAACAAGGAATTACTGGGACGAGAGGGGATTTACTGGGAGCAGCAGGAGCCACCGACTCAGCTGCGCACGAGGATGCTGGCAGGGCAGCACGGAGCGCAGCCTGGGACCATAGCACGTCGCTCCCAGGGACACGGTGGCTGGCACCGCTGCTCTCGTCACTCAGCTGGGGAGCACTGAGCAAACCAGATAAGGTGTCATCTCCTGCCGATCCCTCCTTTATCAGCTCCTCCCAGGCCAGCTCCGCTTCGCTGCATCCCAGGCTCCCGTCTCAGCCACGCAGCAGCCAGGCTGGCGCACGTGTGGGATTTGCTCTTGGCTGAGGTTGACTCTGAGCTGATAAATCCAGACAGGGCCCTACGTACGAGACATTCAGCGACAGCCACGCACCGACCCCAGAGCTGGGCGAGCTCTACCCTGGCCGATAGCCCACCCTGGCCGATAGCCCACCCTCCCTCCACGGCTCCAGTGCACAGTAGGATCCCAACTGTCGGGTGACAGGGGGCACCCACACACCCCTCCAGTCCCCACTGAACCTGCCTCCTCCAGCCTTGGCTTCCCCCTTCGGCTGTAAATAAGAGGCTGTCGTAGTTGCTGGGTGAAACCGCGGCAGGGAAACAGGCGCCGGGGCACCACACCACCCTGTGCGACTTACTGGGCAGCGGGGTGAACTCCACGGCTGACATGTTGGTGATCTTGCTGGTGTCCAGCTCCACGCGATGATACTCGTAGATGGTCCGACGGCGGGACTCTGAAACACGGAGCCTTGGCTTTAGGCTGGCCACAACCCCCGCACGCCCTTCCCCAGCCCACACAGGGGTTTAGCCCACGCGAGAATCCCACCACGTGTGGGGAAAGACCGTGGGGCTGCTGCTGGCTCCCAGCTGCAAGGCAAAGGTGGCCCCAGGCCTTGGGGTCGTCCCTGTGGGAGAGGACAGGCAGGCTGCAGGATGAAGCAGTGCAGGAGGCGCTGGGGAGGGAGGAGGGATGTCAGGGCACAGATCTCCTCTTCCCTGTTTTGCTAGGAGGAGCTTGGAGCTCTCTGTCCCCCTCTCCCCAACCAGAGGCTCCCAAGATGGACGTGGTCCAGTCCTGCATCGCTCTAAACAAACACGAAGCTGCACAACACATTGCTCGTCAGTGACTCACGGGGCTGCGAGCCTCCCCCGTGCGCAGCGCTCGCCTGGAGCTCCGCGCCGCTCCCCGGGCTCCCGCTCTGCAGCCGCCTTCCCCCCAAAGCCTCCGCCTTCCCTCATCTCCCTCACGCCGTGTCCCCTTCCTTCTCTTTCCCCTTCATCCTGGGACATAGAGGGGCCTACCCTGGATTCGGGCTTCTCCCAAATTTTCTCCCAGCGTCTGCCACTGATTCACATGGCGACACCAGCCAAGGTGCTTCTCTGGCATCACGCCGATCTGCGAGGGTGACCAAACCTGGCCGTCCAGCACGGCCACGGCTCCTCGCAGCTCTGCTCCGCACATGGAGACCAGCAGATGAGCAGGACGGAGCGCTCTCCCCTCCCACCCGCTCCTCTCCTTCCCTTCAAGCCTTGTTTCTTCACCTCATCAGGTTTTTTCCTTGCTCAGTTCTTGCATTTCTTCTCCCCCACCCCTTCCTCTCACACCCCTGGGGCAGGCAGGAGGTGCAGGCAGGGGACAGCAAGCCCACGGGGATGGAGGGCACCAGCCCGGTGGGGTGGGGAGGGGAGGCACCATCCAGCCTGGCCGAGGTTTTTGCACAAACTGTTGTAAACGGGGAATAAACGAGGGCCAGATGGCAGGCTCCATAAATAACGAGGAAAAGCAACCGCGCCGGGTGCAGCGCGGGGAGGCAGGAGCGAGGTTGGGCTCTTCATGACGAGAGGGGACAGGAGAGGCTGGAAGAGCCTTTTCGGTGAGCTCCCCCCCAGGCCTGCAGCTCACGGCACGTGTGGAATAAGCATGTGAACACGTATGTAGCCGTCCCCGTGTCCTGCTGACACAGGTGCAGACCCCAGCCCTGCCCGCAGCGCCGTGACACGCACTCAAGGGCAGTCCAGAGCAGCAGCGGTGCGGCTTGCAGGCTCCCCTAAGCCCCCACGCCTATAGGAACGGGGCACCCAGCACCCCCTACGCCTATAGGAACGGGGCACCCAGCACCCCCCGAGCCTCTCGTCCATCTGCAGCCTCATTTGCAATTGTTCTTCCCCTCCTCCTCATCAGCTGGAAATCAGGGAAGCGAGAGCTTGGCTGCTCACAGCGATTCTGAACACACTTGCCTGCAGCTCCTCGCCAAAGCACACGGCGTTCGCGGGCTGGGGCCACCCTGACCCGCGGGGCCACCCGGAGCACAAGGCTGCGCGATGGGCTTGGCCACGGGGAGATGCACCCCGGGAGATGCACATGGGGACGTGGGACAGGGGGAGCATCCATGCAGCCAAGCCCCACACGCCTCCTCACGCTCCCTTGCTCCCCACCGTGAATCCAAGCAGCGCATCCTCGTGTCTCCAAGCGCCCAAGGACGAGGACGTCTCATCTCTCCTTCCCCAACCAGCCCTCTCCTGGCTGCGATGCCGGGGGAGCCTCGGCATCCCTGCAGGATCAGCTGCTTCCCTGCCCCACCAGCCGCCTCCCCCCAATTCCTCCAGCGCAGCGACTCACCAGGCACATCGGGAGATGGGTTGAGGATCATGAAGGCATCGGAGAGGCCAGCTTTCACGGGGTGCTGGGTGGCACTGATCTGTAGGACCGGCACGGGGATCTGCAGCCGGGGAGAGAAGGTGTGATGGACCCCAGCCCTGCTCTGGGCTCCTGGTGCTGCTGCAGAGGTCTCCAGTGCTTTAGTGGCACTGGGAATGCCCAGCCTCAGCGTGTGAACAGTTATAATACCAAACCTCCTCCCAGACCCACAGGGACACCCCACAGGGAACCTCCTGCCGTGCCTTCCCCAGCAGAAACACCTCTCACCTCCTTGTACCCAAAGACGATTCTCCCGGTGCTGTGCAGGGCCGCCTGGAAGGTGAAGCTGCCCATGTCCTCCTTCCCCTGAAGATACACCTTGTCCCACTGCACCACAAAAACCGTCCCTGGGGGAGAGACCAGAGAGGATCAATCCTCTCATCTCCCCCTGCTCTGCATCTCAACAGCCCGACCGGTCCCCTCCTGGCGACGAAGCTCCAAGTCAGCTCATCCCCCAACCTCCAGCACTTCGCTCTGAGCAGACCCATGAACGAGCCCCTGCCCAACATCCCAAAGCCCTCCCCGGAGCGCTGAGCAGCCCCTGCTGCCCTGGGCTCCCCTTCCCCACACCCTCACCTGGCTCCAGCCCCTCTATTTGCTCCCGAGAGCTGAGCTTTGCCCAGTTTTACAAGGAAGGAGCAGCCTGGTGCTCTGCACGTACGGCAGCCGCCGCGGCTCGCGCGGGGGGCGGCCGGAGCGGGGCTCACCGTTGTCCAAGTACTGGACGGTGGAGTTGCGGGAGTAGCTGGGGTTGAAGTTGGCCATGAGGGGTGCGACGTACTGGGTGGCCGTGAGCATCCGATGGATGACGTCCCCCATGAAGATAAAACCTGAGCAAGCAGAGGAGGATGAAGCAGCTCCCTCCCTGTTTCTGACCTCCCACCACCCTGCCCTGGCTCACCCATCCCTTTTTTTACCCCCAGCATCTCCTCCAAGCCTGTGTGACCCCCCTGCATCCCCTCCAGCTCCTCAGCTGCTGCAGAAACCGAGGCGCCAGCAGCACCCGACCCCCTGAGTGCCAACGGCAGGGCAGGGGTTAGACTTGGGGTGCAGGGAGAAAGGTAAAAGGGCTGCAGCCCCGTCTCTCTCTGAGCTCCCTGGGGCTTAGGGACACGGGGTGAGGTCAGAGCCAGCACCAGAGCCACGTCCAGCTCTCCTACTGGAGAAATGCCAACCAAGCGCGGGCACCCCTGTCCCACCCCGACTCACCGCCCGTCGCTATCGTGACCTGCCGCAGGAGGTGGCCGTAGAAGGGGAAGTCAAAGGAGAGGACGATTCTCTGCGGGAGAGAGACGGGGTGAGAACTGCTCCCAGCCTTCGGAAAAACGCCTGCTGGGGACGCCGGGAGATGGGTTCGTGCCCACCAGCACCGGCTCTGCCCTGGCTTGGAGCAAGCTCCCAGGGCCGGTGCGTGGAGGGGTGGGAGAGGGATGGGAGCGGGGGTCCTGTGGGTGCCCGGTCCCCAGGGCTCATCCCCTTCAGCCCGGGACTGGGGGAGACCAAACGCCTCCCAAGCCTTGGTCTCCACCAGGCTGTCACGGAGACGTGGAGGGGATGCTGCTGGCCCGGGTGAGGTGCCACCGTCGGGAAATCCCTGCTGGGAGAGGAGACGTGGGGGACACCCCAGGCTGCAGAACAGCCTCCCGGGCTCACCGAGGCCTGCCGGTGCGTGTTGGAGAGGATCCCGTGGATCTTCACTTGGCTCCTGTTGGCCGCTGCCATGTCGACCCACAGTCCCCTCAGACGGGCGTCCCCCGGCCCGTAGATCCGCGACACGTAGTAGCTGTGGTTGTCCTCCTGCAGCCGGGGGGGGGGACACATGGGGTGACAGGGGACAGCCAGCGTTACCCAGCGTGTTCCAGGGAGATGCAAACCCCCCCAGGCACGGCTCAGAGCAGCCAGGAACCCGACCTCAGCCCAAAGCAGCAATAAAAGCAGCACGGAACCCCCCCGTGCGAAGCCAGCAAAGGGTGCGGAGCAGTTGGAGAAGGTGCAGAGAAGACCCACGAGACCGACCGAGCGCGGAGAGGACGGGCTGGCCGGCGAGAGAGGGACGTGAGTCACGAGAGACTTCAGAGAAGCGGATGCGACCTTCCCGGGAAGAAAATATCCTGCTCTAGAGCCAGGGGCTGGAAGTTACAGCTCAAGTGAGCACGAGAGGCAAAGCAAACAACTGCAGACATGGAAGCCCAGAGGAAATGATGAACCTTGGAACAGGCAGCTCGGGGAAAGCAGCCGAGCCACCGCCGCCAGCCGAGGGCTGAGGATGAGGGACATGGTGGGGGGAACGGGGCTCTGCGGGGCATGGGCTGCTCGCCTGGGTGACACCCCCAGAGCGTGGGATGGGGCACGGGTCTGTGGGAGTGATCAGCTCCCCCCTTGCTATTCTCACCCAGAGCAAGGCGAGGGACCCTGGGCATCCCCCCGCCAAGCCACCAGCAGCACCCCTGGGCTCCCCGAGCCCCCTCTCCCCGACAGACCAGAGCACGGACCCAGCAGCAGCTCTGCCAAGAGCCATCTCAAACTGGTCAGGGACCTGTTGAAGGACACGCATCCCCACCGGGGACCTGAACTGTGGCCGGTTCGTGCCGGGGGGGACGGGAAGGATCTTCATTTTCCTTGGGAAAGCGCTGCTCCGTGCCAGCGCCTGGCGTGCCGCCACGCGCGCCGCTCGTCCCCGTCTGCTGCGCTTCTGCGGCTCACCCTCTTCTCGCCCCCCCAGCATCCTTCCCCCAGATCCCCCCCGCCTGCGGCTCCCCCCCCACCCCGGCTGACCGCAGGACCCCCTCCCAGCCCTGCTCCCTGCACGTGAACCTGGGTGCCGGAGGCAGGGAAGGAACCGTCAGCCCAGGATGGAGGGGGTAAAAACAGAGAAAGCGAAGCCCCCCGCCCGCTTTGAAGAGCCCCGCGTTGCTCCCCAGAGAGCGACGGCGGGTCTGCAGGAGGCCGAAGGAACGAAATGCTGTTAGAAAAATCCTGCGACGTCATTTTTTCTGCTTCAGCAAAGTTCAGGGAGAGCCGTCGCCCTCCTCTGCCTCCTGTGCAAGCCCTGACTCCGGGGAAAAGCTCTCCTAGCTCTTCCCCCCAGCGATGACAGCCCCTTCTTGCTCGGAGGGACTGCCGCAGCCCAGAGTCGTCCCTTCCCTAGGGATGGGGAAACTGAGGCAGGGGGAAGGCTGCGCCGGTACCTGCTGCATCCCAGCACACACCTCCCCGTGCAAAGGCTTCGGAAACCCCCTGGGACGCAGGGACAGGCCACCGCTGGGTGACAAAATGACAAAACCTCCCGTGCCCTTGCCCCCCACCCCCAGTCCCCGTGCCTTCCCGATGTGTTCCAAATAAACCAGGGGGGAAACAAGCAGGGCCGGGAGCGCGGCGGAGCTGGCTGCCGAGCTCCTGACCTCATCGCTGACTCATTAGGATGTCCTAATCCGTCACCTTGCTTTGGTTACAGCAGGAACGAGGAGAGGAGAGGGTTTGGACACACAAGTGGGGAGCGCAGCCACCGTGGGGCAGAGCTGGGGGAAGGACAGCAGCGACGCCCGGCATCACACCCCGCTTCAGCCTTTGGGTCCAGAGCTGCCCCTCTGCACCCCAAACCTGCCACGTTTGGGGGGGGGGGGGGGGGAGGGGAAGAGAGGGGAAACGCCTCCAGTCCCCAGGCTGGCACCTCCCAAGGGAGGATCACACCTGCGGGTCAGGCGCGGTGAGATGCAGCGACGCACGGAGGAGCAGCGTCCCTGACCTTGAACGTGGCCCCGCTCTCGGGGCGGCCGCCCCTCGCCCCCCGACAGTGCTGAGCCAAGGAAATTGCTGCCTTTTCCTCCCGGGAACCACAAGCGCCATCGCACCCTCCCTGTGGTTCCCCGGCATCTCCAAATGCCGTGGTGGCTGTTGGTGGTTTTGGGCTGGTTTGGGGTTGGGTTTTTTTTTTCCAAAAACACTTTCACATCAGGGACTTTTCTGGCTTCTGGCCCATCTCCATCCCTGATGGTCAACGAGCAAGGCCGAGCTGGAGCTTGAGCGGAGCGGAAGCAGCCACAGCTGCTTCTCCCCTGCACAGGGGCACTAATTCCACCGAATCCACAACCAGCTGCCGGCAAAAACACCAGGACAAGTCACCACGGCCAGCACATCCACCAGAAACCACCCCCAGCCATGGCCACGCATTCCCCCCCCATCCCATCCCATCCCATCCCATCCCAACCCACCCCACCCCGGACACCTCAGAGCTGAGCAAACTCCCCTGGCTGCCAAGGGACACACAGCCCCCACCACAAATAACCGGGAGCTAATTGAGGGCAGGTAATTAGGCACAGCCGGGATGTGAGAACCAAGTGAGACGTCCCAGGAGGTGACACTGCTGCTACACCAGTTCGTTAGCGGCGGCGTTGGCTGCTGCCATCCCCAGCCAGCCTTGTGCCGTTCCCACACAGCCCCCTCGCCCCGGCATGCCCTGAAACCCGCTCAGCGCCGAGAACCTCGGCAGCATCATCCCCGCTGCGGACGTGGCATCGCGGCAAGCGAAGCATCCCCGGCGTTTCAGACCAGGGGTGGCCCCGGGGCCTGGCAGAGCTCACGGGCAGGGATGGCCGCAGGGCTCGGAGCAATCCCCAGGGCACGGCCGCCTCGGCGCTGGGCTGTAATTACCCGGGATCCAGCCCCACACATTAAATCGGAGCCAGCGTCTCCACCAGCTCCCTGCCCAGCCTGGAAATAGCTCTCGGCGGTCAGGCACTGGCCGGATCCTGCCTCGGGGCAGGCGGCACCGGCAGCGGGGACCCCAACTCACCACGATCCGCGTCTCGTTGGCCGGCAGCGTGTCGATGGCCAGGCTGCCCCCCACCAGGTCCTGGCTGATGCGGGTCCCATCAGTGCCCGGGGAGGTCTCCCGAGCTCTCCGCCGCCCTTCGCCCGCTGCCGGGCTCCCGGGGGGGCGTCCTGGGGGGAGGTACAGGGATGGGTCAGTGGGGTCCCACACCGGGAGGGCACCCACCTGTGGGCTGGCATCAGCCCTCTCCCCCAGCAAGGCAGCTTCTGCTTAGGTGACACGAGTTTGGAGGGGTCTCAGCCCTGATAAGCAGCATCACTGCAATGATGGAGACGCAGGGAAGGGCTTCTCGGGTCAGGGGTGGCTACGGGTGACAGACACCCACGGCCAGGGGAGGAGAGCGGCGATGGAGGGGTGAAAGGAGGCAAAACACCTACAACCAACCCCCCCAGTTCGGCTCACACCCCGCACATGCCAGCGCACGGGGAGGAGCGCGAGGCCCCGGGGATGGGGAAGACGCCGCTTCAGCAACGGGGCACCGGCGTGGCTGTGTCCTCGATGTCCCCAGCCATCGGTCCCCTCCTCCGGGCTGGTATGGGGTCCAGGTGCCAGGGCAGACTCCAAGCATCCCTCTCCAAAACGAACGTGTCCCTCGTCCCCTCCTGCTGCGTCTCCAGCCCCGGGGAGGGAGCGGGGGCCGGAAACACGGCTCAGCGTTGAGGGGATGAAAAAGCCATTTGGGACCAAATCTGCAGAGATTTATGAGATTTCCTGGCAGCTCGGCACGGGCGGAGGCGGTGCGGACGGCACGCGCTCGCCCACGGGCAGCGACAGAGCCACGACGTCTGTCCCCAGCGAGCGGGACAGCAAAAACAGCCGGCGGGGCTGTGGGCTGCTCCCCTCACCCTTGGGAGAGGGCTCCTGCCTTCACCCCTGGAGAGAAGGAGCTAATTGCTGCCTAATGAGCTCCTGGTCCCTTCCTGAGCTGTCCCGTGGGGCTGGTTTCTGCTCCCAGGGCCTCTGGGAGGGGAAACTGAGGCAGGGGGGACCTGGCAGGAGCTGGCAGCCGGTGGGTTGTACCCCACTGCCAAAGGACGGGGAAAGGGGCTCTATGCTTGTGGGGGGGGGGTCGCACTCACCTTCCCTTGGCGGGGCTCCAGCCTCTCGCTGCTGCTGGGAGGTCTGAGGTGCCCCAGGGAGCAACAAAAATCCCCCAAATCTCACCGGACGGCTGCACCCACAGCCAAGCGAAGCACCAGCCGTGCCACGGGTGGGGGAATCCTGGGTGGGTGGAGGCACCCCAGCAGCGGGGGCCACAGCCCCCCTCCACCCCAGGGCTGCTCCGCACGGTTGCAACGGGGTCCGGGCACCCCACGGTGCCAGCGCCTTCGCTGTGGAGATGCTGGGGCGGGGGGGGGGGGGGGAAGGGGTGGAGCGGGAGGGGACGACGACGACCCCCCTGGCAGGTCCCACGCAACCGGGGCCCCCCTAGACCCCCACTCCGGGGATTCGCCCCCTCTCCACGGAGCTCGCCCGCCGCACAGCCCCCCCCCCCCCCCTCCAGCGCCCCGCCGCTCCCCTACCTGCGCCCAGCGCCCCGCGCAGCAGGCAGAGCAGGATCAGGCCCCCCCAGAGCATGGTGGGGGGCGGCGGGCCCCGCTCGGACCCGGCTCTGTCGGGGGTCCGGGGGGGCTCAGCGCCCCGCCATGGGCCGGCACCCCCGGGGAGGCGCGGACGGAGCCGGAGCGGGAGCGGGAGCCGGAGCCCGGGCGGGAACCGGGGGTGGGGCCGGGGGTGGGGCTGGGGGTGGAGCGGGGGGGGGGGGGGGATGGAGCCGGGGGGGGGGGGGGGGGGGGCAGCAGGAGGTGTCTCCCCCCGCCTCGTCCCGGGTAGGGCTGGTTGGGGGGGAGCAGCAGAAATGTTCCGTCTGCTTTGCACTCCCTTTGCAGCAGGAGGACCGGGTATCGGGGGGGGGGGGGGGTGTCCCGGGGGTAGTGGTGTGTCCCCCAGGGTGGGGGTCCAACTGGCACCGCAGCGCCCCCCGGAGCAGCCCTACGCTCCCGTCCCCATGTTGGCTTGCGGCCACAAGGGGCAGCGGTTTTGGGGGGCCAGGGGGCTCGGGCTGCACCCCCGCCCCTCCATCCCTGGTTCCCCGGCGGTGGCTCAGCCCTGGGCGGGAAGGAGTGGGGGGCACCCCGGGTGCCGGGGCAGGAGGAGGGTGCAAACCCCCCGCAGAGATGCACCCCGTGCCGAGGGCCTGTGGGGCGATGCCGGCCCCCGCCCCCTCTAGCCCTACGCCCCAGCCCGTGGCCGAAGCCGGGGGGTGCGGGAGCAATGCGGGGCCCTGCGGCTGCTCTGAATGGAGGGAGTTGGGGGGGTTGGGGGGGGATTGGTCAGCGCTCTAGGGGTCCCTGCCAGAGAGCTGGTTCTGTTCTTGTGCAAGAGAAAGCAACGTCCCCGGTGGGGACACCCGAGGCTGCGGGGAGCAGCGGGACGCGCCCGCCCCTGGCTGCTGCGGGGCTGGGGAGCAAATATAAAGGGGGGGAAAAAAAGAGAGAAAAAAAATTTAAAAAAAAAAAAAAAACAAAAAAGCACAGGCAGGGGGCACCCGGATTTGAACCGGGGACCTCTTGATCTGCAGTCAAATGCTCTACCACTGAGCTATACCCCCGCTGCAAGACTCGCCCGCGCTGGGTCTCACAGCAGCGGCGCTGCGCACCCGCCCGCAACGCACCGCCACGATCGTACCCGCACGCACCGTGTCCCCCCACCGTCCCCCGCAGAGGGTGGGGGGCAGCGGCGGGATGCGGCCCCCGCGCTCACCCCGGGGGTACGGGGACACACACGACACCCGCATGGCCCCATCATCCCCAAAACCCGCAGGGAGCGGGACTGGAGGCAACCGCAGCCCCAGGCCGTGCATCCCACCGCAGCGCTCGGGGAGCCCGTGGGTCCCCCCAGGGGGTTTGGGGAAGCGGAGCTGCCGTGGGGGGCCCCGGTGGAAGGGGGGGGGGGGGATTAAGCACAGACGGTAGCGTTGGGGCGAGCGCCCAGCGGGAGGCGGATGGGGAAGCAGCCGCG
Organism: Leptosomus discolor; assembly: GCF_034619465.1. Lineage (NCBI taxonomy): Eukaryota > Metazoa > Chordata > Aves > Leptosomiformes > Leptosomidae > Leptosomus > Leptosomus discolor. The sequence goes on from NC_141415.1 coordinate 6,931,949, forward strand.
ATGGTGCCCGAGGAGCGAGGTCAATATTTGCTCCCTAAGCCGGTGGGCAAACACGCGGGGGGGGGATCCGGGTGTCCTGGCCTGCAGCCTGCCCCGGGGCACCGGCACCTCCTGGACCGTGAGGAGAAAGGTTTGGGGTCACCCCGGTGCAAGCAGCCTTCGCTGAGCTGTCCCACCAGCTCCACCGCCTTCCTCTTCACGGATGGGGAAACTGAGGCACGAAGGCAGGAGGAACCGCCCAGAGTCTGAGAGGGAAATCCCAAGGGAGGGGGATCTCACTCCCCGCAGCGGGAGGGGAGACCCCGGTGTCCCCTCACTCCCAGCGAGCCACCAGACCCCATCCTGCCCTGGCTGCCCCTGGGGACAAAATCCACCCAGAGCGTTGCCGCAGCCCCCACCCTGTGCCACCATCCAGCAACTGGGAACCAGTCCTGGGGTGGCTCTTCCACTGCAAAGTGTATTGGAGAGGTCGAGGCGGGGGGGGGGGGGGGAGGAGCGTGGGGTGGCCCTGGCTAAGCCCCCCCGTGAGTGTTTGGGGACACGGTGGTGGCATTGTCTGGGGGATCCGCTCGGGGGGGGGGGGGGGGGGGTGGCACTTGTGGGTTTGCCCAGCGCCAGTGCCAGCTCAGGTGGGAGATAAGGGCCGGGACAGGCCAACACCTCGTTTGCAAAGCTGTTAGGGAAGGTGCAAAGCCCGTCACCCCCGGGAGCCGTGTGTGCACAGGGGGCGGCAGATGGGGCATGCACCGGGGGGGGGGGGGGACGGGGGACACGGACGGACACACACGACACGACGGGGGACAAGACGACGAACACACAAAACACACCACAGATGCCAACCGTGTGCCCACCGCTGCCCTTCCTGGGGGTCACTGTGTTTGTCCCCCACTCTCTCCTTCTGCCCCCCCTCCTCCCTGCTGCCCCCTGCATCCCACCGCCCCACAATAAAGGGGACACAAACCCGGGAACCGAAACCCGCTGCTGCCCGGAGCCGCTTGGTGCCTGGCAGGGTGCTGGCACCCACCATCACCCGGAGCTGGGGGACACATACACACACCAGAGGGGCTGGCAGGACCCAGGGGCACCCAAAGCTGCACCCAAGGCTGCACAGGGCCTGAAGCCGAGCAGGCGCCAGAGCCAGACTGCTCCGAGGGTGCCGTTTACTTTGGGGCTGTTGCACCCAGCGAGGGGAAGGCGGGCAATTATGTTAATCCCTTAACCCCTGATTGCCTCCTCCTTCCCCATTAGGTGGGCAAACAGTTTTAGCAGCGGGGGGCAAGATAGGCCGTGGGCTACATATACCCAGCGCCCCTGGCCCCGAGCACCCCAGTGCCACCCGCCAGCAGCATGCCGCTCTCCCCGGCCATCCTCTGCCTCCTCGCCTCGCTCCTGCCGGCCGCCTCCGGCTACCTCTGGGCCTGGATGTACTCCCTGCCCCAGCACCTGCCCGACGAAGCCGCCCTGGGCAGAAGAGCCAGCGCTGGGGACAAGCTGGAGGAGGTGAGTGGGGGGGGGGTGTGCCACCGCCCCAGGGTGTGGGGTACCGGGGGGGGGGGGGAGAGGAGGAGGGGGTGCAGGAGCAGCACGGGTGGGAGGTGGGTTTGCAGCAGGGTGGGAGCAGGAGCCAGGGAGGGGAGCAAGGGTGGGAGGTGGGTTTGCAGCTGGGGTGGGAGCAGAGGTGGGTGCGGGAGCAGGAGTCAGGGGTGGTTTTGCAGCTGGGGTGGGAGCAGGAGCGGGAGGTGGGTTTGCAGCAGGGTGGGAGCTGGGGTGGGTGCAGGAGCGGGAGGTGGGTTTGCAGCAGGGTGGGAGCTGGAGTGGGTGCAGGAACAGGAGTGGGGGGTGGGTTTGCAGCAGGGTGGGAGCTGGTGTGGGTGCAGGAGCAGGGGTGGGAGGTGGGTTTGCAGCAGGGTGGGAGCAGAGGTGGGTGCAGGGGCAGGAGCAGAGTTTGCAGCAGGGTGGGAGCTGGGGTGGGTGCAGGAGCAGGGGTGGGAGGTGGGTTTGCAGCTGGTGTAGGAGCAGGAGTGGGGGGTGGGTTTGCAGCAGGGTGGGGGCTGCGGTGGGTGCAGGAACAGGAGTGGGGGGTGGGTTTGCAGCAGAGCGGGAGCTGGGGTGGGTGCAAGAGGCAGGGAAGGGAGCAAAGGTGGGAGGTGGGTTTGTAGCTGGTGTGGGAGCAGAGTTGGGTGCAAGAGCAGAGTTGGGAGGTGGGTTTGCAGCAGGGTGGGAGCTGGGGTGGGTGCAGGAGCAGGGGTGGGAGGTGGGTTTGCAGCTGGCGTAGGAGCAGGAGTGGGGGGTGGGTTTGCAGCAGGGTGGGCGCTGCGGTGGGTGCAGGAACAGGAGTGGGGGGTGGGTTTGCAGCAGAGTGGGAGCTGGGGTGGGTGCAGGAGCAGGGGTGGGAGGTGGGTTTGCAGCTGGCGTAGGAGCAGGAGTGGGGGGTGGGTTTGCAGCAGGGTGGGCGCTGCGGTGGGTGCAGGAACAGGAGTGGGGGGTGGGTTTGCAGCAGAGTGGGAGCTGGGGTGGGTGCAGGAGCAGGGGTGGGAGGTGGGTTTGCAGCTGGCGTAGGAGCAGGAGTGGGGGGGTGGGTTTGCAGCAGGGTGGGGGCTGCGGTGGGCGCAGGATCTGCAGGCGGGGGGCGGGCGGCGCGGCGGGGCCGGGAGGGAGCGCGGGCGCGGCGGGCGGCGCCGGGCGCTCCAGTGGCGCAATCGGTCAGCGCGCGGTACTTATAGGGCAGTACGCGGAGCAATGCCGAGGTTGTGAGTTCGAGCCTCACCTGGAGCAGGAATTTTACGGGCTCCCGCCGCTCCCGGCCCCGCAGCCACCCACCCCATCCCACCGCCACCTTCTCCCGGGTTTTCTTTTCCCGAGAAAAACCCTGGAGCCGCTGCGGGAAGGTTCGCGCGGGGACGGGTGTCCCCATACTGAGCTGCTCCCGGCCCTTCGCCCCCCCCTCTCCATCCCCCCCCAAAAGGCACCCACGCCCCCACGCTTCGCGGTTTTTGCTCCGTGCTGCTGTTTCTGGCCTGTGCTGGGGGTCAGGGATGGGGCTCGGTTCCCTGATGTGTGTGTGTGTCCCCACCTCGCAGGTGACAGAGTGCAGCCCGGCCACCACCCCCTGCGCCCACGGTCACTTCTGCGACGAGCATTTCGGGCTGTGCCTGCCCCGGCGCCCCGCGGGACAGTACTGCCGCCGGGACACCCACTGCGCGCCCACGGGCTCCTCTGCATGTTCGGAAAGTGCCAGCAGCCCGTGCCCGACGGGCAGGAGGGTGAGCAGGGGGCTGGGCTGGGGTCGGGGGGGACACACACATACAAGGGACACCCACTGCCACCCCCTCAAATTCAACCCCGAGAGCTGGGGAGCACGACGCTGGGGCGCAACCTCTGCTGCAAAGCCAATGGGCGCTGGGGGGCACCCACCCCCTTCCATCGCTCCCAGCCCCTGCAGCTCCCTCCAGCTTGGGATGGGGGGTCCCCACCTCCCCTAACCCCTGCTTTCCGCCCCGCCAGGAGCCCGGTGCCAGCGCGACGAGGACTGCGGCGCGGGTGGGTGCTGCGCCGGCAGCACGGCGAGCGGGTGTGCCAGCGGCGGCTGGCGCTGGCCCAGAGCTGCCATGTGCCCCCCGGGGGTCTGGCCTTCAGCATCAACCAGGTCTGCCCCTGCCAGGCCGGACTGGTTTGCCGGGCCACCGCGCCCCGGGCGAGAGTGAGTATGGGGCTGCCAGGGACACCCCCCCCCCCCTCAAAGTTGGGGAGGGGGAGTGTGTGTGGGGGAAACACATCCTGGGTCCTGCCCTGGGTGGGGGGAGATGGAAATGGGGCAGGGACCGAGGTGGCACTGATGTCCCCATGTCCCCCTTTGCAGGAAGGCGTTCGAGTACTGGCCGGAGAAGAGCGAGTGGAGGTGCCGGCAAGCCCTGAGCCGGCAGCGCCGTATTTATTCCCTGTAAATAGCGTGTCCGGAGCCGGCCCAGCGCCGAGAAACCCGGCTGCTGCCGGCGACCGTCACCCTGGCAGCGGGGCGGCAGGAGCCCGACTGACCCCTGCTTTGGGTCTTCGCCCCTTCCCAGGAGCTGGGCAGGTCCCCAGCCCCCAACCCGAGCACCCACTGAAGGCCCACTCCAGGGAGAGGGGGGGGGGTGTTAGGGCGTCACTGCAGAGCTGAGTTGTGCCCGGTCTCAGTGCTGGCCCCCCCCAGGGGCTGCAGACCCCCTGCGTGTGTTCCGATCCCCCCCCCCCCCCCCCCCCCGCCCTGCGCAGACCCCACCAGGCACGGCCGCAGGGCAGGTCTCACCGAAATGTTTATTACAAAGAACCAAGCGAGCGGGGCGAGTCCCCCCCACACACCAACGAGAATAAACTTTGTCGGGTCTTTTAAATAAAGTTTGTGGAGTGACATAAATACGGGACGTCCCTCTGCCCGCGGGGGCACGGCCGGGGAGGGGGGGGACCCCACTGCCCAGACCCTGGCCGCCATGGGGGCGAGCACCGGGTCAGGTGGGTCTCAAAGCACTTGGCAGGCAGTGACACCGAGCTCCCCCTCCCCCAAAAAAAGGGGAAACTGAGGCACACAACGGGCAGAGGTGGCTTGGCAGCGGCTGGTTGCCCCCCCCCCCCCAAGTCCCCCGGCCTGGGCTGGCAAGGCTGGTGGTCTCAGTAAGGCAGCAACCCCGGGGACCCCCCCCCACTATCACCCCGGGGCTGTGGGGGGCAAGGGGCTGCCCCATAAGTGGGGCAAACCCAGCCCCCCAGGGAGGGCTGGATGTGGGGTGTCCCCACGCCACCCTGGTGTGATCGCCCCCACAGGGGGGGTGGGGGTGGCGAGGGATGCCCCAGGGCAGGCGCAGGAGAAGGCAGAGCCCTGGGGTGCTGGGGGAGGGGGGGGACACGGACAGATGGACAGACAGGCTCACGGACAGACAGACACAGCTGGACGGGGCAAGAGCAGACAGGCACGGTGGGGGGGGGGTGTGTTGGCACAGGGGGGGTGCAGGGGCCTGGCACTGCCCGGTGCACCCCGGTGGTCCCAGGGAAAGGGGGGGGGGCAGCGTGGGCCTCCCCCCCCCCCAGGGCAGAGGGACCCTCTGGGGGCTGCCATGGCAGGCCAGGGCTGGGCAGCTGTTAGCACGTGTTAGAGCCCCCCCCAAACTGGCTCAGATTTGCGCCCCCCCCCCCCAAATTCAGGCAGAGCCCTGCAAGGCAAACACATGCAAACTGCCCCCCCGCCCCCCTCCCCAGGCAGGCAGCACCCCAGGGGGGGCACAGCGTGGAGCAGCGGGGCCCCCCCCGCACCACACGAGCCCCCCCAAAGCCCTGCGCACACCGCACACGCATGCAACACCCCCCCCAAACAGCTGCTGGGGGGGTGGTCGGGGGGAGCTGTGGGTGGCAGCCCTGAGGGGGTGCAGTGCCAGGCTGGGGGCACTGGCTGGGGTGGGGGGGGTGTGCAGCTAGCAGGCATCCCCCCCCCCCCCACTACCACCACCAGCTCAGGGGTCCCCTGCAGCCGGGTGGCAAACAGCACCATGGAGAAGCGGGGGCACCCGGGGGGGGGGGGGGGGGGGCGGTGGGCGGCCAGCAGGCAAGGGCAGGGTGGGGAGCACAGACCCCCCCCCCCCCCAATCCATGCCTGGGGATGGGGGACACACCGAGGCAGAGCCCCTGGGGTCCCCTTTGGTCACTTGCTCTCCCTGTGGGGCAGGGAGGGCCCGAGGCACCGCAAGATGCTGGGGGGCTGCTGGGGGGTGGGGGGGGAGACCCCTCCCCACACACGCACACACCCCCCCTCCCCGAGTGGGACATGGGGAGCCCGCGGGGCAAAGCAGGGGCTCCCCACGGCACGGCTGGCTGGGCTTGCGGGGGGCACCAAGGCACCCAGCGGGGCTCTCCCCCACCCCAAAGGCAGCACTAGGGGTGGGGGGGGTGGGGGGGTCCATCCCCTGCCTGCACCCCCCTCACCCTAACGGATGTAAACGTCCTGGCCCCAGCCCTCCGCGTCGCTCTGGTCGAGGCCGAGGGTCTCCGGGGGGTCGGGGCCATAGTGGTCGTGGCCCTTGGCTCGGCCCCGCAGCCCCCGGCTCTCACACCCGGGGTCATCCTCATCCCAGGCACCGGGGTGCTGGTGGCCTGGGGGGACCCGGGGTCCGGCACCGGGGGGACCCCGCGGTTCCTCCTCACCGGGGTCGGTCTCGATGTCCATGCAGCAGGAATCCCCGGGCTCGGTGCCGGCCGAATCCCGGCTGCCCGGGGTCTCCGAGTCGAAGGTGTCCTGGCGGGACAGGCTGCGGGGGGCCGGATGGGTGGACGGCGGGGGGGGTCGGCCCTGCCCGTGGCCCCCCACCTCGCCCGGGCCCTGCCGGAGGCGGCCGTGCTCCCCCTCGCCCCCGGGCACGAGGTACGGACCCTGGTTAGGAAAAGCAACCACACCGTGCAAGGAGAGACGGACAGACGGACGGACTGGGGGGCGGGGGGGGGGGGGGGGCTGGTTAGTGGGGGGGGGTTAGCCGTGGGGCTGGTGGGGGGCACATGCGCTCCTGCCCAGCCTGGCCTGCCCGCATCGCACCGCTCACTCGGGACACGACAGCGGCAGGTCTCAGCCCGCCGCCAAATGGCACCGGGGGGGGGGGGGCTGGGGGTGGGCGGGGGTCACCGGGGCAGAGCCAGGGCAGGAAGGGGGGGTGACGGGGTGGGGGGCAGCGGCGCGGGGAGGACGGCGGGGTGGGGGCTGCCACACCAGCAGCATCCCGCTGGCCGGGAGAATTAGCGACAGACAACACAGGACACGCGTCCCTCCTCTGCCTCCTGCCCCGGGTGGGTGCTGTGGACCCCCCCCCCCCCGCCCCGGGCTCAGCACCGTGAAGCCCACGGCGGGATGGGGTGCTGCACCCCCCTCCCAGCCAGCCCTGGCCCACACCAGGACACCCCGTAACCCCTCGCCACCGCCACGGCCCCCCCAGAGCTCCGGAGAGGTGTGGGAGTGGGGGGTCTGGCACCCCGGCAGCCCCCAGGGAGGCACAGAGGGGACTCACATTCCCAGGGGGTCTTGGAGGGGGCAGATCCCTGGGGGGGCCCCAATCCCCAGGGGAGCTTCAGGAATAGAAAGGGGCACAGATCCTCAGGGGGACCCCCAGGCTCCAGGATTGGCTCCAGTCCCACTCCCCGGGGGTGGCCCTGAGCCAGGGGGAGCAGATCCCCAGGGCTGATCCCAGGGATGGCCCCAATCCTGGAAGCGGAGCAGGTCCCCAGGGGTGGCCCCGATCCCAGGGGTGGCCCCAAACCCAGGAGAGGGAGCAGCTCCCCAAGGAGGGGGGGCAATCCTAGGGATGGTCCCACCCCTCCGGGAGTGGGGGGAGAGCTGCAGTTCCCCATGGTGACCCAAATCCCAGGGGTGGCCCCAAACCTGGGGGGCTGCTCCTCCCAGACCCCAGATGGGGGGCAGATTCCCCAGGGGAGATGACCCCAGGGACGGTGCCACCCCTGGGGGGGGGCTGCAGCACCCCTCTGTGGGGGGGTGGGCACAGGTCCCCAGGGCAGGGGTGGGGGGGTGATCCCAAGGATGGTCCCACCCCTGGGGGTGGCTGCAGATCCCAAATCCCAGGGGCAGCCCCAAACCTGGGGGGCTGCAGCACCACAGGGGGAACCCCAGACCCCCGGATGGGGAGCAGGTCCCCAGGGGAGATGATCCCAGGGATGGTCCCAGCCCTGGGGGGGGGCTGCAGCAGCACCCCTCTGTGGGGGGGGTGGGCACAGGTCCCCAGGGCGGGGGGGGGGGCGATCCCAAGGATGGTCCCACTCCTGGGGAGGCGTGTGGGTGTGGGGGGGGGGCACAGTTCCCCAGGGTGGCCCCGATCCCAGGGCTGTGTCCCCCGAGGGGGGCGGGGAGTCGGGGGGGGGGGGCGGGGGGTGTCCCCGCTGCCGTCTCACAGCGCGTGCTCCTCGAGGGGTGCGGGGGGGCTGGGGGTGGGGGTCTCGGCGCCCCCGCGCCCCCAGAGGCCCAGGTTCCTGCGGAGGGAGGTGAGCACCTGTACCTGGAGGTTGGAGACGGGCGCGGGGCTGGCGGCCAGGGCGGCCGTGGCCACGGTGCGGTTCAGCAGCGGGTTGGGGGGGTTGCTGCTGGGGGGGTGCGTCGCCTTCCAGTAGGCCTCCAGGTACTCGGCCAGGTGCTCGCAGGCCTCCTCCAGCTGGTTGCTGGTTCTCGTCCAGCACGATGTCAAACATCTCCTGGGGGGGGCGGGAGGAGGCCGTGGGCGGAGGTGGGGCGGGGTGGGGGGCCAGGGGGGGCTTCTGGACCCAGGGTAGAGCCTCTAAACCCAGGGCGGAGCCTATGGGACAGGGCGGGGCTTCTAGACCCAGGCGGAGCCTATGGATGAGGGCGAGTCTATGGGACAGGGCGGGGCTTCTAGACCCAGGGTGGAGCCTATGGATGAGGGCGGAATCTATGGGACAGGGCGGGCTTCTAGACCCCAGGGCGGAGCCTCTAGACCAAGGGTGGAGCCTATGGGACAGGGTGGGGCTTCTGGACCCAGAGCGGAGCCTCTGGATGAGGGTGGAGCCTATGGGACAGGGCGGGGCTTCTGGACCCAGGGCGGAGCCTCTGGATGAGGGTGGAGCCTATGGGACAGGGTGAGGCCTCTAGACGCAGGGCGGAGCCTCTGGATGAGGGTGGAGCCTATGGGATAGGGCGGGGCTTCTGGACCCAGGGTGAAGCCTATGAATGAGGGTGGAGCCTATGGGACAGGGTGGGGCCAATGGACCCAGGGTGTGGCCAACAGGCAAGGGTGTGGCCAATGCGATAGGGCGGGGCTTCTGAGCCAAGGGGTGGAGCCTACAGACCAGGGCGGGGCTAATGGAACCAGGCGGGGCTTTCTGGTCCAGGGTGGAGCCTGCGGTGGTGGGAGGAGCATCTGGCCTTGGGGGTGGAGCATGTGACATCAACGAGGCGGTGGGTGGAGACTTTGGCACCTAGGGTGGAGCTTCTGGCCCACAAACGGGTGGAGCTCAACACCAGAAGGAGGCGGAGCCTCTGGCAGGGGTGGGTGGAGTCAAGGGTGGCAGGGCGGTGGCAGAGGCTGGGTAGGGGTGGGGCCAGGGGGGCTGGGCGGGGCTGGGCGGGCTGGGCGGGGCTGGGCGTGGCAGGGCGGGGCTGGGCGTGGCAGGGTGGGGCTGGGCGGGGCTGGGCGGGGCTGGGCGGGGCTGGGCGGGCATACTCACGGGCGGGCACTGCGCCAGCTTGTCGGAGGCCACCATCTGCACGTTGAGGTGCTTCGCCTGGGACTTGCCCCGGGACTTCACCAGCCGCTGCAGCACCTGGGGCAGGAGAGGGCAGCCCGGGGTGGCCGCAGGGGTCCTGACCCCCCACCCCCAGTGTACTGGGGTGGGGGCTGGGGCTGCCCCTCCCCCCACCCCGGGGACCCACACCCACCTTAGGGGAGGTGATTTTGATGTAGACGATGATGGGGGCCAGGACGTCTTGGCCAGCTGGGCCGGGTGGTTGATGGTGTCGGCGTCCAAGGCCACCAGCTGCAGCGTCCGGGCCAGCTCGAAGATGCGCTCGGTCTCGCTCTGGACCTCGGCTACCGGGGCAGGGAGGACAGCGAGGGTCAGGGGGACCGCGCTGGGGGACGGGCGAGCACTGTGGGGCTGCGGCCGCCACTGCTGGGAGGTGTGACGAGGGGACCGGGACGGGGACGGGACCTGGAGGGGTCTTGTACTGGGACTTGGCCACTCCAGTGTCACCCCAGCCCCAGGGACGGTGGGTTTCACTGCAGGAGGGAGGTGGCAGTGGGGGTCCCAGCTCTGGCATCGACTGGGTGAGGAAGGGGCAAAGCCCCCCCCGCTCCCGGACCACACACACTTTTGGGGTGGGGGGGGGGTCAGATGGGTCCGTGTGAGCAGGGTGTCCCCAACCCTCAGGCTCTGCCCAGGTGGCCGGCCCCTGCTGTGTCCCAGAGCCTGGTCACGGCCAGGCAGGGAGGACGGGGATCCAAGGGGACATGTCCCCCCCCCCGACTGGGCAGGGGGGCTGCCAGGGGTCCCGGCAGGTCCAAGCTACATACCCAAGACATCTGTATCAGGAGCAGGGGAGGAAGGAAGCAGCGTGGAGGGGAGGAAACCCAAAGGAAAGGAGAAAAAAATGAAAGAAAAACACAACAGAGAGAAGATAAAAGGGGAGGAGGGGGAGAGAGACTGAGTCAAACCGGCCGGGGGGGAGCGCAAGCCCCGGGTGTGTGTCCCCACCCCCCGTGTTAGTCACCCCGCAGCAGCAGACCCCCCCAAACCTCACCCCCACGAGCCGTGCCCCGGCGCAGGCGGGACGAGCACCCCGGGCTGGGGGACGGGGGAAGCTGCTGGGCTGATACAGATGGAGGCTTGGGGTGGGGGGGGTGGGGGGGGGGGTCACGCTGCCCAGCTGGGCAGGGGTCAGCACTGGGGGTGGGGGGTGGGAGCGGCGGGGGTGCCTTACCCAGGCTGGAGCGGGTGCTGGAGCGCTCGATGATGGTGTGCTTGCTGGGGTTGTTGAGGACGGAGCGCTTGGCCAGGGAGATGTCGGCCGTCACCCGCGTGATGGAGATCCTGCGGGACGGAGAGGGGCACGAGCCGGTGGGGGGAGCAACGGCGGGCGCAGCCCCCCAACCCCCGTATCCATCCGCCCCTTTTGGGGGGGGGGGGGGTGGGGGGGGGGGGGGGGCACAGGACGGGACCCTCCTTCCACCCCCTTCCGCCCACGCCATGCGCTGGGCTGCCTGGAGGTGCAGCCACAGGACTCCTCGGGGGAGAGACACCCCCCCCTCAACAGCAAGAACCATGGGGCAGGGATGAGGGTCCCCCCCCATGGGGTCAGGGGTCCCCTCGTGGTGTTAGGGGTCCTCCATGGAGTCAGGGGTCCCCCTGTGGTAGTAGCGGTCCCTTCCATGGGGTTAGGGGTCTTCCACGGGGTGTTAGGGGTCCTTCTACGGGGTGAAGGGTCCTCCTGTGGTGCCAGTGGACCCCCGTGGGATTAGGGGTGTCCCCCCGCAGCATCAGGGGTCCTCCAGAGGGTTGGGGACCCACCATGGCACTAGGGGGCCCCCCATGGGATCAGGGGTCCTCCAGAGGGTTAGAGGTCCCCCCCATAGGACAAGGGGTCCCCCCATGGGATTAGGGGTCCTCCAGAGGGTTAAGGGGCCCCCCACGAGGTTAGCAGTCCCCCCCATGGGTCAAAGGGTCTCCCTCCAGGACCAGGGGTCCTCCAGAGGGCTGGTGGCCCTCCATGGGACTAGGGGTCTCCCCATAGGATCAGGGTCCTCCAGAGGGTTAGGGGTCCCCCCATGGGACTAGGGGTCCATCTATGGGGTGAAGGGTCCCCCTGTGGCACTAGGGGTCCCCCAGGCCACGCGGCCGCCCCCCTCACCTGCCGTCAAAGCGATGCTTCAAGAAGTCGAAGAGGGCTTTCTGCATCATGTCCGTCACCTGGGGGGGCGGGAGGAGGAAGGCAGGGAGGGAGAGCGTGGGGCTGGGGTGTGCGTGTCCCCCAACCCTGTATCATCCCCCCCCCCCCCCCCCCCCGGCCCCGTGCCGCCCCCCCTCCTCACCTCGTAGCCCTTCAGCGATGGCCCCACCAGGATGATGGGCCGCATGGAGGGCACCACGTCGTACGGGGGCACGTGTTCGGCCTGTGGGGGGGCGGACGGGAGCGTTAGTGGGGCTGGGGGGGGGGGACACACACACACGACACCGGGCGGGGGGGGGGGGCAACAACACGCCACGCTTCAGCTTCGCCCCTGCGGGGGCAGCTCAGGGATGGGGGGGGGGGGGAGCTGCAAGCAGGGGGGGGGGGGGGGGGGGCACCCTCGTCCCCTGTCCCATCCCGTCCCCCCCCCACAACGGGCCCTCCCGGGGGGGGTCCTGGCGTTACTCACCGATTTCTGCTTCTGTTTCGCTACGTCCCGAGAGGCCGCGGGGGGGGCCGGGGGGGGTGGGGGGGTTGGGGGGGCGAGAGAAGACAAACAAGGCATGCGTGTTATCCGCGGGTGCGGGGAGCTGGGGGGCACCGAGCTGGGCTTGGGGGGGGGGGCCGGGGATACGTGGGGGGGGTCGCCCCAGGGGATGCTTTTATCCCCCTGGGGGGGTTGCCCCCCAGGAATATCTTTGTGTGTGTGTGTCCCCGGGGGGGGTCGCCCCCAGGGATGTGTGTGTGTCCCCCCCCCCTCCCAGGAGGTTGTCCCCAGGGATGTGTGTGTGTGTGTCCCCGGGGGGGCTGCCCCAGGGGGTGTCTCTGTCTATGTGCGCCCCCCCCCCCCCCGGGGGGCTGCTCGATGAGCATGTGTCACCTAAAGCATCGCCCTGCTCTCAGATTTGGGGGTGCGAGCGGGGGCTCTGCGGGAATCGGAGCGTAGGATGGGGGGCGGCTCGGCCCACCCCACACACCCCCCCGGCTCTGCTTGGCCCCCACAAGCCCTTCCAGAACCCCCCCCCCCCGCCCCGGGCTGTGGTTGCGCCCGAACCCCCCCAGCTTCTGCCCAGTTCGAGGGGGAGGAATGGTCCATTCCCATTCGCGGGGGGGGGGGAGGACGAGACACTGGCCGTGCTGGCATACACCATGCGCACACTGGGGGACCCCAGGCAATTGGGGGGGGGGGGGGGGGGGGGGGGGGGGGGGGGAGGCAGCCACGGACTGATCCATCTCATGGATCATGGCGGGGGGGAATGTAGCCGTGGGCAGATCCATCCCATGGATCAAGAGGCGGGGGAGGCGGCCACGGACTGCTCCATTCCATAGATCATGGGGGGAGGCGGCCACGGACTGCTCCATTCCACAGATCATGGGGGGAGGCGGCCACGGACTGCTCCATTCCACAGATCATGGGGGGAGGCGGCCACGGACTGCTCCATTCCACAGATCATGGGGGGACGCGGCCACGGACTGCTCCATTCCACAGATCATGGGGGGACGCGGCCACGGACTGCTCCATTCCATAGATCAATGGGGGGAGGCGGCCATGGACTGCTCCATTCCATAGATCATGGGGGGAGGCAGCCACGGACTGCTCCATTCCATAGATCATGGGGGGAGGCAGCCACGGACTGCTCCATTCCATAGATCATGGGGGGAGGCGGCCACGGACTGCTCCATTCCATAGATCATGGGGGGAGGCAGCCACAGACTGCTCCATTCCATAGATCATGGGGGGGAGGTGCCACGGACTGACCCACCCCATGACCCACGGGGGGGGATGCAGCCACGGACTGCTCCATTCCATAGATCATGGGGGGAGGCCGCCACAGATTGACCCACCCCATGACCCGCAGGGGGACAGGCAGCCGCAGGCTGACACCCCCCACACACACGGTGCGTGGGGGGACACCGCAGCCGCTCGCGCCCACGCTGCAGCGCAGGGACACGCCGTGGCGGCGCGGGCAGGGTGCTCGGGCAGCGCGTGGCCCCCAGCACCCCGAGGGTGCCCCCGCAGCCCCCGCCAGCCCTCCCAGGCAGTGTTAGGGCAGGCAGGGTGCAGCAGGCGAGCGCAGGGGGTCGGGGGGTGGGGGGGGGGGGGGGGGGCGGTGGGTGCCGTTACCTTCCTAAAGAAGGGGATGCGCTTGGTGTGGGCGGGGGGGTGGTGACACTGCTCACGCTACTCTTAGGGGAGCGGTGGGTCTCCATGGCCTCCTCCTCCTCTAACTCATCGGGGTCAAAGGCAAAGCTAGGCATGTCCAGGGCACCTGGGGACGGAGGGGCAGCCGGAGCCGGGGAGAGGGGAGGGAGAAAAGAAGAGCGATAATGGCGATGGAAGAAGGGGAGAATGGAGACGGAGGCGGTGGGAGAGGAGCTGGGAAGAGCGGGAGGGTGATGGGAGTGAAGGGAGAAGCAGGGGAGAGGGGGTCCCCAGGGGAGGGGGTGCACCCGCCTGCCTGCACCCGGGCGGAGGGGCTGGAGCTGCGGACAAAGGGGGGTTACCCAGCGCGGGGGGGTGGGTGTGTGGGGGGGAAGGAGCACCCCCTCCCTCCCCAGGCTGGACTCAGACCAGGGGGGCTGCAGGGACCCCGGACACTCTTACCGCTGGCCGGCGGGGTGGGTCGGCGGGTCCCCGTCACCACGTCGCCCAGGCTGGAGCTGGAGTTGTCCCCCGATTTGCTGGACGGGAGCAGCACAAAGAGGGGAACGGGGGTGAGGGTGGGCCGGTGGGGGGGACGGGGGGAGCTGGGGCGGGGGGTCAGGGATAAGCCCCACCTCGAGCTGAGGCGGTTCTGCCTCATCTTCTGCTCCTGCAGCAGCCGCATGTTCTCCAGCTTGACGGGGCTGGGGATGAAGCCCACCTCGCAGCCCTCCTTCACCAGCCGCCCGATCCACCAGTCGTTGTTGAATTCTCTGCGCCGGGGGGGGGGAGAAAAGCCTGAAACCCCCTCCAAACGCCTGAAACCCCCCCCCCCAAACGCCCACCTCCAGCGCTGCCACCCCCAGAGCGACCCCAGCCCCGCAGCCCTGCCAGCCCCGAGCCCCCCCGAGCCCGCTCCCCACCTCCTTGATGTGCAGGAAGTCTTTGGGCTCGAAGCAGATGGCCATGCCCTGCACCGGCACGTCGTCGCTGGCCGACGGGTTGTAGCCGACGTTCGTCCGCACGGCAAACGCCACCGGCTTCGTCTGCCAACGGGAGAGGGCTCAGCATCTCCCCCCCCTGCCCCGCACCCCAAACCACGGAGACCCCCCCCAAAGCGAGAGCCGGCCCCACCTCGGGCCAGGCAGGTGCCGGTACTGGTGTGACTGGCCGGGCAGCGGGGCTGGCTCGGCGCCTTTGGGCACCGTGGCACAGCCGGAGCCCCAGCCAGGGACTCGGTGGCCACAACGCCCCGGGAGCTAACGAGGAGCTCATTAGCTAATCGCCCTGGGTCCGCAGCTGAGGTGCGACGGGTGCTCCGCCAAGGTGTCCCGACTCCCAGTTCCACCCAGTAGACCCCACTGCCTTCCCAATGCCCACCCTGCGGCCACCGCTTCAGCGAAGGGGACGTCACGGGGGGGTCCCTGGGGTCAGCCCCGCGCCGCAGCGGGTCCCATCCTGCCGGGGCAGGGGGTGAGGAGGGGCTGGGTGGGTGGCAGGGGGTCCCTGGCTGCACCCAGGGAGGTGAGAGCAGGCGGGGGCTGGGGGGGGGGGTCTCCAGCCCAGCCCTCCCACCTTGGCTTTCTCCAGCTGCGCCATGGCCTGGCGCTCGGCCTCCTTGCGCAGCGCCTCCCGGTCCTCCTCCAGCGACACGTCCGAGTCCGAGGGGCGGCTGGTGTAGGACTCCGCCGAGCCCTGGGCAGGGGAGGGGGGGGAGCGAGGAGAGGGGGTCAGCCCACCCCCGTCCTCCCCCAAAGCAGGGAACCCAACCCCGCAGCCATCTCCCCCCTGCCCCAGGACCCTCTCCCTAGGGCTGGTGCCCATCACCGCGGCCACTGGGCACGCTGGGGAGAAACCACCCCCTCCTCAAAGCTGCCTCCTCCCCAGGCGGGGGCAAATCCCGCCCGGTGGCCTCCCGGCGGGGTTACGGCAGGCCGAGGGCCGGTGCAGCTGTTCCCACCGCTCCGGCAGGGAACGTGATACCGAGCCGGCGCCTGCTCCCGTCCCGCTGCCACCGGGCCTCTCGTCAGAGCCGGGAAGGTGACGAGGACCCCCCCCCCCCCCCCGCCCCGTGCCCACCCGCCACCCCCCCCAGCTGTCCCCCACCCGAGGGAAGGCCGGCGGGGACAGCGCTGTCCTCCCTCCGAGGGGGTCCCACGGCGAGGGGGACAGGGCGCTGGGGGGCGACTCGGGGTCACCCCAGGACAAGGCTGGAGTTGGGGTGGGATCGGAGACCCCCTGCTCGGGCCCCCCACCCCTCCCCCCAGCCCCCTGGGGCCGGAGCCTGGGTGGGGGGCAGTGGGGATACCCACGGGATGCCCCAGCCTGGACAGCAAAGGCACCAACCAGTCCAGGGGGCTGCCCCCCCACCCCTGCCCCAGACCCTCTATAATCCCCCAAGCCCCGCCAGAGCCCCCCAGGGTTACGGGAGCCCCCGTCCCCCATTTGGCCGGTCCTTTCCAGAGGCTGGGGAGGTGGGAGCCGTTCTCCTTTGCACAGACCCCTACCCTGGCCATGGGGCAGAGCCCCCCCCCCCCAAGGGGACCCCCTTCCCCAAAAGCCATGGGGCAGAGACCCGCTGCCCCATCTCCTCCTGGTGCTGCTGGGTGTCTGGCTCTTCCTGAGCCCCACGGCGAGACTGGAGGGGCCTTGGTTGGGGGGGGTGAAGGCGTCGT